>NW_027526204.1:84978027-85333027 GCF_048455015.1 Haemaphysalis longicornis
AATGCCCGGGTTTGACGCATACATTTTATTCTACTTCAAAACAATCCAGAGATGGGTTTCGAACGAACACAACGTCACAACATGCGTTGCAAGTCTGAACCGCGATTGAAAGACGATGGGTTGCCTCCTCCTGCCCGTCGTAAATTCGGCACGCGGTTTGCGGGGACGAACAGCAAGTCACTTAACTCCGGCGCACAAGCCGAGATGGCTTTTAGCCACGCACACTGCACATACCCCATGCGAAGTTGAGTCGTACGTCGCTCGAGAAAGATAACCCAGACCATGGGAAGCACTATCCACCCGCAGAAGCACAACGTCGCATTGCATCGCGAAACAAAGACGTCCACAACACACACACACCATCGTCTCCTGTAATGTCAAACGCATCTCGCACTTCCCAATGGGAGTGGGTGGTACGCCTGCAGTGCCCACATGTCGCGAGGTGGGGCCCCGAGCTGAACCGGGAACACGCAACCGTAACAGTTCTACAGTGGTTTGTGCCTTGTTGTCAAGGCAACCGATGTTTGAGATTCTCAAAGAAGTGGCGCTCGCTCCTGCGCTAGAAAGCTCAGAGCCGCGGTGGAGCATGCTTTGCCAACGTTGCCGCTCTCCACCACGCGTCGCCCCAAGCTGAACTGGTCACATGATTGAAGGGTTTTGTGCACGGGTTCTGTATCGATTTAAAATGTCTTTTTCACATGCCGCCGGCAGGAATTACGACCGCCGCAAAATAAGACCCGGCACCAGCGGGGCCACATCTGATACGGCACTTTTTGGATAAACAGTGTCGGTGCATCAAAGGGAACGAGCGCACGATCTTCCCCGTACGGCTGCGAGTTCGCCGCCGATAAAAAGTCACGTGCCACCGATAGCAACTGCACCAACGAACACCGCGAAAGGGCAAGGCCAGGCCGCCGCACACATGCGGCCAGATTTTTCGTTCGGTTTTCCAGCCTTGAGCGAAGTGCGGGATTCATGGTGTCTACAAAGCTTGCCCGTAGCAGACGACAGTAGCAGCGCAATAGCGGAAGTACGTCACCGCTGCGGAGCGCAGCATCATGGGAGGCAAAGCTCGCGCGCCGTCAACAGCGGAGAGTAAGTCGAAAGGAGGAGGAAACGCGGAGCGACGATAATGCGCGGTTTTTGATTTACGATTTCTCAGCTAATACTCATCGCTTTAACAAAATTCTTGCGGGAGGAGATTGCAAATACATTGCTTTATTTGGGTACATGTACATCCATGCATCGGCGGAAGGTATTTCAGGACCCCTTTAACGGTATTGCTTTCTAATTCCCTCTGACATCGCGCCTAGAACCTAGGCTTTCATGGCTTGAAATAGTCAGGACGTTAAATCTTTTGTGTCAACCAATACGCGGTAGTGATTTGATCCTCTAAACTGCGCGGTAGTTAAAGGACCCAGTCAGTTTCGCCGTTAGCGAGAAGTAAGAACGCAATTGCTGCATGAAATTGCGAACGACTTTACTAGATCCTAACTTAAAACTATTTCTTTAACGAGTAGTTATCTTTTTTTTGCTACTGATTTGGCCCTAGTATGAGCACCAAAGTGTGCCTATTGCACTAGGCTACGTGTTGAACATTCGAATAGCGTTCACCGCAAACGTGTCCGGAAAAAGCAGAACACTTCCGAGATAGCTTCTGGCCGGCAAGGCGACAATAAAATGTAGTGGGGAAAGTGGTGCTGGAAGAGTCACAATTTTATTGTTCGGGTGCTGAAGAAGCGCTTCGCTTCCACGTACACGGTTATGGTGAACTAAGAGGCAATTCATCCATTTATTCACACTTTGTTACGTGACACCAAACAAGAACGAACCTCTACAATATTTTAATGCCTGTTTATGTAGTCAAGTGTTTGACTCAAGCCCGCCTGTTTGGGAGAGATCCTGCAATAAAAGGGAGACACCGACAAAAAGAGCTTCTTTAAAACTTTGAAGACCTCAAACAAGAGACGTTTAGGCTTCTCTACGGAAGTCTTGGTAACAATAGGGGGAAGAAAAGTTCATGGAAGCTTATGTTTTATTGAGTACGTGACGTAAGCAGCCTGCGTACGATAGAGTGAGGGTTCCTTAAATTCGATTGAGCGTGTGACGTGTCTTCTGTATATACAATGATTCCAGATAAAGCCGTGATTTCAAGTTGCCTTTCTGGGTCTGTGATTTGTTTCTTTTAGTCGTTGTTTGTGTTTTATTGCAACATGTTTATGCTGAGAAAGTTGTCCTTGAATGTTTTCTTTTTTTTCCGCATCCCGGGGATTTATCTTTGCTGGGATTACGAAAAATGTCGTTTTTATGAAAGGACGATAAAGATAGAAAGCATAGGTGATAGAATTAGCAAAGTGATACACTGTATCACTTGGCCTTATTGTTCCAATATAAAGTTGCTCGGGTACATTACTCCTTTCCTATGATGTGAGAGTGCGTGAAGACCCCTTTTCGTGTACATGCATAAGCCTATGCATGGGCTGCTACGTCAATACGAATAGAAACTCGGGAGGCGGCAATGAGCCCCGAATGCCTGCTGTCATCGTCACTGGCCAATCCACGTAACAGAGTAGTTGATGATTCCGGAGGGTATGTTGACGGAGCAGCCGAATGGAAACGGATGGATCTGCCTCGAACTTGTTACCGCTACTTTGATCGTTACGGACCAGTCTGGTCGAGTTGGTATGTTGTAATGCTTTAACGTTAGGCTGCGATGAAATTGTCCCGAACACGCCGCTAAACAAGGTCAAGCTTACCGTCAATGAACTGAAAGTAGGTGTTGCCGATAGTAGATTGTAGCGCATAATGGTAGGGTTAACATCTCGCCGTCGTCTTATACCTGCCACTCATAGCCACATAACGCGTTGCAGCGACACTGCTACATTTATATTCGTAGCAGAACGACACAAATGCCTATTGTTACTAAATCTCCTATGCCGGATTGTACATTCGAGCCATGATGATTAACAAAAGCTTACCTTCAAGAAAATTGGGTCTTTTTAGACAAATATTTGTCCGCCATCGCTTCAAAAAAAGAAAGGACTTCCAAATTGAGAAAGACGAGAAGCGGCAAACATTTCTGCGGGAGAAAGGAAATTAAAGGTACTTCTCCAATGTATTTATCTATGGTTAGGTTGCAGAAGACAAGAGAAGTGCAGAGCGGGGCTTTAATTAAAAATGTTTCGCTTCCCCGGCGAAGACGTGGAAAAGCCCTACTCCAATTGAAAGCCACGAATTATTGTTCGGAGCTGTCTGATTACAACGGTAGCAGCTGGGTCGTTTCCCGGTGCAACAAATTATTCTCTTCGTTTCGAGGAGGGCGAATGTTCGCACGCCCTTAGGATTGGTATTTCTAGAAAACAGCAATATATTTTCCTTGTGAAGGACATGAAACACCGCATACTGGGCGTAGGAGGTAATACAAAACGCCCTTAAAAATAACAAACACTTTTACGCCACGTATTGCAGGTTTGTATGTTGAGCACTCGAAATTCTGCCTTGAAGATTAGGCACAATTATAATTAAAGAAAGCAACATGGCCTTTGGAAAATTGAACAGGCGTGTCACGAAATACGAGTGCCGAGTAAGCGAAACATGTTTAATAAAATTGTGTAATTAAAGCTTGTAATTTGAACATGTGCAATTAAACAACACGCTGAGCCACGCATGTTTTTGCCGAAAAAGGCGCCAAGAATCGAAAGGCCCGCCAACTTGGGCTCAACCCCACGTGATGATCGTAAATTGCGTTTCAGAGAGACAGAGACAGAGAGACAGAGACAGAGAGAGAGCGAGCTTTAATAAATACTGAAATGGTTAGACCCGCAAACAGGCAGACTTGCTACTACAGATGGGAGTGAACATATTATGGCGAAAAAAAGAAAGGACGAAACAAATACACAGCCAAAATGAATATGGCATTACTATAGCGTATTGTTTTTTGTCAGCGCATTTGTTAGGGGCACAGAAGGCGAGATCAAGTAGTCCAGCTCCGCTATCCCATCACGCACAGCGGCAGTGTCACATAATGGCCGCCATCAGAAGAGGAAGACGAAGACCGGCTGCGGTCCCAAGTATGGCTTGAAAGACAAAGGTGTAACAGCCAGGCACGACCCCACCATGTTGGATCGCGAAGCCTGCACTCACCGGAAATCAAGACAAGCCCAGTGTTTTTGCGATGTCGGAATTGTAGCCTAGAGATCGAGAAGTCCACCTCCACTCCTTCATCAACGTTCTCATCTCTTCCCCTGCTGTGCCCAAATGTGCGCAATATCACAAAAAAAAATGAACGCGTATCTGCTCCTTTCGTTGCAAACGGCGTCAAAAGACGATAGTCTTCATCGGCTTTTGCGAAGTAAATTCCTCCCTTCGCTTTCCCGCTCAGATCTCATGTTGTTCCCCTTGCGTCGCGCTCCTCCCAAGGTAAAGACGCCAAAGGTTTGCTTAAATCATTTTAAATTTCCCGCGTTCCACTACTGTAAACCGGGTGACTCGATGCGAACGCTGCCGTACGGCGAAGACGCGCGTTAATCGAGGCGTGGAACCTACCTAGTGGAACCTTGCGTAACTGTTGCCGGTTGATTTCTTAAAATGGCCCCAGAAGCTATAGTGGCGCGGGCGACAGCAGGCGGCGGCGGAGTGAATTCTTTTTCTGCAGTTGATGAAGTATTTAACTTCGCAAAAGTCAAGCATGTTTGATTTTTTTATAAAGGAACACTGCAAATATCACTTCTGTATTGATTTGTTGTCTCATATTTGCGTAATGTCTTGTTCTTCGTCAACAATGTTGACAAGTATGAACATTCCACCGGACATAGACGGGTAGATTTAGCTGTGACTATATAAGACTATTGCGCAGGCATTGTATTGCTTTGGCCGGGTGGCTGAATCGGGTCACAGACAGACAGACGGATAGACAGACAGACATACAGACAGACCAAAATTGCTGGGTTTAAGTAGCCCAAGAAAGACTATCGTCTTTAAAAGAGCAAATTATGACTCTAGCATGGATACTTTGTAGGATAAGAAGGACTCTTTGACGCCCTTCAATACGAAATGCTGCATTAGCAGGCCAGCGTAAGCTATTTCTCTGCGCATTCATTTCCAGACGTATAAATTTTACCACTCTAGAGGGAAGTGCAAAGAGTCAGAATGTAACAGGAGCTCGCGCCATTCTAATCGATTTCACCCTTTTTTCTACTCTGCTCTTTTCCACGCCGCAACCTCCCTGAGTTGACAGGCTCGTGCTCCCGCCGCAGTCAGTGCATATTTCTATTCAAATGCGCCGCCCTTGCTCGCTCATCCTGCTGGCAAATGTCTTGTCCTTTAATCAATCACCCGTGTGGTGTACCGCGAAAAAGAAGAGATGGGATGGGACCAGAAGTGTGTAGGAGGATGGCGCCGAATATGCGTAAAAGAAAAAGTAATGAAAATGGGCACACTGAGAGGTCATGGTACACGGCAGTGTATTGGCCATAGTCTGGTCGTTGAAGGTGAAAGGGTGATGGAATGGTCTACTAAGCGAGCACGGAGAATGGCTGTAGCACCCAGGGGGGTGACAAATACATTTTGTGACAAAGCAGCTAAGCGGCTCCCACATGCCTAGTTATAAACGAAAAAAGAAGTTGTTGGTGCAACGTATTTTACATCAATGCCACCCATATAACTTTCCTGTGGTGCTTACGTTCCTCCAAGGCACCGGTTTGGTGCCTGAGATCGGGACGTCATTTTAATTTATAGAACATATTTGATCCGTATAGACGTCATTTCGATCCATATATAAGCCAACCAGTTTGATAGTCATAAGCATTCGAAACTCGTGAAACGCTGGCGCTTGTCATTCATCTTCCCGTTGTTTGGCGCAAACAAAACTATAGGTACATTTGAGGAAAAATATACATAATTAACCAGCAGCGCCCACGTTCATTTAGTTAACGACGCCCTTTGGGTTAGTTTTTACGATAGTGAACGCAAAATGTGGCAGTGCAACGCTGGCACGTGCGGGGAGAAAAGCACAAAGAGAACAGAACTCCCGTTGGCGCAGTTTCAGGCACGGGGCACGCCAGCACTGCGAAGGCGGGAAATTTGAATTGCAGGGAGTGGTAGCTGTAAGCGGATAACGGCGGTACAGCCCGTTATGGCGAATCACTGTTCTGCACTTCAGACAGCTATCACATTGAGTGGAACGGCTTAAATTTTAAATGAAAGCTTTTTACCTCTACCTCCCGAGGTTTCTTTCGCAACCGTTGGTGTCAACAGAAAACTCCCGCGAACAAATAAAAGAAATTACGGGCACCACCAGGAATCGAACATGGAACGAGTGGAGCAACAGAGCGAGAGCGCGTTGTCTTACCGAGTGAGCAACGACCCCAAGCGGAAACGATGAACACATTCGGTGCACTTACCAATCATATTTGCGGTTTACCCCCTGCGTTCTCGCTGAATGCGACGTTGTAGCGTAACACGACCTCTCGTGCAGCTGTGCGCTCCGGCAACGCACGTGTAGCGGCCATGTGCGCACCTTGTGCATGCGCTAGGAGCTACAAAAATTAGTGCCCTTCCACTTCGTGAAAACGGATGACCGGCGAAGCTGCAAGCTCTCCATTGAGTGCATGAAACAAAACATGATTTATTGTAAGTTACGACTGAGTATGCTTCCAAGCCAATTACTTGAATTGAATTTGGAAGGACCCAAGCTTTATCCTAGCGGAAAAACGTATAGCTGTCTCTTTCCCCCACGCGTCGTAGGCATCTTATTGTTTCTATAACACACCAACCCAATCAACTGTACCACTAGACACCGACAGGTTGTATTGACCTGTTTGACAGGCACGTTTAAACCTCAAGCCAATACAACGGACACTGTCGTCAGTAAGGGCATAAAACCTTTAGCTGCTCGTGCCCCCCCCCCCCCCCCCCACCTCTCTTCTCACCACTCCGAACCCGTGCACGCATAAATTGGCAGCCGGTCATGCGGGGGTATTTGGAAGCGAAAGACACTGTAGAACATGTCACCCTGAAGGCCCTTTGAATCTGAACAAGTAATATTGGCATACGTCGGTGTTCCAAGCGGGTCAGTGTTAATCCCGCTAATCCCTGCGAATCCCTGCGAATCCCGCTGATGTGGGCGGGATTCGCAGTTATCGACCTGCGGGAACTTGAGGCTTTCCGTTGTTTTTGCGCCTATTCACGCAAGTCTGTTCGGACTGACGCTTCTTCAGTTTCCGTTCTTATTCCTCCAAAGCGAACGACATGCGTACATGCATCCGTCCCACAGCGAGTTAATACCTCGAAGGCGTCCACTCTTATTCTTTCGGACACACGTGGGTGTTGATTTCGCTGCCCAGTCGTGGGCATCTTATTGTCTGTACAACAAACTTACCCAGACCCAAACCGCTAGATTCTGGAGGACAGGTGACAGGGCGCATTGAGCCATGAGGCTCCCACGTTTAAACCTCCAACCACCCCAACGGATATGTCATTGGTAGCGATTAAGCCTTGCTGTGCGTACATGTCCCTCCCTCCACCCTCAACCCGCGCGTGCCTAAACTGGCAACCGGGGATGCGCGTATAATTAGGCGTGTAATACGGGGGCGAACGGGGAGAGAAAGCTTTATCTGAGGCCAGACTATCATGTAATATTGTTCTTCCGACAGAAGAAGAATGACCAGCTGGTCAACGAGGGCCGCCGAAGCGACAATGTCGCTCGATAGTGCTTTCAAGCTAAAAAAAAATAAGGTGCTCAAGCAGGCGTTCTAACGTGGCAAGTTGCTTTCAATCGGCAGGGACCCGCAGCTAGAGGGCGAGGTGGAATTTGAGGCGGCAACTTCCGCGGCTACATTCTCGGCGGTAGTGACGGCGGCAGCTTTCGGGGGATTTTACATCCATTCGCGCTGCTGTTGACTGTTCGCAATCATCTGATAACGGCGGCGCTACGGCCGCTGTCAGCCCACCGCGCAATTAGGGAAAGAGGCATCGATGGCGACGAGGACAATACCTGTTGTGATAACCGTTGTGAAAGAGGGGAAGGCGGTGCAGAGAAGGAGTCCCGGAGCGGCGCCGAGTAAATCGCCTTCACCTCAATGAAAACTGGGATGGTGAGACATGTACTGCTTCGCAGTAAAATTAAAGGAAGCTCACACCACCGCATGGCATCTCACTTCGCCTCCTTCTCTGCCGCTAATCTCGTAGGCTCTGTTGGCGGCGGCAGATGGAGGAGAAGTTAGATCGTCTAACACCGGGTTTGAGCTTCCGTTAATTTTATGAAGACAAGAGTTAATGACAAGACGTTCCGTCAAGCGCGCGATACTGCGAGCGTAAGAGAGCCGGAGAGTAATACAAGCGATCAGCACTGCAGATCACTGGTGCATAAAGTGAATTAGTGGTGCAGAATGTGGAGTTAGTGGTGCAGAAAGCAAACTTCGCAACCGATATAAAACTCATGGATGGATGAGTCCCGTGTTGCACAAATAAGAAACGGGAGAGCTGAGAGATCAATTCAAGTACATTTCCTTGTGTCTGGTTTCACTATTTGTAGAGCCACGTGAATGAATTTTAGTAACGCTACATGGGTAATCGTTGTGGGTGTCTGTCTGCCAGTCTGTCTGCTCGTCTGCCTGTTTGTCTCTCTATTGAGCTATCTGTCCAGATGTTAAAGCAATTCTTGAACGGGAATTCTATACAGACAAAGCCCCTCCGAACCACTAAATCAGATGGTAACGTTCGTACTTGCCAACCCTGCTGAGCAAAAGAAAACCTTATGCATATTTGAGGCAAGACATCAATTCAGAAGTGATATATGCACTGTTTTTTAACTTAAAGATACATGGGTGCTGGATTTTTTCGATACCAAATAAAAATATGCACCTTAAAAAGGTTTTCATGTCAAAGTACAAACAGCGCTCTCGGTGCTCCCTCGTGGCAGTGTTCGAAGTTCAAAAGTACCAAAAGATTCTTGTACATGCGCGAACTGAAGGACGTGCCAAAATTCAGTTGACTTGAGAAATCTCCAGTGTGTTTATCGTAAGGGGAGCGAAATAGGTGGGGAAGAGCGAGAGAAGTGACGTGAAAGAAGAGAAAAAAAAATTAAAAGTCAGGGGTCAAGATTGCCGAAAAGATAAGTTTGCGCAGAAGACGAGGACGACGAGACGAGAGGACAGGACGAGCGCGAACAATCATGAACCAACTAGCCAGCAATCAAGTCCTATCAAGATTGCCGTCTTTTGTCAACATTCGCAGCGAACTGAGCAGATAAGCGAGCATTTTTTTTTGTTCCTGATTCATTTTCCCTTCAAAAACAGGGGCGTGCACAGAAAGACATGAAGAAAATTCCTGGACACAGATTTAGGGCTCGCTTGGCCTAGTTCTTGTTTTCTTTAGAGAAACCCAACATCTTACCACATGACGAAACCTTTTCTTTTTTTTCAGACTAGTTCCTATCAGACCTGGAGCCCTCGGAACTTCAACACTTCTTTTGAGAATAGTTTTGCCTTCGCAAGAGCTTGTTCCCGCGAATGACGAGACGTTCCATCAAGCGCGCGACACAGCGAGCGTAAGAGGGCCTGAGCGTAATACAAGCGATCAGCAGTGCAGATCACTGGTGCATAAAGGAAGTTAGTGGTGCAGAATAGGGAGTTAGTGGTGTAGAAAGCAAACTTCGTAACCGATATAAAACTCGTGGATGAATGAAACCGACGTTGTACAAATAAGGAACGGGAGAGCTGCCAGATCAGTTCAAGTGGCAACTCAAGGGGGGTTTGACGCCACTGTAATCGATCATGTCCCCGACATAAGATGCACAAGCGGCACGAACGGGAAAATATTATTGACATCAGCGTCCCACTGTCTACGACGCGGGAAGACAAGGGGGATGGAGAAAATTGTAGCAGCTACATGCTACCCGGCAACGCGAAGCCAGCCTACGTCATCCTTTTAGCAATTTCGCAAACTACATGAAAAAGACATCAATTCTGAATAGGGAACGACACAGAAGGAAGCAACGAAGAAACCAAGGATAGCACATTTTTTTCGTAGTCCAGAAACAGGATAGTGCAAACAGGACAACAGGGAGGGAAGAAAAACCGCCAAACACTGGTGTCCGGAAATCTCAATCCACAATTTAAATAACTCCCGTTACAATATGATCACTTCTCTTCCTTCTGGTTTTTCAAACTGCTAAGAAACGATGTTCTGTACGTTCTGTTTATTTTTTCTCATGTCCTAGTGCATCTTCTCGGTCCCGATTTGTTTATTTCCTTAGTCAATGTCCACAAAACATTTGGCATAACAGCAACGACCCACCTCTTCCATCGACCACGCATTATCCAGGCTCAGTTCCCGACACTTTCCGGCTTCATTTTACGAGCGGAGCCGCCAACTTTCTGTGTGTCTCCCAGAATTGCATTTAGCGAATCCCACACGCCGACTACTCCGCATTTCGTTCCTTCTCCCTTGCACCCTTCCCTACATGCTTCCTCCTCCCCCGAAGCAGCAATCATACTGTCCCCAGATCAAACTTTCCCCATGTCGAACCTCTGCATGCTTTATCCATCTTCCCCGAAATCGTCCCCCCGTCCCCCGAAAACGCCCTCATTTCCAGGACTCAATCTCCCCGTTCCTCTATCCTTGTTCTCTGCACAGTCCCTCTCATTTCGCATGTATGTCATCTCCTCTAAAAGGCTTCCCCGGCTTCGTTCCACCGCATCCCAACGGGGTTTCGCAGTTTGAAGCCTCCCTAAATTTCTGCGTTTTCCCACTTCTCTTCTCTCATTTTTCTTTTTTCTTCTACTTCTCGTCGCCACTATTCCTTGTGTATTTTTTTCTCAATAATGAACAGCCAATGAATCTGATTTCGAGGAAAATTGCAAGTGAGCGTCATCCGGGCACGAAGAGGGCAAATCACGATGCCGGGAAATACTGGGGATCAGTGCTTCGAAACTGTTCCCGGTTTTTGGCTAAGGGGGCGCAAGGGAAAAAAGTTGGTTGCTCATCGCGGCGAGCAATTAAAGCGGCGGTGAGTAGATTCAACCCAGCCGTCACGTTCATATGAATATCTCTCCTCTCCGTTTTGGAAGTTGGGTGGTACCAGGCGCAATATAAACGTCGGAGTTATTGTAAATGACAGGGCAAACGGGACGCGAAACGAAGTGCGATGCTTCAGAATCCGGGCGTTGTTCGAGTGGATGGAGGCTTGGAAGCGCAATGATGCACATTCGCTAACAAACCGGCAGCTACGAAACAGAAAGCGGTTGTAATTTACTCGCCAGTTGACTAGAAATACTGCAGATAAGGAGAAACCACAGCGCAATGTTTTTGACGTTGGCCGTAGTAGTTAAAAAAAACGGCCTTTATCAATGAAATTAGTAATGGTTTTATGAATTGGTTCAGGCTGCTACTGTACGAAGGAATGCTTAAACCGTTTACACGCCCAAAGTAAACTGCCTGTGTGGCCAATCGCTGCGGCGTTCTGGTACCCAGCATGAAGTCACTGTGTCGACTTGCAGGCGCAGAGGCTGTTGTGAAGCGAAGCTTTACTTTCCTCTCTTTTCGGGTTTCGAGGCGGTGCGGCTGCTGCTGTTTTCTGGCCAAATGCGGCGCTGAGTACCCACTGTCTTCTAGGAACATTCGGGCACTCCACAAGATTCCGTGCAAAACAAACAAATGATGCTTGTCTCCGTCTTTGCCATAATTTAAATCCGCCATATTGTGCCTTTCTGTGCGCTTGGATCGGGCGTCCAAAGAGCGTGCTTACCACGTACGAAGAAGGACACCGTATACACGCGATAACAAAATTACTCAGAACCATTCCTTCAGCGCCCACGATACCCAAGCCCGATAGAAACTTCAAGAGAAACATGAACGTCGTCGTTACACAGCAAAAGCTGGGGTACCCGAGAATATATGCT
The DNA here is from genome assembly GCF_048455015.1 of Haemaphysalis longicornis. Taxonomy (NCBI): domain Eukaryota; kingdom Metazoa; phylum Arthropoda; class Arachnida; order Ixodida; family Ixodidae; genus Haemaphysalis; species Haemaphysalis longicornis. The sequence goes on from NW_027526204.1 coordinate 84,989,928, forward strand.
GCTCCAGGACGCGAGCCAAGGCAACGACGCCTGGCGGCGATGAAAGTCGACGAGTGTCGTGAGAACTACGGCATGAAGCGACAAGCGGAACAAAAAACTGAGCAGTGGCTTAGCTCGGCTATGCCAGGATATGCGCAGCGTGAGCTAACGTTCAGGTGGTTATTCTTATAGGTTTCCTGGTTGTCTAGGATCAGCTGATTTTCATGCGTACTGCTGCTAAAACAATTTCTAATCCAATCCAATCCAATTTAGTCCAATCCCGTCCAGTCCAATCCAGCCTCCAGTCCAGTCCAGTCCAGTCCAGTCCAGTCCAGTCATGGCTCCTCACGCATGCGCAGCACGGCTCTCTAGGAGCCACGCGAAACGGCTATCAAGCGGCTCCGGCGCAGCGACAGACTTGGCTACTGCGCAACGGAGGAGCAGAGCTTGGCACGCGCCGGCGGGTGTGTCTGCGCAGCTATGACTTCACTCATCTGAAATGCGCCGACCGGCGAATATGCAGACCCAATTCTCTACGCAACCGTACTCCAATTAGATTGAATTTCCAATCCAATAAAAATTAATCCAATCCAATTCAATTCAATTCAATCGTATCCAGTCCAGTGCTCCTCGCGCTTGCGCCGCATGGCCCTTTAAGGTCCGCGCAAAACTGTTCAAACTCGGCCAGTGTAGCTTACGCTACAAAAAGTTCAAGCAGTTCCGCTAAACGTGGAGGATGCTAGAAGTTCAGAGCAGTGGTTCGCCACAGAGGCTGTGGCGTCGTTTTCCGCTTGTTGGTACCCCTGATGCTCTTACCCTCTCTTTATCACTCCTGTCTTGGTGAATGGAATTCAATTTTCCCGCATTTACAGTGCTCGCGCGCTTTCTCCTGGAACAGCTCGCATCCTTTCCTTAATCCTTTGTTTCGTTTTCTGCATGAAAATGCATGAGCGGAGTTTTATTCTTATTGTGCTTGATTTCATCCCGTACATGCTGAAGCATTTCTGTGTCATTCTTGACGCGAAGTCTTTTTCTGGGAGGCCGCTATTTTTTGTTTACTGCCGTAAAAACAAAGCAAATGAACATTCCTAACTGAATGGACGCGAGGACAGCGGGTTATTAACATAAACGTTGCCTCAAACGTACGTGTAGATTTCTTTACGCTTAATAATGGGGACGTGGATGACAAGTGCCAGCAGTTTCAGCAGTTTCGTATGATCCTGCTTACATAAAATCTTGTTCAGGTATCCTTATGATCTTTGGGCGGAAGGTTACATCGAGGGACGTGCGTGTGTGCGCGCGCGTGTCTGTCTGTATGTCTGTCTGTCTGTCTGTCTGTCTGTCTGTCTGTCTGTCTGTCTGTCTGTCTGTCTGTCTGTCTGTCTGTCTCTGTCTGTGAGTGCGGGTGCGCGTGTGCGTGTGCGTGTGCGTGCGTGTGCGCGCGCGTGAGGGCGTTCGCGCGTGCGTCGCGTGTGGGCGTGTGTATGTCTGCATGTGTGCTTTTTCTTTTTTCCTCCGTTGTTTAGCGTTTAGCTTGTATATATTGTACATATATGTTCTTATTAGTCCTGTATATATGGACATATCTATCCTCCCCTTCTCTCCCCTTTTCTCTCTCCTCCCTTTCCTGTACAACTGTGTCCCCCATTCCCTCCGCCCCCCCCCACCAGCCCCCCCCCCCCCCACCAACGTTATTCGGGTGACCAATTGGTCACAATTTCAATCCAAGATGGAAGATTTTTGCGGGGGCGACGAGCCTGGAGATCTGGAGTCTGGATTGGAAGCACGCTAGTTGCTTTCAAACGTTCCGTCCGGCTGTCTCCTAAAATCACAGAGTTCGACATAGAGCTGGAACTCCTTAGAGCTGTCCGCCGGCGCGCCGAACGAAGATACAAACGCACGAAGTCTCTCCAAGATTTCAGAGATGCGAGAAGGACGCAGAAGAAGATCCAACGCCGCATTATCCAAGTGCAAGCGCAGCGTTGGAAGTTCTTTTGCGAATCACTCGACCCTCAGAAGTCTTTGTCTGGAATATGGAGAACTCTGCGAGGGCTAATGACCCCCGTGCAACAGCGCTCCCCATTCAAGGCTCTCGCTCTTCACCAGAAACGCGGGGAGCTCGAAGTAGCAGAGGACTTCTGCGTTCGCATCGCCAGTGGAACAGGTCCTGCTGGTTCATCACTTGCCACTGACATTCCCGCTTCGCGGGATTCTCGGATGGACGTGCCCTTTTTAATGGAAGAGCTCGAGGTGGCATTGGCTCTCTGCACCCGATCGTCATCGCCTGGGCCAGATGGAGTCACCTATGCTGCCCTCTGTCACCTTGGCAATGGAGCTCGGCACGCCCTTTTGAACTACTTCAACGACCTATGGCGTGATGGCATAGTCCCTGAAAAATGGAGGTCTAGCCGCTTTGTTCCGCTCCTGAAAACTGGAAAATCTCTGCTGGACCGGGCGGCATACCGACCCATAGTACTTGCCAGTTGTGTTGGCAAGCTTATGGAGCGAGTTATCCTTGCACGCCTGGAGTGGTTCCTGGAACACTACAACGTCTACCCTAGAGTCATGGCTGGTTTCCGTCGTAGCCGTTCTTCTATCGACTGCGTTATCGACCTGGTGACCTTTGTGCAGCAGCAGAGACGCATCAAGCGCATATGCGCTGCACTGTTTCTGGACGTGAAAGGAGCGTATGACAACGTGGAGCATGATGCCATTCTTAAAGCGCTGCAGGCAGTGGGGCTTGGCGGCCGCGTCTACCAGTGGGTGCGAAGTTACCTCTCGGGGAGGTCATTCTTTGTAATGACTCAATATGGCCCAACGTCAATACACACACCCAACGCGGTGTTCCCCAGGGAGGCGTCTTGAGCCCCACGTTGTTCAACCTGACTCTCATCGGCCTGGCAAGCTCCCTCCCAAGAACGGTTCATCTGTCGATTTACGCGGATAATATTTGCATCTGGGCAGATGGAATGACATGACGGCACGTGCGCGCGCGCCTGAAAAAGACTGCAGATTTGACAAACACCTATCTGCACAAGCAAGGGTTGGAAGTGTCTTCCAGCAAATGCGCAGTGCTTGCGTTCTCACGGAAGCCTATTTACGCATACTCTTTGACAGTTAATGGCGAAAGGGTATCTAATGTGAAGCATCACAAGTTTCTCGGCGTGGTCGTCGACAGAGACCTTTCTTGGAGCCCCCATGTTCGTTTTTTGAAGAAGAGGCTGTCTGCAGTGGCCCACATTCTCCAGTTCATCGGCGGCAACACGTGGGGAGCATCTATGAAGTCAATGTTTTAGCTGTACTTGGGCTCCCTACGGTACAGCCTGCCTGTACTTTCGGGTACGTGCCGTACCAATATTCAGCAACTGCAAGGCATACAAGCGCAGGCCCTCCGAACTTGCCTTGGGATACCACCGTGCACCTCAACAGCTGCAACCATTGCTGTGCTAAGGGTATTTTGTTGCGTTTGAAGCACTATATTCGCAGAAATTCCTCATATGAATTCTTTTTCTTTCTTTCAATATCTGCTCGGAGTTAATTAGGCTTGCCTTTTTATACCTACGGAAAGAACCAATTGCAACAGAAAAAAAAGAAAAGCTCACAAGTAAAGAAAACAGATGTGCATGACGTAATGATGTTTCCTCGCGGCCTCTCTTTATCTTTCTGTTTTGTGTGTGCGTGTGGCAAGATTTATTCAACTTCCATTGCGATGCGTAAATCATCTCAAGCTGAGGAACTATTTTAAGACTCCAGAAGGAAATTGCCAAATGTATGTTTTCCTTTGGGGGCGATGTAAGACGGCGTACGTTTCCCGACTCTTTTGGATAAACCATAACCGCCAGAGCATTCAAGTCTGCAGATAATAAAGGGCACGTTACGGGAGATCTACGTGATAAGTTTAAAGTGCGGGAGCTATATGCGAAAAAAAGGGCAGTCACCTTTATTATAAGCACATTTTACAGCATACTGGGCCAGCTGGTGTTTAGATTTGGAGGGAACGGCGCTGTGTGCAGTAGGGCCCGCAATGTCACGTTGGCTGTAGTCATTGAAGAGGCTACACAAAGGTCACAAGATGTTGGCAGAATAATAATTTTTATTGCTTTCCCTAACTCAGTGCTGCCTCTATTGGGATAAGCTTGAATCTAAATTGCTATTTCTACTATCGCAAGAAGAATGCCGCCTCTCTTTTTTGAAACAATGTTGTAAAGAATACCAAAAACAACCCTTGTATATTCGCGTTGGGTACGTTGCGTGTTTCACAGACCCAAGATCAATAACCTGTACGCGGCTGAAGGAAAGAATCTGCTTTATTTTGACGCATTATTTTTGTTCCTCCGCAGACAGATAGACAGACAGACAGACAGACAGACAGACAGAGAGACAGACAGACAGACAGACTTACTGATTGATTGGTTGATTTGTTGATTGTTTTTTGTTTGAACTTACACATTCGGCGACCTGGTGAGAATTTTATTCTTAGCAAGTTTGTTGCGCTCGCTATTCTGTGCCTTAGTACGCCGGATACAAAACACCCTATTACGCGCAAGCATATAAAGTGCGGCATTTTTCACAGAAACTTTCAAAATCACAAAAGTTTGCGTAGAGAAGAAGACTAAAGCTTTGCGTGGAAAAGAGTAAAGTGTTACCGATATAGGCACCACTAAGCCAAAATAGACGTGTCTCTGCCCTAATAAAAGTGTAGCATGGATTAATTAGATAGAAAAGGGAATTCTTATAAGTACGTACATATTCTGAATACAACCAAACAATAAAGCTTTTGAAGTTACGTTTAGCGCGTTATATCGGAATATCATTACGCACAGTGACATCAATGACACGCTGTGATATTCTCTAGCGCGAAGTACAGTCTAGGCAGTGAATGTCCACTTGAAATTCGTTATGCTTTCGCAAATTATGAAGCGTACAATAAATTAAACAATTGAAATACCACCGAAACAAGAGTAAAGCGTGGCCTGAAGGATGATGGGAATAATTTATGCAGATAGGAGCTTGTACGCTTAACTTTTCTTCTTCATTAAACTGTTAGAATTACTCCGCGACGCACGTACGTAGTCAACACGCCCAGACATCTTGTTTGATCTGCGCAAAGAGACTCTCAATATATCGCGGGTAAAGTTTAACTACTTCACCCCATAATAAAAGTTGCAGTTATTGCAACGTGGCGTTTTACTTTCGTTTCGCCGCTATCATCGTGGACGTCGCATGCGGGTCATGCAAAATTTTTTAGGTGTTTCTTTTGTTAGTGTCTCGCCAAACTAAATTCGGGACGAGCGAATCCGATTTGGCTTCCTATTTTTTGTGGTTGCTGAATTCAAATGATGTCCGAACAATTTGTGGGGCATTGAAGCGAAATTCGAGTGAAAGCAAAAGCATTCAAGTGGCCTCTGAAGTTGGCGATGCAACTTTGTAGTTATAACTTTTTAGTTCCACTTTTGTTTAGCTCAGCAACTCCTCTCTTTTCCGGGAAATCGGCGAAGTTAACTTTCGAATGCCCTGAAGTCTGGAACACCACACAAATGAGCATGTGGACGCATTGAGACGCTTAAAAATGAGATACTGGTATGACGACCGAAACGCACAGAAAAAAGTGCGAAGAAGGGACGATCATTTGTTTTCGCGTTGAAATGAACACCCTCTGGATATTTCTCGGGAGACAGATGGAAAGAACCCGTCACTTAAGAAGCAGAAACCAACTTTTATATGTTTCTTCGTAGCCTGACACTGTTGATAAAACAGAGACGAGAACGAACAGGCCCAGTGGAGCAAAAAATGGGGGCGAATCGGGCCGAAAGGAAGAAAAGACTGACACCTGGGTCAAATCAGTCAACGCTATGGGTGAATTTCGGCAAGCTGAGCGTACGGAAACATTTTTCCCGCAGAAGACAGTGCTGAAAAAATGTGGAACGGTTTTTGCGGCTGATATGAGAACGATTCTAACCGGGGTAATAAGGGGGTAGTTAGTTTTGCAGCCCTCTTGCGATCCCGGGCCGCCTCGTCTCGGCTTCGCAATGCTCTTGTCGGATCGGCTAGTTTCGGATCCACTTTGCTTGAAAGGAAATTGAGCGGCTAAGCGTCTAAAAGCACAGTTTAGGGCGGTTGGCGCTGCACGCGCAAATTTGGGGGAAAGTCACCAGGGCCTTGGGGTCGTTTGACTCATAGATACGCTTTGCAGTCAGACTGGTGCATAAAATATTTAAATGGAGGCTCGGGAGTCGAAGAGGAACATCTAGATGTGCACATTAGCTTCCCGGCTGTTAAACTGGTTTGGTTCGACACGATAAAGATATCGGGGAGCTTCGTGTTTCGTTTTGTTTTGTTGTGCCATGATGGTGAGCGAATATCGCATGAAAACAAGGACCGCCTTAACATTGCTAAATTCATATAATTTATGACTGCATTTTTTGGGTCGCAGGCTGCCTTTGCTGCACTTTTGAGCTTCTGTTCAGAAGCGCAGGTAAGACAAGAAAATCGGCGCAATCATTTAGACAGAATAATTTGTAATGACAGTTTGTTTCGCGAAAACTTTCGAATAAGGTGAGGCTTCTAGAAGCAACAGTTGTTTTAACCTATCACCTTCAGCAGTATATGCACAATTTACAGACCGCGCAATGCTCAAGCAGCACACCTAAAGTGTTCATACGAACGTTGCTTTTTGGTGGCAAGCGTTAAAAATCGTCTACATTAGCTACAATCTGCTGACTCGCCTGCAACACACAAACATCTGCTCTATGGGGGTATATTCTATGCGCTACAGTGATTCTTCTGATTGGGAAATTGACTACAACTAGAATGATATCGTTTAGCGCACGACAAATAGACCAGACAACTGGACCCAGATGACTCAAATACGATTTTTTTCTGGCCACATCATGATCTTCTGCTGTCGCTGAAGCAGAAACTTGTTCCATCCGTAGCAAAAACCTAAGAGGGAAGACGACTGAAAAATAAGCATGAGATTAGGCAGGTATGCAGGACACGGCAATATCATGACGCGCCAAAATCGGGGACTAAATGAAGATACTTGGGCTGGTTGCACCAACAAAGTAGCACACGGTGGCATCGTTTTTTGTTTCATAGGTTGAACAATCTATAGTAAGCCAACTAATACAAATCCTGGAGTTGCCATCTCAAGTTTTCAATCTAGAATTGAGAACGGTTTCCGGTGGTCGAGAACTAGGGAAGGGAATTCCTCCCAATATATCACAACAATGTGCTCGGAACCCTGTCTCTCACGTACGGAACAGCAGTTTTATTGCCAGCACTCGCGCTCTTCAAGCACTTTCTTCTGCTTATCTGATGCTTCGTTTTTAGTTTTTCGCGGATGGTACGGATAGACGGCAGACCACAATTTTCCACACAACTTTTACACTACGCTTATTACTTCACTCGCAGGCATTCATTAGGGGCTCAACATCCAACTTGGATCATAGAAAACTTCAAGGGAGTATTAAAATGTAAACCCGGTATCAGGATCCATCCCCTCAAGCGCAATGGTCTTGAACCTCATTACTGTCGGTCATGAGCGATTGTTGTGGCCGTGAAATCGACGAAAACAATGCGTATCCATGCTTACTGAATGGAAGCAAAACATATCAGACGGCACGAAAACGTTCCTCCGGCCCCAGTCGTAAACTGAATTTAGTAATCGCGTGGGATCGGCGCCGAACGGTCATTACAACAAGGGAGTTGGTGCGAAGTAGAAAAGCAACACTTTATGTAACAGCCTGGAGTGTAGATTAGAAAAAGCGCCTGAGCTAAAAGTTAAAGCTGAGCTCAGTTTTAAGCGCAACGTCCGAAAAAGTTGGAGAAGAGACGTGTTTTTAATCGAACAAAAATAGTAAAAGAAATCGGGGCGAATCGAGATGAAGCTGGAGCCGTGATTTCCGCTTCCCCATTGTGCCAGAAGAGCTTCGCCCTCCGCCGCAGTTCAGTGGAAATAGACGGGAAAAGAGAAAGAGTTTCAGGGGCGCTAATGGCCACGTGGGGAAGCAGCCTAGCAAAATAAAGAAAGCAAAGCGGACTGTGCCATCAGCATTAAACGGTCGTTCGCGATAATAAAACGACGCTGAAGAATCATGCGCAGTAAAAGAAGAGCCAATGCGGAAAACAAAGCACAGGAGAGAGAATAAGTGAGAAGAAACACTTTTCAACCATAAAGGCTACAATACGCGCCCCCAAAGAGACAAATAATGGTGCCGTTGACAAACTATGACATAAAACGGCTACTGCGGACACATAACAACGCGAAGACGAAAGTAGAATCTACGAGAGAACAAGTAAAACGAGTACATAATGGGAACTGAATACACAAAGTACAGGATACAACGCTGGTAATCTAGGTGACCATTACGGCGCACTACGATCCCCTACGGAGTGAGAGCAAGAGAGACAGAGCTGGCTGGACAATCGACACACACTCCTCTTGCATCCAAGGGACATCCATGGAAGGGGGAGCTGTGGATATATAGAAAGAGGACAGAAGATTACGTCGCAATAACGCAGTTCTAGGTGTTGCCAATAACGTGGACACTCTCGTCAAGTCCTGGGTTGGCGTGCAAAGAGAATTCCGAACGAGAAAGGCTACTGAGACATTTAGGGCCGCTGGAGTTGGATAGCGCTCAAACCACCCTTCGCCCTCAGAAAGCTTTTAGGGGACCTGGGTGTAAGAAGAGTAAGGCAGCGGCAGGACTGGCTGGGCGAGATGGCGAAGCAAGAATGATGGCTGAGCGGTTACACGACGCTCAGTGTAAGACGGGAGGGCTCCAGAGGAGTTGGAACTAGAGTCTTCTGCGAGGGCACAAAGAAGATAACAAATGTGAAGACGAAGAATCCCCTAATACTTAAGCATTGCCCAGCGTGGCGCTTGTCTTCTTAAAGGTAGGTCTTTCTTTCTGAACCTCGTACGGTACAAGTAGCCGGAAAAGACTTATGGTGAGTGTTTCGGCGATAAACGTCAGCAAATGCAGGTCCTCTGTATTTAACTGTGGTACGAGATTGCCCCATGAGGGTTTCGTGACTGCAATGACAGCACAGGCGCACGTCGTTTTCCGAGAATGCCGAGGTCAGTTTCAAGTCTGCTGACAATCTTCGGCAGTTCTATTATGTCCAATGTGCGTGCAGAGATGCGCAGGTCCCACGATTATCGCCATGCAACGCCACGAGACCCCCTCGAAGTCTGTCGATATGGTTTCGTTATCATTAGTTTGTTACTTCTGGCTCTTATGATGTAGAGGGCTAATGAAGGCAAAGAAGAGACTCAGTTTAGAGGCACGAAAAAAACAGCCCCGCAAAAGTAACACCAGCAAAACCTAATATTGTGTGCCCTTCAAAGTCAGGCTAGTAGGAAGAAATAGACCGGATAACACCTCTTGGTTGGGAAATCGGGAAAGAAATCCGTCAAACACCTTGCGGGCACCCAGCAGGGCTGATTCATTTACTCGATTATGATATTTGCGCTTACACCATCATGAAGCTGAAAGCACCCCTGGACAACGTCAGCGTCGGTGAACGAAGTAAGCTACTGAACTACTCACTTACATGGATCTTTCTTAAATTTCGTACACGTAAAACTTTTCGCACCGACAGAATACCTTTGGCCGATTCACGCGGAACATCACACGTCAGAATATTTCTTTGAAATGAGAAGTCTCCCGGCATTCCAAGAACGTGCTCATTGCCCTGAGTACTACACATACAATAGCATATGGGTGCTAGAAATATTCATCAAGGTCCAGAAACTGTTTTGCTTGCTGGCCCGGCTCACACCGTTCCAAACAAAACTTACCTTTTTCCGCAGCTTCTGCTGCCTCTTACTCCCAAGTCAACACTTTCCAATATGGGACCAACTAAACGGTGTTACTCACTGAAAGCACTAAATACAAACAACTGAAATAAAAAAACACCTGAAAGAAGGTGAACTCGCGTGTTTTGAACGGCATAGGACAAAGTCAAGCTTATAATATACAAGATGTTGTCCAGTGGTGGACGCCGAAATATAAATAAGAAACCGTTCTTGCAGCACCATTGATGTGGCCCACTCGCTACGACGACTAAGATGTGACGTAACAGGGAAGCGGAAAGAAGCTCTTGAACTAAGCAGGAATAACTGAGTTCCTGTCTTTTGGTAGTGACGTGACACAAAAACTGAAGCCCAGCTTCTTGTTCGTCGTTGCTTCCGTTGGCGGCAGACTCCAATCATACGGCTCAAGGATTCTAGTCAGCCCCGTCTTCGTCTCGTCGTCTGTTCAAACCTTTCCCAGCTGTGGCTGCGGACGTCGAATGCCAACATCTGGAACACTCGTCTGTCACCCCCCCCCCCCCCCCCGAAAAGGGAAACAAAGGGCAGTTGCAATCAAGAGACATGCGACGAGCAAAATATGTAAGCGTAATGGAGGCTTCTAGAGATCCTCGCCCTGCCCGACATTTCTTTCATTGCTAAACACCCCGTCTACCTCTACCGATGGAAAAACATGACGGACCTGTATTGCCGACTGCCCCCTCGTTATTCCTGTGCACTGCTCCTCCGTGTGGACGCCGGTATCAAAGAAGGGATGTAAGACATTACAAGGCACTTCCCACGCAGTCGAGGGAGTATTGAAGCCTCCGGTATAGATGTTAAGAGGAGGTGCAGGAAGGAAGTCTGTTTGGAAATCGATACCATGCACTTTAGTCAGCCTCCTACTAATAGGACCATGAACATCGGGAGGACAAGGAATCTTGTGTGAAGCGTAAGTGGTTGAGACGGCTGCGGCAGTGTTCCACCACTGTACTATGTCATGGCTCTTAGTTCTTCTTCCTATTCTGTTTCTTTTTTTTTTTTTTCTCGTCGTGTGATAGACGACAGTGAAAGTGGTGCGCGAGGTGCTCCAGATGCGAGCGAGGACGGCTATTGCGGTTGCATGTCTGTCTGTCCCGCTACATAGAAAAGCGGCAAAGTAAAAAAAAAGGAAATGGAAATATAGGGAAAGGAAAACATTCGGTGATGATTTAAGCCTTCTTCGTAGGCGTAATCGCGCGTAACCATACCGGTTCACTCGTATCTCGGGCACGTCGCACATGGAACGCGTGCGCGGCACTCACTTTCTTGGGCATGGGCGTGTATGTGTTCGTGTCTGTGTGTGTTGTGTGAAAGCTGTGCCTCGCATATTTGCTGGGCGTACACGTCTAACACGCGACTCGATGCTGGCACGCCCACCCCATGTCGTTGTTACTCAAGGCACATGCGACAGCCGGTGTTCCAGGTCGCTTACGCTTGTTCAAGATCTAGAAACGCTGGTGCGTTACCGAATACCGTGCGGTGTGCTATGTGGTTGAGCGTGCCGCCGTTGATTCAGAGAAGAACACAGGTAGGTTTGTTTAAACGCACCCTACTGTGTTTCCATCCGCTGAATGCTGCCTTAAAGGGCTACTGAAGTGTTTTTAAAATCAGGCAAAAATCTAATTTTCACAATGAATACATTGATCAGTTTATGCCTGAGAATTATTTTTGGCCTTTCATCTTGGGGAAAGCGGTATTTCTCAATAAAGTTGACCCTAAGCCTCACGCACTTCTCGCTACCGCACCACCTGAGGAGCAAGAAACCGACAGGCACCGATCGGGAGCTACGCTATATTCGGATTGCGGTCAGCGATGTGAGCTGCCGCTTCGCTCTTTCTCTGTTTTCTGGGCGAAGTTCCGCATAGGCAGTCGCGTTTTCTGGACTTTATTAACGTTTATTATCTTTTGTTGCCTCCGCATGGATTTATTGATTGCCTAAAACAACTCCTAGATAATACAAATTTCATTTCCTACTCGAGCTGCCCTGGCTACCGCATTGCCTTCACGAGTAGTCCCGGCCGGACCTGTCGCCTTGTGCTCTGTGCGTCATACAAAAAGCGAAGGGCTCAAATAAAACGTGGAGGTACCCCAAGTTCCTGGTCCATTATTATAAGGGATTCAGAAATTTAGGAGACCGCAGCAATCTGGCTTCCCTAAACGCCCTGCTCGTTCTACCGATCGCCATTATGGTCTATGACGATAGCTTAGCTAAATGTATGTAGATTTCAGGCGTCGTTAGCAGGAAATAAATTGAGCTGGAAAGCATGAAGCGTTTTCTGCACGCGGAAGCATTCCGCACGCACGCCGGACGCGCATGCCCGTACGGCCCTCCAAGCGGCTTGAACCGTGCAGGCTGTGGCAAAAACCGCTCATCCCTGCTGTCCAGAATCAAGCAGTAGCAGAGGTAAACATGCAAGAGAGGGGATTACAGTGTGGTGAAAAATTGTGGTAGGAATTGTTCTCTTAGGTGATTTTTAAGGCGGCGATAAAATTTGTGCCTACGCCGATCGACCGCAGAGGCTGCTGGTGAGCGACCCGGTACCAGCAACTGTCCAAGCACGCGATGTGGCGCTACCTGTCGAAGGATGGCGCTACCTCTGCGCACGAATCAAAACAGTACCCATTGCTAACATGTCAATCACTGTGAAAATAAAGTTGCACATGTGATAAAGGGGATGATAGGGTGGCAAAAAAAACTCTGTTAGGGATTGTCTTCTGCAATCGTACTGATAGTAGTGCCCAAATACCTCCCTCGATGCTAAGCCTAAACATCCGAACTCCCCTTCACGAATTATCACGGCTCCCGCTCTGGCAAATGCGCGCAACGGCCACAGTCACAAAGAGAAAATATATGCTGCACGCCGTGTCGCGTTCATGCTTGCTAATTAACGAGAGCGAGTGCGACAGCTGAAAATCTGAAACAAGTGGTGCGGGGCCCACTCAAACGACTGGGTGTGGACGGCGGCTTTGTTACTTCTTTTTTCCCCTGCCCGCGAGAAAGCCCCCGAAACGTTTTTCACGGGTGCCCTCGGACACCGTCGAGGCTACTAAAATGCGTCCATCAGCGAAAAAGCCGATTGCAGGGCTTTCGATGAGACCCGACAAGAAGGAAACGCTTGCAAGGAAGCGGATAGTTTTGGAAGGGCCCCACGTAACGCCTGCCGGGAAATTCCGGTTCCTCTCATGCTTCGCATTCGCTCCAATGGACGCACGTGCGTTCCAAAGGTAATTTCCGTGTAACAAATGCTCTTTCAGAAGGGTCAGGTAAGCTTACTCTACCGAAAGGGCTTAGGTGGGACCTTGTCTACCTCAAATCTCTTCCATTGGTTGTACCGTTTTGCAGATAAGTCCCGAAATTCTTGGCATACGGAACAGGATCCATCCATCGATACCTGCTTAGAAAAATATCGATTTGGATGAATATGTTTATAGCAACACAAAAGTGTCTCCTTATAATGTGTTTTAACTCAGGGGAAGGAGAACGTGCTTCGTGCCAGGAATGCACACGGTTAAAACATGCCAGCGAATTGAAGCCCTGAAAAAAAAGACACTCCAAAAGTGGATGTACCGGTAGCTTATTTATTTTCAGAAGGAATTCATCCCCACACTTTTGATATCGGCTGACGCGAAAGATCCCAAGGTGGTAGAAATTAACCTGGAGCACTACACTATAGAGAGCCACCGGGCCAGGTACAGCTTCGGCGCGTTAAACTCCCAAATCAATCAATCAATCAATCAATCAATCAATCAATCAATCAATCAATCAATCAATCAATCAATCAATCAATCAATCAATCAATCAATCAATCAATCAATCAATCAATCAATCAATCAATCAATCAATCAATCAATCAATCAATCAATCAATCAATCAATCAATCAATCAATCAATCTTGCCATTAGCTTACCCGGCATGATAACACTTCGAGGAACATAATTTCTCATCGAACTGGGGGCTGGTTCGAGAAATAATTTAATTAGTTTCGTATTTACTGACTTTTGAAGGAGAGATGCACTGGCGAAACTGGAGGCCAGCATCTCAGCCAGGCTTGATGGTAAACGTAAATACATGCGAGCTATCGACTTACGGGCGGCGCCTTCCTATTTTGGGGAAGGAGAAAAGCGTAGCGAAGCATACCCATTCGGGAGCCTACTTATGCTTGGCCATTAGGAACACCAAAAAGTTACATGTGGTTATGTAAAGTTACCTAGTTAAGCTTGCACAGAAGTCACAGGTTAGCTGCGTTCAAAACGTCACGTGTAAGATATTGTTTCAACAGATCCCTGTAATATGCATCCTTTGTCTGGAACTTTTCCCTGCAGAAAGCTCACAACCCTTGACAAAATGCAGGCGTTGTTCGAGAATAACGTGCAATTAAAACCGCTGCAATATAACTTATGTAACTTATGAAATCAATCTCTTTTCTAAACAACTATATAGAATCTGATTCCGGGGCGTAATTACGCGGGGCAACTTACGTCGCAGGTAAATCTAGGTCTTTCGCCGACCCGTATTACATACCGTGATATAAAGTGGCTCTCCCTGATAAAAAATACGTTCGCACCGCAGTAAGTATTATCCAGTGGGCTTTGACATACACACTTTGACCACCCCTTAATCAGTCCAACATAATCTCCCAGACGAGGTAATCGCGCAGGTACGATGAAAAGAAGTTTCGTAACGTAGTGCGCTAAAGTTGAATACACGATGCTCAGGAAAGGCAATAACAGTCGCATCTCTTTTCCTTTTAATTGTGGCTTCGTTCACGTGTTTTAAGTTGGTTAACGGGACACTAATAGAGCTGTTGCGCTACCCAGTTATCGTCTAAATGAATTACTTTCGTCTGCCCATCCGTTTCCCAGTGCAAATTAATTCCTACTGGCGAAACTTTGCGAACCGTTGCGAAACTTCGCCACTCCGTTCTGGGCCCTCGGCCAATGCACAGATATTTAATGTACACTTTCTCTCCGTGCAATAGCGACTCGCTAAACGATGCCAGTCAGTGTTTATCAGACGCTGTTCCTTTGGGACTTTCGCAAGCGCGGTGAAGTCAATATTACTCGTTGACACATTTCCCCACTGCGAGCCCCGGCACGTTCAATCGAAACTTTGTCGATACTTGTTGCCAGCCTAATACGCTTACCCGTGTAATTGACGCCTTACTCGCCGGAGCGGGGAAAGTTTAACGCAACGAAGCTCGGGTCCACTAACGTGTCAGCTAACGGAAAAGTACTACAGGCGTGAAAGCGCGGAATGGGCTGTATACTGAAACAGCGCGCTTGAAGCGACGCCCGAAGTTGACTCAAGCGATCAAGAGTAGAAGGTTTTTCAGAAAAAATCTAAACTTTCCCGTTCACCAACACCTCACCGTTGCTAGGGGCAAAGTTAAGCGAAGGGCAGTTTAGTACGGTCGGTATACCGAGGTGGCTCTGAAGCAGACGTGCGATGGTATTGAGCGGTTCCCGCAATGTGGTTTTATTCGGAAGGGAAGTAGTGCAGCGACGCGAGAACGGGACGGCATTATGAATTCTTGCCTTAGCGTTGCGCGCAACCACGATTGTACCGGAATCTCTCATTTCCGACTGGGAGCGGCCTCGCTCAGGGATACCTTCGTCTCTTATTAATGACACTTTTAAGTGCAGAACACTTTAGGGGCTCACCCTGTCAGCGTAGCTCGCTCGCTCGACCCAAGTAGAGCCACATGGCGTTCCGTCTTAGCGGCTGTCATCGCGGGGTAAGCCAGAGGTTTCGAAAGACAAGCCGATTATATAGTCATAAGCGTGCGAAACTAGTGAACCGCTGGCGCGTGTCATACATCTCCCCGTTTTTTAGCGCAAAGAAAAGTGTCGGCACATCTGAGGCAAAATATACGTGCTGTACCCACAGCGCCCGCGTTCATTTGGTTAGGAACGCTCGTTGGGTTGTTTTTTACGATAGTAAGCGAAAAAAGATTCAGTGCAACGGCGGCACGCGATGGAGGAAAAACAAGCACAAAAAGAACTGTACTCCCGCTGGCGCAGTTTCAGGCACGGGGGCGCGAGCACTGCGAAAGCGGGAAATTCTTTCCCTCGAGGTACATGACCAATATTGCCCTGTGAATGGCGGACGTCACATCATTGTGCATCGATTAATGACACAGAATTAGAAACCTAGTACGTGGAACAGACCCTAATGTTTTCTCGAGGCTTCCAAGTAAGAAGATGGGTAATGTCGTGAATTGCAATGACCGTTATACGAAGAACGCAGGCAGCAAGCGCAAGTTACCGCGTGAATTTCCTAGGCGCAAAAATTACAAAACATCTCAGGAAAAAAAAACAATTTGTCCCCCTTACGATGTTTTAAGCAGGTTAATATTCTTCTTCACCTCCTCCGCTAGGTCAGAATTATTAGATCTCTATGTTTCGTAGGACGTGTGAGGTACAAAAATCCTGTTAAGGAACATAGAATCGTTGAAAAAAGCGGAGTTGAAGTTGCGCTAGCTGGATGAGTGAGCTGGGCACTCTGCACCAGTAAAGAGAAACAGCTATGCCGGGTGAGAGTCCTTGAAACTCTCTTAGAAAGGGCGAGGCAGTACGCGTCCGGTGAGGGAAACTGATGCGCCACAGGAGGGCGGGCTGTTGCCTCAGGCAGAATACGAGCCAGCGGTAGCGGAAGTTCCGCTGGATTTGAACAGTTCTAGGGGGGACTGCACCAAACTTTATTTTTACAGCCAAGCTCTTTAGCAAATCGTAATGTTTTGTGTCTACAATAAAAATACCGTGACATTGTCGAGCCCGCGCACATGAGCGCGGGCCACGCAGGGACTGCCCAGCAGTTAACAAAATCAAGACAATGCCTAGCACTCGATTGTGCGTGACTCGCGACGATAGCCCAGCGTCTCCCCTTCGCACGTTTGGCAAGGCAAGCATACTCTGCTTAGGAAAATTAGCCAAGATTTGCCAAAAACAAAATTCCAGCGTTCGTCGTAATTGGGGCAACACTTGCTCGGAACGAGTAAGGAGTGCTTCTTGTGAGTGCTTTATTGATATAGAAAGTGGAAGAGAAGTGGACAGGGGATATTTCGAACTTATTTGGGAGTTCACCAGCATACAACTCAGTCCATACTTCCCTACTCGTACTTTCCTACGCCATACTTTTCTACTTCCCGGCCGCGGCGGCCGCTTTTCTGATGGAGGCGAAAAGCAAAAACGCCCGTGTGTACGAGATTTCGGCGCACGATAAAGATCCCCAGGTGGTCAAAATTAATCCGGAGCCCTCCACTACGGCGCGCCTCATCGCCTGCGTTGCGTCGGCGCGTTAAACCCCACAATCAATCAATACTTTTCTACTCCGTTTTCTTTCCGTCTTCGGTTGTCCCTTCATTCGCTCGGTAACGAGGCCAACAACGTCGTCAAACTGCTGTAGACGGCGCCAAAGTTCTGCGCAAAAAACGTTTCCCCTGTTCCTAGTGAAGGCGACTCGATTGACTTCACCCCGCGAATTTGCTCAAGGAAGCCGAACCAGCCGCTTTCTGCAAAACAATACTCGACCGTCACGGTGATCCGGGACAACGTAGACACATTGCCCAACGCGAGACAACCGGTCACTTCCCCCGACGGGGCAACAACTTCTTTCGCATCGCCTGACCCCGTTTTTAGTTTTACCTCGGACAAATGGAAAGCTGCCTCCAAAGTAACTGAAGTAGTAAGTACACAGACAGACGAGATTTTGTAACTGCGAATCATAGTTCATACTATGACTGTCAATACAGTCCAGCGGCGAAAGTTCAGAATTTATATATTCGGTGTTATCAAGGAGCGCGCAATTCCAAAGGTTAGCAGAAAAGGCGAAGGTATTTTTGTACTCTGTAAAAGGGTATTTCCGTTTAGCGGCAAAGCTAAACTTTAGCGTTTTCACACGCACAAAAATGGCGCGAAGAAAACATACGGGTTTTCATCCGACAAAAAGGCAATATGGCCCATATGCCGTGAAACACGGGCTTTGAAAGCATGTACGACGAACGGAATCGTGGAAGGGGTGCAGCAGAAAAATTGGATGGGTATGTGCTGACTTCGCTGCAAATTTAGTTAAAAAATGAGTTTTCTCTCCCTTCTGCACGTAAGCGCCTATCCACGCTTCCCCCCTCCATTTCAATTCTGCCAAAATAAACAGTCGATTCAATTTTGCCGCGTTCCACTGCTCAGGCCATGCTCTATAGGACTTCTTGGAATGCCAGCCCGCAATGTCACCGCTGGCGGGTTTTTGTATTTTAGGTGAAAACCTATCTTTCAAGGCAATTTTTTTTATCTCCTATTGTCCTAATGATCAAGTCGTCATGTATTTCTACTACTAGAACCATGGAAATATCGCGTATGCATTGATGTCTTGCTTCCACTCTTCTTAATTCTTTCTTCTGCTCGATAATCTTGATCAGTTTTCCCATTGCCGCCTGGTTTAGTTCTTTGAAGATTTTGCCTATATGAACGTATCGTTCTTGAATTCGTATACGTTTGAACAGGAGGTTGGATTGAGGGACAGACAGACCGACAGACGTACAGACAGGAAACATGCAGACAAACCAAAGCGTTGCTTTCAAGTTGCAAAAAAAAAATACAATGTAATTTTATTATTTTACCGTATTGTATCACACAAGCCGTAGTTGGGCAAGGGGAGGTGGTTAAGTTTGGTTCTCTATGAAAGCCACCCTGGCGAAGCTGTATAGTGACCTGAGAATCCCCCTAGAGCCTCCCCTTCAATCTTGTCCTCCATCAGTTGGCGCAACACTACCTTGGTGTCAGTGGCAATCACCAATGCTTATTTCTACTTGATAGGAACGCCCGTATTCGGGGCGTTTAAATACGAGGCACGTAAGAGAGCATACGGCAGTTTATATGACAGTTCTCCCATCTTAAAGAAGGGAACGGGGGTATACGAAGCGAGACTTTTAGGGGCGCGTTTTCTGAAAAAGAAAATACTGAGAAGTTCGAATATGTCTGAAAGCACAGCTGAAGTAACATAAGCATATTTCCACGTGTTTCTGAACACCAGCGCCCAGAGGCGACTGAGGACGAAGAAGGTGGTGGTGGTGGTGGCCCGAAAAATGGCGCATACCCACTTAGGAGGATTGGCCAACAAGAGTTATGTTTTTATTGCAATTAATCATGTAAGGCAAAATAATAGAGCAGAAGAAAGAATTTGGTCTAGGTTCATGAGAGAGAGAGAAAAAAAAACATGAAAAAACAACAGAGAGAAGAGTAGGAAAAGTATAGTAAAAATAAGTCCAATCGGAATGTTTTTAACACTGCAGACAAGCTGTCTCCTAAATGAAGGTGGTGGTGGTGGTGGCCCGAAAAATGGCGCATACCCACTTAGGGGGATAGGCCAAGAAGAGTTATGTTTTCATTACAATAAATCATGCGAGGCAAAATAATGGAGCAGAAGAAAGAATTTCGTCTTGGTTAATGAGAGAGAGAGAGAGAAAACACGAAAAAAAAAAACAGAGAGAAGAGTAGGAAAATTATAGCAAAAGTCAGCCTACTCGGAATGCTTTTAACACTGCAGACCAGCTGCCTCCGAAATGAAGCAGTGAATGGGCTGAGTGCACGTGCTCTCTCATCATCGTCATTCAGAGTTCTGGCGCTTGCAGTTGGAGCCCTGTCCTCGAGCTCTCCCGAAAAGGCTCCGGCTGTTTGTACTCATCTGGTGACCGCCTTCAAGGACCCCGCCTCAGACATTGCGTGTTCATAGCACGCCACAATATATTTTAAGACGTAGCGGCCATACTTAATATCACCGTGCTCCTGGACCAAAAAGAAAGAACAGATTGTAACCTGAAAAATTTCGCCTTTGTTCTCTGACGAGGCGTTCTGACAAGTGTAGGAAGCAATATCCGGCCCACGCTAGGCAAGCCATGCACTGCAACTTTTATATCCTCTTCACCTTTCGTTTTTTTGCGTGTGTGGCATATTTTATGGCCAAGATTCTGTCAGCCATTTTTTTCCAAATCGCCCCGCGCTCTTCAGAATTAGTATCACAGTAAAGGCTTCCACTGACGTTACTCCCCAATTGAGAGAATTAATGTTGGGAAATATCGGGAAAAGTTCCCAAGGATGGGGAATCTGCGAGCACTTTTCTTGACAATGTTTTTTGTCTGCGTGCCTCGTGGGCGCTGGCGTGGGCGTGCGTGGGCTTGTTAGCCCTTAAAATGTAAAGACGGGGCCCGTGGAATCTTTGAGCAAGAGAAGGCGTGTCCTTAGTGGCCCGCATTTTCTGAACATAAATGCAGTTACTTAAACCTAATCTATAGAGAGAAATTTCGTGTAGCATGTGCTCATAGCAATATGTGACGTCATCGGCGAAATAAATATTACTGAGCTGGATAGGAGATTGGCGTGATGGCACGCAGCCATTGATGTTTCATTTGGTTGCCTCGTTTTCAGATGACTAGACACAACTGACAAAAAGTAGAGCTGATTTCTCACAATCTACTGACATCGGGTGTATACCGCCACTAACGATACTGGGCGTCCAGTCAGCAAAGCTAGAACGAGATTGGTATCGCAAAAAATTGCACTGCTGGCACGGCTGGTGCAAGGCTGGAGAAGCAGCAGAACTGGTGGGCCCTCTCCTTTCGTCATGGACCCGGCGGTTGTACCTGACATGGATTTCCCAACTTGCGGCTGAAATCTCTTCATTACTGGCAGGCCCGCATTGATTTGTCCGAAGGCTTTCACATGTCTCCAAAGTGGACCGTGTTAACACGCGCTAAAACTGGTGGCAACCGGATTCGCGAAATCGGCGTCGGTAGCGAGAGCTTTTCTGTGCTCCTCACTTCAGGCGTGAACGCACGTGAACTGGGGAAAAGAAGATGACGAGAAAGATCACGCCACGAACGCTGGGCAGAGTGTTATCGAAGATCGAGGGGTGCGGGCGCGCGCGATGACGCCATAGGTAGGCGAGTCCTGGCTCCGCCTACGCGGCTGGGTGAATGCGGACGACCGCGCCTTGCGCTACAGGATTTTTTGTATTCTTTTGCGAACGCCAACGGACGTTGCTCAAGCTTTACCAGCTCTGCTTTTTAAAGAGCGAAAGTGGTGTATATCACAGCAGAAAATCACCGCAGAACAATGAGAAAAGTGCCACGATTGAGCGTACCTTACGCCGAAAAATGGTTCAATATCACCAGGGGACGAAAGAGTGCAGATTTTGCTCCTAGTGAACAGAGCAGCCATGGTGCAAATGTCCATTCCTTCTTTGGAGGCGTTGAAATTAGAATGTTGCGTGCGATGAACGACAGTGACGCAGCGGTGGAGCTGTGATCCTCTTCCTTACCGTGGTTACGTACTAGAAACGCCTGAGGCGTCAATGCATTTGCACGAACAACATGCGCCATTGCCGAACATATGCAATGGTAGTAATAGAAACGACAGTATGGAGATACTGTTGGCGGCTTTTTCATGGCTATCATTGGTATTTTTTGTATATAATATTACCTAAGGGGTATTCATCCCTATTATGATTATTAAGGGGTATAGGACCAATTAAAGATGAACGCAAAAACAGTACACTGCCAGGTTTCCAACCTACCAAACTTGCTGCTGGTGTGTTTATTGATATTTATTTATTTATTAGGTGCGGAGTACCTTAGAACCACCCAATGTCCGTCCGCGTCCGGACGGACGCGGCATTAACGAGCATTAACAATCGAAAAAAAATCACACCGGCACCGGCAGGATTGGAACCTGTGTCTTGTAGACCAGACCGTTAGTGTCAGTCGTCTTACCCATTGGGCTACGACCGTGAGTGATGTTGTGCTAGAGCGCCTGGCCCAAATGCGTTGCACGAGGCGACGCGCCGACAGCGAGGCTGAGTCACGCCTCTCCCTTTCGTCGCTGCGGCGCGGCCGAATCCCGCGTCTCAGAACGCTGCGGCGCTGCCGAATCCCGCATCTCAGAACGACCAAATGAGGGCATCTCGCTACGCCCGGAGGCGAGGTCACGGAAACGACGGGGGCATCGCCCTCCCTTTCCCCATTGGCGGCGCAGCTGACTCACCGCTTCGCTACCATTCGTCGGAATTCAAACTTCAGGCAGCGAGAGCCCTGATTGGAGCTATTCGAACTTTTCGGGGCCCCAACGAACTTCCCGGGGTATGAAAGAAGCCCGGAAACTCTCATCGTCGGCATTCCTCGGCGGCTTCTCTCCGGCACCAGTCTCTTCGGAAGCACCGAGTGGAAGGGTGCTGTCACCTTTGTGCGAGTCATGTAACGTTTGCTTACCCTGTACATACTGTATATAAATGTTACTTTAAGTTTTCGTCGGCTCGAGAACTTCTTCGCTGGGCTCTGCTCCGCGTCAATAGCGGACGGAGCAAGGCAACGTCGCTACACCGGTGACTGCGCTCGGGTGGCCAGTCGCAATAGTGGAGGCTGCGGTGAGAGGGCCCAGTCCCAACAGCGGTGACAGCGGTCAGGATGGCTGATTCCCAACGTCGGTGACGAGCTGGATGCGAGTCACAACCTTGGCGAGCGGCGCTGGAATGGTCATTCCCAACAGTGAGCACCCGAGAGTCAAACGGCTTAATCCCTCGCCTGTAACGGTGTGGAATACCTTGGGACCTCCCACTGTCCGTCCGTGTCCATCCCTGCGCACACCACCATCAAGCGAAAATCAAGCGAAATTCGATTTGAGCAGTGAGTTGCAGATTCATTTAGGGAATAATCAATGTGCAACTCACGCCTCAAATCGAATGACGGTCGGGGCGCAAATCGGATGTCACTCTGGGCGCTACTTCGATGTCATTTCGAGTACCCGTACTCCGCACCCTCACCATCATCCACGGAATGAAGAGGCCGCCATTTTTTATTTATTTATTTATTTATTTATTTATTTATTCCTTATCTCCTTCATCTATGAATAGACTGATGGGATCGGCTGTCGGAATTTCTGGCACCCTGGTTCATGTTGAATGGCGGAATATGGATAATATGCATGGAGGGACGACGACAGCGGGGTTCTCCGGTTTGTAAAATCGATGCACACGACGTAGCACCCAATGCAGCCGCTACATTTCATTACTCTGATTCTTAAACGGTAACGAAGTGGTCGAAAAGGGCAAATATTGAATGGAATGAACGTACGTTAGAAAAAAATTGGCCGCGTATCTGCTCTTTTCGTTGCAAATGTCGTCAAAAGACGATAGTCGCTGTAGACATTTGGAAAGGAAATGCCCCCCTTTGCTTTCCCGCTCACCTCTCATGCTTCTCCTGTACCGTCACGCTCATCCCAAGGTAAACACACTAAAGGTTAGCTCAAGGCGATTTCAATTTCCCGCGTTCCACTGCTACAGGCCGGATTCCGCGATGCCAGCGCTGCAGTACGGCCGAGACGGGCGTAAATCGAGGCGGCTGACTTCAAGGTTTATAGAACCGCGTTGCCATGCTCCACGTGCGTTTAAAGCAGAACGTGGAACCGAGCTAGTGGAACCTTCCGTTGCTGTTGCCGCGTGATTTGTCATATGCCGCCAGAAGGTGGCGCGGGCAACAGCAGGCGGCGAGTTTCTGCAGTTAATGTAAAATATCATTTGCTACCGAAAAACGAAGCATCCATGAATTTTTTGAAAGTAAAAGAACACAGTAAATATCTCTTATGGATTAATTTTCGGTCCTATATTTGCGTAATGTCTTTTTCATGTTCAGCAAATTTGACAGTTATGAGCATATAAACCGGGTTTAGACGCTCACATTTGGCTTTGAGTATATAAGACTATTGTGCAATATGCATTTTACATTGGCCGGGTGGCTGAATCGAGTCACAGACAGACAGACAGACAGACAGACATACAGACAGACCAAAATGTCGGGGTTGAAGTAGCTCAAGAAAGACTATCGTCTTTAAAAAATTCGCACCTTCGCATTTAGAGTCACGGGTGGGTTGACGGTAAAGAACGTCGGTGCGTCAACCCCTGCTTCGGTCTGGTTAAGAAAACAACGCTGCGTATGGCACCAAACTGCAACACCCTTGTCATCAAACGAGCCGAAACGAAAATCGCGCCTATCTTCGGCACTTTTGGTGAAAAACTAGCGCTGGCAACCGTCCAGCCTTGATCATTTCCCTCTTGGCTCAAGGAAAAGCAACAAAAAACGTGGTTGATTCCTCTGTCATAGGAATCGGTAAAACACGAAAGTGAAATGTGCAGCGAAATTTGCAGCTCAGCATGATTTGCGGGTCGGCGGTTGTCTTGTGGGTGTGCTTGGCGAGTGACGTCCTACTGGCGGGTCACTTCGGCACAGGTGTACTGGCGTCATTTCCGTGACGGATATGACATCATTTAAGTCTTGGTGTATCCCGGCAAAAAACATTTTCGTGGTAAAATATAAAACTCGAAAACGATCAACTTCAAGTATAAAGTTTTCTTTCGCACTAGAGGTTGCTTCCCCGCAAGAACACCCTGTGTGCAGGGGTGCACTCTTTACAAGCCACTTGCTTCGTTGTAGTGGCAACATTTCCGCGACGGATATGACGTCAGTGAAATCTTGGTGTATCCCGGAATAAGTGGAACGGAATAAAGGAAACGACGCAGCATAAAACACGGGTAAGAACAACAGCCACCGAACGGTATTTCGTGTTTAACGGGCGACCGGACCAGATATAGAGTTGGAGAGAAAGAATGGTCGGCACAGAGAAAAGAAGAGGAAATGGGCTGCGGTGCGACAATTAAATCGTGTCAACTGGGAAAGGCGTAAAAGCTGTTCGTACCGTCCAGATTTGAAGCAACTTCTGCCCCACGAGGATGTTAAAGATGGACGATTATAGCAACTCCGTAACGAGTGAACCCTCCACCATAAAAAGCCACATTCGCGGAGTCGCTGCCGAGAGGAGCACGAGCGACACGCAATTGGCGGAACCATTAGTCCTGTAACGAATCGGTGCATACGACGGCCGATTTTAGTTTGCCTGCCACCTCGGTAAGACATGTCCATCTGAATTTTATCTCTACTTTTAGGCTTCGTTCTTCCGTTTTTGTTGCCACGATTCTGTGACCAATTTTTCGGAAGAATGGACAGCAGTCACAGTCGGGGACTCTCGCGAACTGTGCCGCAATAAAAGAGCGATTAAGGTCGACCACTCAGGTAGAAGGATGACCGAAAGAGGGATGGACAAAACGAGCGAAACTTGTTTGTCAGTTCAGCGGCGTTTTTTTCCCCCGAAACTTGTCATTATTAGCCATTCATTTTTTTTTTGTTTTCTTTTGTGGTTGACGCCGCTGTATTCGGAAAGATTGCAACAAATTCGTTCGGCACTTCAACGCTATGTGGGAAAAGCAGCTGGTGCAAGTTGAAGATTCCTTCCCGTATTTAAAAAGTGTTGCGTTTCCTAATAACTAAACTTCCACATCGCGACAGTTTGTTTCATTTTGTTGCGACGTGTCCAGCGCCATAACTTAAAAAAAAACGAGAAACTGTCCTCGAAGGTTTTGCGGAGTGGTGGCGGCGAGCCGGGTGAAAAAAATCGAAGCTCTCTCATAGAGCTTCCTGTAACAAAACTCAAAAAGATACATCGGTTCAAGCCCTTCATCTCGCTTTCTTTTCCTTTTCTATCACGCTCTCAATCTATGCACACTATTTACTTTTAGGTCTACAAATTACGCCACGTTCTCCGATTTCATAACTCCGGCCATATCCATTTTGCCCTGCTGTGTAGCAATCTCTTTATAAATCGTCAGCCAAGGCCAAGAACGTATTTTTATAAGCGATAAATTATAAAGAACACCTTGCTGTTTACGGAGTCGGTTTTTTTTCCCTATTGTCTGCTACAGGAACAGTCTCTCTGACAAGTGCTTATAACTAGCTATTTCTTGACTCGCGGTACCGACACGTTGTGGTCTCTTATATAAACACCACGCAGACGCTCTGGGGCCTACCGCGTCTATCTCGAATGTGGGTTCATCCTATCTTGAGAAGCCCAGATGTTTCGGAAACGAGGGCGCTACAGTTTTCCCATCAGACGTGACGTTGTGGCGCGGGCCAGCTACGCTGAGCCACACCTTACATCAGAAATGCGAGTTGAGAGGACGAAAAATCAGCTGGCACCGATCTGTCGCCAAACCAACCGACCAGGGCTACAGCACAAGGCTCTTAAATTACACATTCAACCTGTTCTAAAGTGTCCACGCCGTCCGAACCTAAGGTGGGATTTTAAACACGCCAAAATTGTTACGACGGACATCCCCCCTTCCTGTGGTCGTGGCCCAGTCCTAATGAACTGCGGGTTGAACACTTCCGGGATTCGGTCCATTCATACCAGGAAAGAATCGAGACATGCAGCCGCAGCACCTAAGCTTCCTGGAACCTCCGGCTCGGGGGTTTCTGTGGCGGGATATCGTGAATTCTTCTGCCGTCTTCCTGTACCTTGTCTCTTTATTGCGCTTTTCCTTCCGCATTGTGCTTCTTCTTAGCTCCTTTTTTATTTTTCAGGAAGTGATTGTGGTTGATTTCTTCATTCCATCTTACATGTCGTCCTTTTCGCTCTTTCCTACATCAGTTAGGAACATGATGACCATCACTGCTCCTCACTAGCGTGGTCTTCATTACCCTGATACTTGAGCCCCTACACGTTAGGAAGGACAGGATCATGTACTCTTTACTGAGGAATGCGACATGATGATGGCTATATGATCGGACATTGCGACTTACGTCCCTAGGCATAAAGTTTTGTTTTAAACAAGGCCCACATCCCTATACATCATAAATCCCCCCCCCCACCCACCCCCCCTGGAGATCCTGTAACAGCTGAAGCTGAAGGAGGGAACTGTAACGGCTGAAGCGACCTTAATTACAGAAACTTTTTCAATAGTGGAACACATCCAGTGTCGTCAACGGTCTTATGTCTTATAGAATCATAAAGTAGGAGGGAGAAATATCTAAGGAAAAATTGTGGTTGCATTCCCCGTGGAAAACAAAGAGTAGTATTTTATTTTAACGTGGTTCCCTTTAGGTCCCGTCATCTTATGGTTCCCCCTCCTACGAATTGGTTCGTTCCTGTACACGCTTCGCCTACCATGTACTCTGCAAGGCGTCAGGTTGATGTACCCAACAATCAATCATGGCGATATCGCTTCGGCGCTCTAATGGCATGCACTGCTGGTGGCGATATACCGAAGAGCACAATAAAACTTATATACAAGAAATACACTGCAGCAGAGGTGTGAACCTTCCAAGCGGAAAATTGGAACCCCTTGTCGGCCGCAGGCACGGCCATTTCTGCATATCACGTCCCCATAAATCATAAATTACGGCAACTAGAATTCAGGTTGCCTGCGCCGCTGTCATTTTTGTTGGGTGTACCTTCCTACTTCTGTGCACAAGCGGAGTGTGTACAGATCACTCCCAAGGTTCACGCGACCCCGATACTGCATTAGAAGCGCACTCTACTCTTTTTCTGGGCTTAGTTTTTTTTTATTTATTTACTAATTTTTTGCATGTTGAATATGACGTTGTTTTTATTACCATTACCACGAATACAAGCGGCCGCAACTCTTTCTAGTCATCATTCACGTTATGCACTGTCACGAGCTCGATAAAAAGGAACTTGCCGTCAGCACCGAACCAGTTATGTTTCCGAATGTCGGCGGAAACTTTTGGTGATGATGTGTACTGACAGGTTGTCTATTGGGCGTTAGGCGCACAACCATTTTCCTGAACTCCAATGTGCAGACAGTCAGTTGGGAATAAAGTTCAGTAGGTAGTAAAAGTACACCACTTCTCAGTCTACCACCTTAGAAAAAACAATAATAACCGGACGAAACGGCAGCGAAGAACAAGTAATTAATCAGTGTTAAGACATTAACGACATAAAACCGATAGAATCTCGAGTAGTGATGAAAAGAGCACGTTTCGATACAACAGGACTGATCCAGAATACCTTTCCCCCGGAGTAGGTCAAATTAGTAAAAGAGGTAATACCCCTGTCCACACTCGAATACACTTATAACGATTCCAGATGAAACGATCTATCGGTTACAACGACCATATTTTGGTTCACTCACGACTTTCCTGTGCTACACGCTGAAACTGTCTCCAGATATGCCGAACGTTTTTCAAGGCGTCCTACTTTTATAACGAACACTTCCGACATGGACACAGGAAAATATGGCGCATACGAAGTGAGAAACAAATCAGCAGTCCTTATAGCATAAAAAGCCGGCGTGCTTGTGCGTTCGGTACTTCATTTTAATCGCGATGAAGATACCCTAGATCGCCGAGCACCGCCTGCAGATTTCGGACACCGCGACCCAGGTTACTTACTTTCCAGGCATTTCTTCAATTGCAGAATGGCAGTGAGAAACGAAAAAACAATAAGGAGGGAGCATGTATCCTGCCGGGAGCATGACGCCGACCGAGCCGACTCGAACGTAGCACCACCCGCTACAAAAAACTATAATGGCAAACTGTTCGCATGGCGACGCAGTGAAACATCCCCCTCGCGAGGGGCACGATCAAATGCAGAGCATTTCCGGGGGCGCACGACGTTAAGTAGTTTGCGTTACGTTAATGTTGTTGCACTTGTGGCAACTGCTGACGAGAGAGCGCTCGTCAGCAGTAATTTGAATGAGTCAAGGATATAAGGCGCGTTCGTAGCCTCCCGTTCTGTGTCGGCTTTGTGGCGCAGTGGGTAGAGCACCATGTACATTGCGTTCCGCCCGCAGGGTCGAAGGATCGAAACCAGGCGCCGGATAGTATTTTTTTTTTATACCGTGTAGGGGGAGGGGCGCGGACTATGACTACAGACGCCTACGGACGTCAACGCGGGTGACATCGTGAGTTACTGAAATGCTCTGCATTTAAAACAGCACGCGAGAGGCAAGAAGATGGTGAAACGTGCCGTGAACCCCCTGCCGCGGCTATGACGCAACGTGGAGCGGCTATGACGCAACGTGGCGCGGCTATGACGCAACGTGGCGCGGCTATGACGCAACACAATCCACTTTAATCCAAACCAATCCAATCCAAGCCAAGCCAATCCAAGCCAATCGAGTCGAATCCAATCCAATGACAGACCGACGGGGCGCGATGCGGACTAGGACTACGGACGTCAACGCGGGTGACATCGCGAGTTACTGAAATGCTGTGCATTTAAAAGCGCCGGTGGTTAGTCAGCTGCCATCTTGAGATTGGGGTTCGCGGGCACTTCGTTTTCGCAGTTGCTGATTGATGCCATTCGAATTGTCGAACTTCGCTTTCGCCAGCTGAAGCGACGCACCCGCGGGTACGCTCAGTCAGCGTGGCGCGGCTGATAGCTACAGGAGCCATTACAGCGAGGGGAGATTTTGAAGACGCCCGAAAGAATTTCTTCGCGGGCATTGTGCTAGTAGCGGCAGGTTCGACGCAAATACAGTTTAGTTAGTTCATAAGCAAGTAGCTGGCGTCCCTTCAGGAAGCAAAAAGGCCTAACTTGTCACCAAAGGGGTTATTCGACATCTGCGCGTGTTTCAAAAGGCGACTCCATATGCAACGAACTCCTAATATAACGACCACTTTTCGCCGCAATTTCGAGTTCGTTGTAAACGGGTTTGACTATATTACTTCAAAAAGACAACACCTTCGCGTACATGTCATAGGAAAGCAATGGTATGCTGGACACCCGTTTCCTGGCTTCTTCATGGCCATGCCACGGATACCATTCCTACTCCGTGTTGTGAATCTATCCAGGCACGTTTCGGCACACTGCGAAGACAACGTTTCTCTACCTCTTCCCATAGCGGCGTTGCAACTAAAACATGTGGTAATGATTCAAGTCCGTTATACACATCTATACATTCAGTGACGTATGCGTTCGCCAATTTGTGTTTGCGCTAGTAAGATATGGGTTTTTTTCCGCTGTTGCTTTGTTCGTTCTGGTGGTTACTTTTCCTTCCTTCCTGGGTTTTACTGACATGGCTTCCCTGTGGAAGCGAAAGTCTAGCGATTAGCTTAATTCAGTTGGACTCACATTTGGCAACCCTTCGGACAGGAACTTACCTGCAAAAAAAGAGAAAGAAAACGCATTTGTGGTTACTCATGTAGAAACAACGGCTATCTTCTAAAGGCGGTCATAAACCACCCTTTGATTCCTTCATTCATTCCCTCCGGTCGTGCCGCTCATTGCTGTCGTTCGCTCGCTCGCTCGCTCACTCACTCACTCACCCACTCACTCTCTCACTAACATACTCACTCACACACTCACTCACATACTCACTCACACACTCACTCACATACTCACTCACTCCCACGCACCGACAGAATCACTCACTCACTCACTCACTCACTCACTCACTCACTCACTCACTCACTCACTCACTCACTCACTCACTCACTCACTCACTCACTCACTCACTCACTCACTCACTCACTCACTCACTCACTCACTCACTCACTCACTCACACACACACACAAGCACACTGACTCACTCACTCAATATGAGCCAAATTTTCTGTCATTTTTGTTTCTTGCCTTACTTAAACCTGTTCACGCCCGTGATGGTGTAAAGCCACTGGCGGGAAACACGGACAGATACACCACGACTGTACGGACGTTTGTCCCTTGCCATACATCCTTAGTGCCTGAGATGAGCGCGTGATGCGAGGGAATTCTCAGGTTCGCTTTCCACCTTCTAATGTTTAGACCATCGCAAATCATTCGTGGCGCCCAAGCAATATGCCACGCCAAGTTAGCAGTAGCTATCGCCCGCATGTTCTCCGCGAAGCTTGGTTGACAACCTAGTGTTCGTGAAGACGCCACTGTTTTCGTCGTAATTAAGCCTGTTTGAATGTCTTGGCAACATCGTAAGTAGCGCTAGAGACGGGACACAGAAGAGAAGACACACACAACGGCGCTAACTCGCAACTGACTTTACTAGGCGTAAACACAAATATATACCCAGAAAGAAAGTTCCCCCAAAACCATTAGATGTTTCGCTGGTTGGTTGTTGACTATGTGCAGTGTAATCTTGTGTGTTTTTTTTTAATCGTAATCATGTGACCTTTGTGTTTATCAAACTGCATTTTCGGGGTTGACCTGGGCACGTGTTCTTTCTTTCTGGGTATATATTTGTGTTTACGCCTAATAAATTCAGTTGCGAGTTAGCGCCGTCGTGTGTGTCTTCTCTTCTGTGTCCCGTCTCTAGCGCTACTTACGATGAATCAAAACCAACTAGCCCACTGTCAATTTTGTCTTGGCAACAACAATGGCCCTCCTGCTCGCCCGGCTTTTCTGAAAATGCAACTTTCGCACCATTGTTGCGAATTCTGTTCCACTTTCATGTGGCGTCCTTCAACAGTTACAGTGTTGTGTAACGTATCCAGCTTTCAGCTACCTGACAAACATTCTGACATTGCACATTCCTTTGCATCCTGGACTGATGTGGTCAGGAGCAAACGGCCCCACCATCTCCTGCTTTGCTCTTTCAAAGAGGCACTGACACAAAAATTTTGCCTCTTGTTTTTTTGCGATAAGTAGCTAATCACGTACTTATCACGTGTGGAAACCTCATTCACTTCAGCGTGTGACGGGTGTTAAATTAGAGACGTTTTTAATGCGGTAGGTCGCAGTTTTTGTTTCAGCGGGTGCCGCGAAACGCGGGATTTTGAAAAAACAAAGCTGTGCACGTGACCGTCAGATGGATACCACAGAGCAGAGCTGCCGTTGCACTGTAGAATCCACAGTGCCGACCGTTCCTGCGAATGCCCCTACGTACTGATCTCGTCAGTCGCCTAATTGAAAAGTGATGGTGACGCAGGCGCTGCGAGTGCACATAGCTGCCGCGGCTGGAGAACGACGCGCGACGCTGGAAACAGTGGGTTCCCAGGGAAGACGCGCGCTAGGAGCAGCCGGCCGGCCTGCCTACAGGTCCGCCTACAGATGTGTTCGGCTTAGCACTGCAGCGGATATTCAATTGCCCCTCTCGTAAGCGGTGTAGAAGACAGTTTTTAATGCAACCCGCCATCGCATCATTAACCCCTTTCTCATATAAGCTGCCATAGTTGGGACTTGGGTGTAATTTCGTGCAGCGGTAATAAGCTATCGCTCGAGCAACCTGCGCCGGCCTGCGCAACTTCTCAGCCATGGCTGCTGCCAGCGCAGCGACCGTGCGGTTCGCTCACTGCGCTTCTCGTGTCCCCGGGGCATTTTCGCGTCCAGTGTAATAAAAGCAATAAAAATAGAGTGCCTGGAATCGCTGTAGAACCTACATCGCGGCCAGCTGCCTGATGATCAGACGAAATCACGGGGCCTCCCCCGCCAACGATCGGGGTCGTTCGTTCCTCGAGAGCAGGAGCTCCGACCTCCGATTGGAGCGCGAGCCGGCGGAACACGCCGGCAGTGCGGAAGCGGCCAACTAAAACTCGCGACGTGTTCGGATGTTGTTTATTTACAAAATATCCAGGGAATGTCATTGCGCAAGGTCCTCCGCACGCTGCTCGGTTGCGTTTCGCACACTGTAAAATTAATTGTAAATATGTTCTTGGCTTTATTTGGCGCTGATATTTTGCAGAGGACGTATGTATGTTTGTTACCAATCCATCTGCGAAGTTACGTCGCCTTCAAAATTTTGTGTCAGTAGCCCTTTAAAGAATGTTGATTACTCCAGCTTTGGCTTGGTGCGACGCTCGTTACTGATCGCTCCCGCGACAATCACTTCCGAAATGCAGTAAAGACGCCTCCCGATTTCATTTCTTGTCTCGTTTAACCATGGCATGCCTCGTGGCTGTCGTCACTATCTCTCTGCACGTCACTTCAGGTTCTCTCGCGTTGCCCCCGTTTTCCCCGTTTCTTCCAACCGCCATCTCAACCACTTCCTCCATCTTGTTTTTCTATCAAAGTTTACGCGGCTCCTGTTGCTCTTTTTTTCACTGCCCTAAACGGCGCCTTTTAACGTCCGTTGCTTTCTCCTTCTCTGTGTATGTTTCGAACCGCGAGCTCAGTCGGCGTCTCTTGGGAAGTTTACTTCCTGTTTCGAAAAGCACCACTCTTCCTCGAAGCGTTCCCGCAACTTCCGGCCGCCAACGATGTAGAAAACGCTTTCGCGAAAGGGTGATAAATTCCCTCTAAACCAAGCGCCAACACACAGATCAATGCGCCTTCAACTCTGAACCTGCGAAGAAGAAGGCTGCGAAAAGTTCTTCGTTACTGACGGACGTTTGCGCGCATTGGCTGTATCCGCGAAATGGCGCTTAAATTCCCATTGGCTGCGACGCCATCTTTTGGCTCTACATTGTGTGCTAAGAAAAACAAAACACACAAAGGAATGCACAATATGTTTCCGTTGAGGCAAAGCCTGAGCACGCGCAGAGACACGTGGGGGAAAGCGGAGAGTCTGTTCGGCATTTCCCTTCCTCAATAACATCTCTGGTTAAGCTGGTGTGATTTCAGCTGACGGCATGCCGACCTTCGCACCGTGGCCGTTTCTTCTCCTCTCACCCACGGCCGCAGCAGTCACCCGCGAACCAGGCGGCTGGGGTGGCATGCGAAGCGCCCTCCGGAGTTTAATTGCACAGTAATTCTTTCGCATTGACAAAATGTTGTGCTACCATGTCCTCGCAGCGCTTTTTTTGTAGAATTATTAGAGCATTTAGGGTGAGCAATAAAGTACTTGCTTCCCCGCAAATTTATAAATAGCACAATTTTCATCAAATTCTTTTCCACATAATTTCATTTTCAATTTCATTTTCATTTTCACATTTTCATTTTCACATCACAATGTTGAAAAATGTAGTGTGGAAATGCAGCATTGAACGTAACCCACCTTCGTTGTGAGGCTGCACTGTAGAAACATATAGGTGGCTGTGCTTGATATCTTGTTTTCCCAGTAATCATTCTGAACGTGCCGAACTGGTCGTCGACAAGGTATTTGAGAAATATGAAGGCATTACATTCTAATTAGAAGCGAAATAAGAATAGGGGTGATTTTTTTTTAATTTTCAATCTTAAATCTGAAGCAACACCTAAGCATGCACTTTGCCCACAACATCCTTTTCTGTCGACAACGCTGAATAGTTCATATGGTCCGCGTGTAGCGTGTGATGATTGCCGCAGAGACAGCGGGAGAGGGAATCAGGTATCAGGTTTCACCACTCGGCGATCAAGCTGTCTCCAACATCCCAAGACGGATACAGTCTTTTGCTTCCTACTCGCAAGAATTTAATACCGTCGCTTTCCCTCACTAAGATTCCTCCGCGGAGGTGAGTTTTCACACGAGACTTTGGTTTCACATTAGGTGTCGCACTCTAGGGCGAAAGGAACGTGCTGCAACTACAGCATTGCAGTGGGCCTAGCAACCAACATGAACAGCAGTAGATTGGCATAAGATGATGCAGTGAATTTATATACACGTTCGATGCTCTGTTTGATGCTCTGCTAAATACAACGAGGAAAGTAAAGGTGTGAGGGACGCAAACACAGTCGTTGTTGCTTCTTTGTTTCTGTAAATAGTTGCGGCCATGAGAGAACAGGTTTTCTAGGCGATGGGAAAACGAAGATTGAATTTCGACGCTGAGTATCTCCTTCGTTTTTTTAAAAAAAAGCTCCCTGTATACGAATGGCAGTGTCGCCATGTTAGTGCAACAATGTGCGAAGCCGGGGGTATGCTACGCCACTAGAGCAAAACAAATTGGTCGTGCACTAGGTCAAAGCATGTCGCTTCTGAAGAAAAGTCTTTAACCTGTTGAATTCGTAAATACAGACGTAGTAGAGAAAAAAAATCGCCCGACAATTAAGGTTTTCCCAATGTCAATTTCATGCCCAGCTGCCATGATATTTTTTATTAGGTGAATATCAAATTTTCTTGCCATAATGAATGTACTTGGATTTATAATCCGAAAATGTGGCGAGGTACCAGAGACCAACAAAAATTTGAATGGTCTTTTTCAATAGTCAGCAACTGCTGCCGGCTGATAAGGTCTTGGAAACAACGGGTGCTGCATGGAATTTTCCTTGCTACATAACCTGCCTTTTATTCTTTTTTTTTTTTTCGTTGTTCACACGCAAAAGAGGAGTAAGTCCAGAACTTACAGGAACTATACGCGGAAGAATGGAGAAAGAAAGGCAATTCATTGAAACAATATATCTTCCTCTTGACTGAAACTCAGCTGAAGTAATACGCGCCCTACGCAAAGCAAAATAAGAACACCAGACAATTCAGTTACTTCGCCCTCGCACGCCGCGTGTGAAAAATCCAGTACAAAAGGAAAATATACAAAATCTGAGACAAACAACAACAAACTATCTCCATTTGCCAGTGACTAAGCGACCGTTTTAGCGAAGGGGCGAGTGTAACTAATGATTGGCTTCTTGTCGAGGCGCCTCGTGACCACAAGCCTAGCTCCACTTTTGTTCTCCCCGACATAATTACGATCGCCATCAACGGCCCGGGCCACCCGCCACGGGTTCATTACGTTGGCCCCGGGCGCTCCTTTCAAACCAGTCGCCATTCAGGGTAGGGGAAACTTCGGCCCGACTGGGGGGCGTCCACCGTCGGAGGCACGCCAGAAATGCGCAGACGAAATTAAGGAGTACTGCATTGATGGAACACAACACGAATTAGAACAACCAAAAAGAATGAACACAAGAGTCAATGCAAGTACTCCGCTATTCACATTGGGAGCAGTGAAAGAGCAATACCATGGGGTTCGAACAGGGGAAAATTGCGGTTATTGTCACCATGCTCCCGTGTAAAGTGCAGTAAAGTTTCGACACACGATAGGACCGAGGCAAGAAAAGGTTAGGTAAAAATATGAGAATTCGCGGATACTTAGACTGGAGTGGAACTATTACTTTACGACGTACAAGCCTGCAATCAGGACGTGTTACAAAGTGGAATAGGGTATCTGATGCTATCTCAGCATACATTACAGAGAGTGTGGGTGCAAGCCTATTTTTAATGGGAACTCAGCACTAAACAAAAATGAGCTAAAACACACGAGACGGATTATCGAAACACACCATCAGCAAAAACATTGGCAAGCTTTTCTTCTGTTGCGCTATCGGCCAAAGAAATCACATATCGTGACAAAATTTCCAAGCATAAGATGGCAGTGCTAGCGTGAGATTTTTTTTTTGCTTTGTTGTCACCTTTTAGCTTTCTCCTTCGTTGTTGTATTTCCTTGATATATGATGTATTTATATGCCGGACGTCAGAGCTATAGCCTTCAGCTAAGAGACAGTGCCTGGGTGTCTCGTCGTCCCTCTCGGCTTTGTTCGTTGCGCTGTGAATACAACAATAAGAAAACGAGGACGCACTTGTAGCCTTCTGAGGAATTAGGCTACGTAATGTGGGAAGCGTTGAAAAGCAGGTATCCGAGGAGTTTATTTTTTATTCTTTACCGGTGCGGCCTAGCCCCACACCCGAAAACGCGTACCCGAAACATACCCTCCACCCCCTACCGTCGCATATACATACTTCACTACCATCGTCATAATCATGAGTGAGTGAGTGAGTGAGTGAGTGAGTGAGTGAGTGAGTGAGTGAGTGAGTGAGTGAGTGAGTGAGTGAGTGAGTGAGTGAGTGAGTGAGTGGGTGAGTGGGTGAGTGGGTGGGTGAGTGAGTGAGTGAGTGAGTGAGTGAGTGAGTGAGTGAGTGAGTGAGTGAGTGAGTGAGTGAGTGAGTGAGTGAGTGAGTGAGTGAGTGAGTGAGTGAGTGAGTGAGTGAGTGAGTGAGTGAGTGAGTGAGTGAGTGGGCGAGCGAGCGAGTGAATTCAAATGTGCGGCACTAAATTTTCTTAGCGAGAAACCCTAACGCTTCAACTGGCCAATCCTACTCACAAAACTAATCGGAAGCGAACTCCAGAAGAATACCATTCGGTCGCTAGACCCGTAATTCGTCAATCTTCAATGATTGATTGATTGTAGGGATTAACGCACCGACGAAACGGAGACGGTGATGTGCGCGTAGTGGAGGGCTCCGGATTAATTTCGACCACCTGGGGATCTTTAACGTGCGCCGAAATATCGTACACACGGGCGTTGTTGCTTTTCGCCTCCACCAGAAAAGCGGCCGCCGTGGACGGAAATCTGTCCCTCGTCCTACGATCTTCAATTGCATTGCTTTCCGATTCGCTCTAGCATTGTTCCTAGCACCTCGGCTCTAATGGCTCTAAATAGTCAGGTCGTTAAATCAATTACGTCAACCAATACCCGCCCATAGTTCGATCCTCCAAACTAAGCGGCAGTCAGTGGGCCCAATGAGTTGCGCCGTTAGCGACGACTAAGAAGAGTATAGCTGCACGACATTACAAACCTCTTTACTATATTCGTACTTAAACGATTTCTCTAATGATTAATCTTTGGTGAAAGTGTCAGCCCAAAATCGTGCCCATTTCACAGGGACGCGGTGTGTACATGGCACTA
This sequence comes from Haemaphysalis longicornis, assembly GCF_048455015.1. Classification (NCBI taxonomy): domain Eukaryota; kingdom Metazoa; phylum Arthropoda; class Arachnida; order Ixodida; family Ixodidae; genus Haemaphysalis; species Haemaphysalis longicornis. Next base: position 85,027,102 of record NW_027526204.1, read on the forward strand.
GCGTTCACTGATAAGGTATCACCAAAGCGCGGAACTCTGCCGAAATTCCTTCTCGTCGGCAAGAGGACAAAACAATGTAATTGGGAAGTGAAATTTGAAGATACACAATTTTACTGTTTCTGTGTACAAAAAGGAATTCCATTAACACTCTTGAGGTGAAATAGAGGCACAGAAATCGATTTATAAACAACTTGCTGGGCGAGACCAAACAAGGAACTTCTACAATATTTTCAATGCGTGTATATGCAGAAAGAAACCTGTGCTTGGACGTTTCTTTCTTTTTCTTTTTCTTTTTCTGCACAGGAAAGGTTTCAGTGCACATCTCTCGGTTTTATCTTTGCTGGGATTGCGCAAACGCAGTTTTTACGCAAAATACTATAAATATCGTATCCCAGAGATGACCGAATAGGCACAGCGTAAAAGATGCACTGAATTAAAGTGTAAATTACGACTCTTGTATACTTTACACGATAACAGCAGCTATTCTACGCAGTTCAATACGAAATTCTGCATAAAGAGGCCAGCGCAAGTGGTCCCTTTGCGTAGGTAATTTTTTCCAGAGATAAACATGTCAGCACACTAAAGGGAAGTAAAAGGAGGAAGAAGGTAACAGGAGCTCACGCGGTGCAAATTGATTTCCCCAGTTTTTCCTACCCTGTTCTTTTTCGCACCGCAACCACCCAAAGCTGACACGCCCACCCTCCCTACAGAGTCTGTGGATCATTCCATTCAAATGCTGCGCCCTTGCTCGTTCATCGTGCAGCGAAACGGCCTCCCTTTAATCCATCAGCCATGCGGTGTGCCGCGAAAGAAGAGGAGACAGGATGGGACGGGAGTGGACGCGGATAAAAGGAAGATGAAGAGGAGGGTTGGGATGGTGCAAAGGAAGGAGGAGGAGAGAGACACGGTGGAACGCCATGGTAGAGGAAGTGCGTGGTGGAGCATAGTCTGGTGGTTAAAGGGGACAGCGGGATGGAATATGAAATGGCATCTAAAGCACTACAGGCAATGGCTGTAACACCAATCGGTGAGGACGAAGGCGGCGCGTGATAGAGCAGCTCCACCCGTCCCCAATCCCCGCAAGTACCCGAACAAAGAAGACGTTGTTGCCAACCTAATTCACATCAAGGCCAGCCATATAGCTTTTTTTCGGTGTTTACTTTCCTCCAAGGCACCGGCTGTTCATCGTCTGAGATTGTGACGTCATTTGGGTCACAAATAATCCTGGAAGCGGAGTGTCGGGTGATCTCTCAGTCGAAGCAGATGTAAATGGTCGTGCCTTGTTTGGTGCCGCCTTGGATGTCGTGGCCCTAGTAAATAGTAATGAGGGAAGAAATTAAATACAGAAGAGAAATTGAGAGGACATAATAAAAGGAGCCAAGAAGAGAAGGTGGGAGAGGAGAGTGTGTGTCGGGAGATTCGTCGAAAGGTCTATTGTTGTGGATGAATCAGTCCTAGAGGATGCTTGCCTTGAAGTTTCTTTTCCCTACTCCACCACACTTCCCGCTAACGCAATTCCGGCACACGAAGTCTTCAGAATTAGTGACCCCTGTTCCCCTTACAATTAACGACTGTGTTCGCCATGTTCTTCTTCGCGTTAATAGAAGCCTAACATCATTGGACGACGAAGAATCTTTTTCAAACATGTTCCCGCCAGTCCGGAAGCCATCAGAACGGCAACACTTGCTTTGAGAAATTCTCTGTGACACACCCTGTTCCTGCGACGACGAAACGTTCAATCAGGCGCGCGATACGCTGAGCATTAGAGTGCCTGAGTGTATTACAGGCGATCAGCGGTGCATACTAGTGGTGCGGATAGTGGTCTTGGTGACGAACGAGGAGTTAGTGGCGCAGACAGCCAACTTCGTAACCGCTATAATGTTCATGAACGGACGAGACCGACGTTGCACAAATACGGAACAGGCAAGCTGAGAGATCAGGTCAAGTGGCAGCTTAAGGGAGGTTTGACGCCGCTGTAATTGGTCATTTTCCAGACATCAGATGCAGAAGGGGCACGAAAGGGGAAATATTATTGAGATCAGCGTTCAGTTGTCTACGACGCGAGAAGACAGCAGGAATGGATAAAAGTGTAGCAGTTACGTGATACCCGACAATGCAAAGGCAGCCTGCGTCATCAATTTAGAAAATTCGCAAAATACACAGGAAAAAAGTCATTGTGAAAAGCGATCAACAGAGAAGGAAGGAACCAGCGTAGAAGGCGCAGAGACAGAGAAAAGAAATATACAGGACAGCCGCTGGTCTAACAACTTAGTTTTATTAGTAGAAAGGTTCCGTTCAAGATGTCGTTCCAACTCACCCGACTTGCCACACTCGTACTGAAAAGAAAGAAACCGAGAAACCAAGACAAGCATAATTTTCTTTCTGTAGTCCACAAACAGAATCGCGTAAGCAACGCATCGGGGGAACGCAGAAAACAGTAAAATACTGGCGTCCCATTGCTTCGGCAAACCACACAAATGAGACTGGAAGGTCCCCCTTCCAATGCAGTCCCTTCTCTTCATTCTTGGTTTCCTAAATTGCTAAGTAACGATGTTCTGTACATTTTGTTCAATTCGTCATTATCTAGTGCCTCTTCCCGTTCCCGCATTGCTTGATATCTTAGTCGATGTCCACAAAACGTTTCACATAACTGCTGGGACCTCCCTCTTTCCTCCGCCACGTGTCATCCAGGCTCCATTCCCGACACTCTCCGGCTTCATTTTACGACGGAGCGGCTAAATGTCATATGTGTCTCCCAGAATTCGGAAAATGCAATTCTGGGAGGATGTGGAGGAGAAGGAGGTGTAAACCCCTCTGCCTCTCCGTTCGTTTTTCTCCTCCTCCTAGTACTCTTCCTCTTCGTCATCCTCCTTCTCCTCCTCCTTCTGCTCTGCCTCCTCCCAGAATTGCATTTTCCCAATCCCCAAATGCCGCCTACCCCGCATTTCGTTCCTTCTCGCTCGCAGTATTCAGCAATCATACTGTCCAGAGATCAAACTTCCCCCTGTCAAACCACAGCACGTCGGGTCCATGTTCCCCGAAACCATTCCCGCCGTCCCACAAGAACGCCCTCATTTCCAGGGCTCAGTCTCCTCGTTCATCTACCCTCTACCCCTGCCGAGTCAGTCTCATTTAGCACGTATGTCATCTCCTCTAAAAAGCTTCCCAGGCTTCATTCCACCGCATCCCGGTGCGGTTCCGCAGTTGGAAGTCTTTTTAACTTCCCCGTTTCCCAACTTCCAATCTTTTATTGCCCGCTGCTCTACTTCTCGCCGCCTCAATGTTTTGTACATTTTCGCCCGATGGATTAACAGCCGTTGTATTTGATTTCGAGCCAACATTGCGAATGAGCAACTTCCGGGAACGGGAAAAAGAAGTTGTAAAGTCTGGCAGGAGCAGGGAACAGAGATTCGAATGAGTTCGTGGTTTCTCGCGGAGGGGATGCCGGGAGAAGAGTTGACTACCGAACGCGGCGAGTCGGTCAAGCGGCTGGGAGTAAACGGAACCGATCCTTCAAATTCAGATGAATATCTCTCCTCTCCGTTTCAAATTTCAGGCTGTCCGAGGTGTGATATGGGCGTCGGCGTTATTGTAAATGACAGAGCAAAAGGGGCTCGAATCGAAGTGGGATGGGTCGGTACGCCGACGTTGTTCGAGTGGATGGCTGATTTGAAGCGCACCGAAGCGGATGCGTTATTAAGCCGCGACGAAAAACGTGGTTCCAATATACGGGGCAGTTGACTGGAAAGATTGCTATTCTAGTAGCGTTGGCAGCAGTACCCAATTACTAAAACGTTGTAACACCAAGCACGAAGTCCCTGTTTCGACTTCCACGCGCATAGGCTGTTTTAAAGCGAAAGTCACTTCTTCTCTCGTCTTTTTAGGAGGTGCAGCTGTTGCTGTTTTCTGGCTAAATGCGCCACTGAGTGCTTATCGTCTTCTAGCAACATCACGGCACTCTACTGGCTGTGTTAGAAAAAGAATAAAAGATGCTCGTCTCCGCCTCTTCCGCTGTCGACGTCTTGAGCGTTGCTGTGCGCTTAGAGCGGGCGTCCAAAGAGCATGCTTGCCACGTATGCAGAAGGAACAGGTATACACGCGACAGCAAAATGGCTCAAGCCCATTTCTTCACCGTCCACGACATCGAATCCCGAAAGAAGCTTTAAGAAGAACAGGAACGTCGTTGTTGCGCAGCGACAGCTGGTGCCGACAACGACGTTATTCTGCTTCCAAACGCGAGTCAAGGCAACGGAGGGTGGCGGCAACGAAAGACAAGGGGCGTCGTGAGAGCTACGGCCTGAACGACATACGGAGCAAACAAGCCACACGCACGTTCACCTCAACGCAGTTAATCCACGACTTCCATATAATCATTTCGAGTAGTGCTACTGGACCTCCATTGCTCAGTTCTGAACAAAAACTTTAATAACCATGTATATATCATTATGGTATGAAGCCAAGTAGATAAACAATGCAGGTGTTTGGTCTACGTCATAAAGCACACTTTTAAGGCCCATGGGAGCCCTCTGAAGTCTGTTTTTTTTCTTTATATTGTTTTTTCTTTAAAATTATTTTTAAATGTGAGTCTCACGCCAACATTTATAACTCACATTTAACTGGACAGACAAACACAATTCTTGGCACTATTATAGGGGAGGCTTTCGCCTGCGCAATGCACCAAAATAATGAAACCAGATGAATTCCCAAAGCGTAGCGATTACATAACTGAAAAATGTGAGTTTTTATTGGGTGTGCCTTTGTGAAAAAGGCACCCACATCAAAATTTGTGGTATGATTTTATTTGTTGAGGTTCAGTAAGCACCCAATAACGCAAGAAAAAATTGTGCCAAGTTTCACTAAAAAATATTTATTAGGAAAAATGCTATAAATGTGTGCGTTTGAAGGAGTCGCGAGAAAATAGGTTCTGAGGAAATCAACAGAAAACACTTCAAGTAATTGCAGCGCATATATAAGATGATCAGAAGAGCTAAAATCCTACACATTTGTAGCTAGTTTTGTCGCAGTTTTTAGCCGTATCTGATTTTGCTCGTGTGGCACTTCGTCTTTTTTTCTAGCTTGCTTTGCAGAATCACTGCTCCGACGAGATGCCTTTGCGATGCGCTGCTGACCATTCGTTTTTCATTTCTTGTTTTTCGCATTGCGCGTCTTTGCACTCTAAACTTACCTATACTGTGGCTGCCAGTAATAAAAAGTAAGCGATGGAGAGTAAACAAGGCTTCTGACAGCAGCAGCGAAGATGCCGTTGGTTACGCCCTCCCTGTTTTTCATACAGATACTGGCTGTCTCTTCTCCATGACCGATAACCGTTCTGCGGGTGACCCCGGAATCAAGGCAACAGCCTGGCTACCTCGTGCGTTCTGGGACAATCGCGGTGACCAGCTGCTATCTTCAACACGTGGACCATGCGCGGCCATGCGTGGAAGCGGCTACACTGCCCATCTACACCGGAGGAACCACCGCATCACAGCCACCAGGGGATTCGGACAGCATAAATAGCCAGCGTGAGCACGCTGCCACCAGTGGGCATGTGACAGTAGCAGTGAGGATGGCGTTCCTTAAGCCCTTCCTGTTTTTCATACAGGTTAGTTGCTCACCTTCCTTGCACTGTGCAAAAAACGAGCAACCGTTGTACATGCCCAGATGTGCTTTTGATGGTTTGCACTGCCTGTGTTCATGCTATGTAATTGCTCATTATGTCCAGTGATATAGAACTAAATCCTAAGCTTCCTAAACTGGCACCCGAGATTACCAAAAGGGAATTACTGGAAGCTATAAAATCCCTCGTAGGTACAATGGAATCACGCCACGCCGAAGTAATGTCGTCGCTAAATGAAGTAAGAGCCAGCCAGAAATTGCTGAAAGATCGTGCACTCGCGATGTGACCGAGAGATTAGCAGCGGTTGAGAACAAGGTATCCAAACTCCAACGCCTTACTGACGTCGCTGACGCTCCCCGCGCAGTAGCTGACATCGTCAACTCTGAAAATTCGGCTGTGGTGTCCCGCCTCGATGACTTAGAAGGCAGGGCTTGGCGGGACAATTTGATTTTTTACGGCATTTATGACAGTCAATCAGACACATGGGCTTCATCTGAAGAGAAAGTACGGGAGCTTTCGACCACCACCTTTTCTGAACAAATGCCCACTGATGGCATTTCTCATGCACACAGGTTAGGCTGCTTTGTCGAGATCAAGTGCCGACCTATAATTGTCAAGTTTGCGCCTACTAAAACAAAAGCTTGAATTGTATCTCAGAGGGCTAAACTTAAGGACACCCATATCACAATCCAGGAAGTCTTCTATAAAGCCACTCGCAACTTGCGCAAAAAGCTTCATGATTTCGGCAAGGCTACAGGGTAATAAGCTGTGCTTCGGCAAACAGTGCTACGCTTATTGCAGTGTAACCGATAGCGCCTGGGCAATTGGGACGTACAGTGCCCCTCTTTCCACTAGCGATACAGCTGGCATTAGTCTTGCCAACTCTCCGTTACCGCACCCAAACGCTACCTAGCAATCCTCAGCCGTGCAGGCGAAACCCAAAAGCGACGATTCTTTTCTATTCACAAACTTTAAAAGTTTGATGGATAAAGGTGATGAGTTATCGTCCTGCGATTGACGCGTGCTCACCCGTTGTTATTGTGCTCACCAAAACTTGGCTGCACGAAGATGTGGACAATAAGGAACTAACGAATTGCAAGAAAGATTACACCACATAGATGCACTACAGAATTTGGAGGAAAGGAGGTGGCATTTTTATTGCGGTATCCGATGAGCTTGTTTCCCATGACATCAGCATTGCATTGCATCTAGAGTTTATTTGTGTTTGTATTCAGATAAATTACCCAGATTTCTTGTTCTGTGCCTGCTACCGCCCGCCGAACAGTTCGCCTACATTTTAAAGCAAAGCTTTTTACCTCTATCCCCCAAGGGTTCTTTCGCGACCGTTGGTGTCACCAGAAAACTCCCGCGAACAAATAAAAGAATTTACTGGCACCGCCGGGAATCGAACCTGGAACTAATAGGCTAACAAAGCGAGAGCCCGTTGTCTTACCGATTTAGCTACGAGCCCACGCGAAGACTGGAATGATAGGTGGTGTACTCTCCAAGCACATCTTCGGGTTTACCCCGTGCGTTCTCGCTGAATGACACGCGAAAGCGTCACGCGCCCACTCACGCCCGTCTAGCGGCCCTGTGCGCACCTTGCTCATGTGCTAAGAGTTACAAAAATTAAAGGAAGCTCACACCAATGCATCGCATCTCACTTCTAGTACGCCAATGTGCTAAAGCCTGCGGCCTCCAGTGTTCACGTAAACAATCACAGCTCCTTGTCGTCCGCCCTCACGCCAAACCATGGAATACATTCACATACTTCTTGATGGCCAGGCCATCACTCCAAGCCCCAGCATCAAGATCTTGGGCCTATATCTCGAGGCTAACACCAAGAGTGACGTCTCCTTGCAGCGCCTCAAAAACAGCATTAATCAGATCATACACATGATCAGGCGAGTTGCCACCAAGAAGCGAGGCCTAAAGGAATCCGGTACCTTTCGATTAATTGAAACTTTTGTCATCTCGAGAGTTACGTACGTCAACCCCCTGTCTTCTTCTCCACAAGGAAGACATAGAGATGCTTTATATAATCATTAGAAAGGCGGTCGAGCAGGCCATTGGTCTTCTCATGAGTGCGTCCACACAGAGGCTGCTTAGCACGGGCTCCACAACATGGTGGAAGAGCTGATAGAAGGCCATCTTTCTAACCAGAAGGTCCAACTCAGAACTGCGATGGCTAACCGCATGCTTTACCAGATTAGCTGGGCAGCCCAGAATGTCACTCCGCTTGGCATACTCCAAGACTCTTGGCGGCTAAAACTAAAGATGCTCCCTTTGCACAGAAATATGAACCCCTCACATGACAAGGGTCACCGAAAAGCACGGGCTCAAGCGCTAAACACCATCCTCGGTGGGGATCCTGCAGTTATCTACATGGACGCCTCCAAACATCGAGGGCAGCAATACGCCATCATCGTGGCTACCTCAGAACCAACCTCCTTCCGTGTACCTCGCTTAGGACCCAGGAAATGACGGCAGCAGAAGCGGCAGCCATCACCTTGCCTCTCGCCCAACCAGCAAGCCTGCTGGAATTACCAGTAGGGTTGGGTGTCCTGTCCTGCAGTGCGCGTGCTAAAAAACCACTCCCCAAACGGCCCCATTGAGCTAATCTGGACAACCCCTCACGCTTCAATGGAGGGCAACAAATACGCCCACCCAACAAGCCTGCTCTTTTACCTCCCGTGCTATGGAGCTGCACGAGGACAGTCACCCGCTTGTCACGTTCAGTGAGATAACCCAGCATTATCGCCTTATGAGGCAGACCGTACCTTCGACTTACCCTGACCTTTCCAGAGAACAAGAAACTACCCTACGGCTCATACAATCCGGGATCCTTCCCACATCCTACGCGTCTTCACTTAAGGTATCCGAATCGCTATGACTCTGAATGTAAATTTTGCTCAGAAGTAGGAACACTCCGCCCCGTAATCGGGTTGTGCTACTTTAGCCCTGAGCACCCTCATCTCTTTCCGTCAACTACCCAACAAGAGCAATGGGAGATACTGCTGTCCAGGCCCTCTCTACCTACCCAGCTTCAGCGGGTGGACAGAACACAGGCCGCGCGCACTGCATATGGGCCCCACAGAAGAAGGAATCTCTCCCCAGGGCTGCACTCTGGGCCGTTCTGAACAGAAGTATTTTTTCCTCCTCCTCCTCTGCCGCAAATCTCGTCGCCTCCGTCCGCAGCGCAGAGACGGAGAAGACAGATCATCTAACACCGGTTTGGTGCTTACTTTAATTTTATAAAAAAGTTTCCACTCTTGTGTTACACCAATACAACTCAACCAAACACCGTTTATGCTTCATGCATTGATTTAACCTTAACAAGAATATCTCTTTGAAGTAATAAATGGTCATCTTTAACGCTTTTGCTTGCTTTGAGTGACCACTTGTTTGCCCATTTCATTATACCGTCAGCCTCTCCGCGCACCGCAAACCAGTTTAAACAAATTAGGGACTAAGTTAAAGCTGATTTCCAAGCCATAAATAGGGAACTGCAAGCGTTTATAGATTATTTTCTTCCTAAATTCTGAGAGCGTCCGCTAAATGTTAATTGTTCTTTATTTAGAAACAAGGATCAATGGCTGACTGAAAAGTACATATTGCTCAGTCGAATATCCTATCCTAAATGCCAACCGTGGTACAACGTCTCACTAAAACGACTGCTTAATAAAAAAAGCATCTTTTCCGCCGCTGTAGGCTATCAAGTTCTGCTGACAACCCGCCGCGGTGGCTCAGTGGCTAAGGCGTTGCGCTGCTGAGCACGAGGTCGCGGGTTCGATTCCCGGCCGCGGCGGCCGCTTTTCTGATGGAATCGAAAAGCAAAAACGCCGGTGTGTACGAGATTTCGGCGCACGTTAAAGATCCCCAGGTGGTCCAAATTAATCCGGAGCCCTCCACTACGGCGCGCCTCATCGCCTGCGTTGCGTCGGCGCGTTAAACCCTACAATCAATCAATCAATCAAGTTCTGCTGACAGTGCTCGGCTTATACGCGCGTGGCATCTGAATATAAAAAAGTCTTTTCGCGTGCAAAAACAGTTTTATCAGCAAACGCTCCCACCCCTCTTATCGAGTGATCACGAAATTTCTGGAGCGCAGTAATATGAGTCGATCTAAAGATGCAAAACTAAAAACACTTGATGGGACACTCGTTCCGCGCGAGCAGTGCTGCGTGTTGCTCAACAATACGTTTTTTTTTATCTTTTGAATTTCTTTTCTTTGAATTACGTAATATTTTTAAACATTTCTAATAATTTGCAGTAGTTACGAGAAATTATTACATTTCTGCGTGGGGATCCACCAACCACCCACCGCAAGTCGTTGCATGCCGCAGAAAATTCACGCAGGGCATACGTGGCCTAAGCGAGGAAATAAATTGGGCGTAATTTTTGTACTTCCGTTTTTTCGGCACGAAAAAGGAATAACCGGGTCCTTAAACAAACCTTCATCATTTAATTTGGCGATGAAGTTTTGTAAATGTTCTTCGTGCCAAACACTTACTCATGCCGATGCCTAAAATAGGTGTTCAATTTTTTTGTCATCCACCCGGAAGGGGCAGAAAATTAAAGCCGTTCCACTCAATGTGACAGCTTCCGGAATCCCAGAGCACTGGTTCACCATAAGGAGCTGTGGCGCCGTTATCCGCTCACTGCAACCACCAATGCAAATCAAATTTCCCGCCTTCGCAGTGCTCGCGCACCCTGTGCCTGAAACTGCGCCAGCAGGAGCTCTGTTCTTTTTGTGCTCTCTTTTTCCCCTGCACGTGCCGGCGTCACACAGCCACTTTTTTTTTTTTCGCTTACTATCGTAGAAACGAAGCCAACGAGCGTTCCTAACTAAATGAACGCGGGCGCCGCCAGTTATTTACGTATACTTTGCCTCAAATGTACCTACAGTTCTCTTTGCGCTAAACAACAGCGAGATTTATGAGAAGCGCCAGCGGTTCACGAGTTCAGAACGATTACGACTATATGTACCGCTTGTCTTTCGAAGCCTCTGGGTTACGCCGCGACGACAGCCGCTACGACGGAACGCCATGTGATTCTACTTGACTCCAGCGTGCGAGCTACGACGACAAGGCGAGCACCTAAATTGCTCTGTACTTAAAACGACTTGCTTCCACTGGCTGCTACATGTGGCCCGGTTCTTAAAACCGGGCCACTTGTAAAGCAAATGGAAGCAATGGAAGCCCACAAGCGTGGTATTAGGCTTTTACCACTGATCATAAGTTCCCAACGAGGGCTCAATCGCATTTTCGACTTGCATTACTGGAGTGTTATCACATTCTATGGTGAATCCGGCTGGCACTGTGACGACACCGACGTTATTTGAAGCTATTCTCTAAGCAAAACCTGAAATTTCATACATCTGGCACCTGCTTTGCTGGTGGATGCCGTTTCTAGCAAAAACAGGGCATTTCGCTCATATTGTGTCCGATTGGTGCTAGGACTGGTCTTTTTCGCTTCCAATTGACCTGTGATACCTAGATATTGTTTTCGCATGCGGGTAGAGAAAAGTACCTTCCCCCACGATGAACAGGAACCCGGCTGTCTTAGACCACAGTTGAGCGTTTCGGGAGCGCCTGTGGTGTCGCCACCAGTGGTAGATGTGTGCTCCGAAATATGTACTCACATGGGAACATAAAAAAGGGAAAAAAAAAGACGGGATTAGAGCTTTAAACAGCTTCAAAATATGGTAAGCAAGAATACAACCACCTATGATATTACCTATTGCCATGCGGAGAGATGTTTCTATTTAAATAGAAAGCAATATTTCCCTTACTCTGCGGGCTTCGCTGGAAATACGTGCAGCGTATTTGAAGAATCCTCCCTTTTAGAGCCTGTCTCGGGAAGCCTCTTTTGTGAAGTAACCCGTATTTGTATGGGTACCAGTCGCTTGCGCAAGGGTTGACGCGAAGCATATGTACGAGGCATGTGAAGGCCCGACGTTAGGCGTAACGACACGCCTTTAGGTCTAACGTCATCAACCTGAACCCGCAGCTCAATGTTCCCCTAGTATGGCGGTGCTTTGCACTTCGTCAGGATCAACTTCGATGTTACCTAATACTATGCCTAAACATAAGACGTTTCGCTTAACATCAGGCTTTGAGGTGTAAAGTTAACGACCGAATTCTATCGGGGAAGATAATCATTGTACGTAAGGCTGCGAGTGGCGGTAGACGTCGGAAGACCTCAAAGCGAGAAGTTATGTCTAATTGGGCCCATACCCGGCAGTCGCTGCGGTAGTATAGCAAGGAAATACACGCCCTCGGTAATGCACTGGATATCAATGCTGCATAAGCTGGTGCATATGTGCCAGTGCACCAAGAATTTCTAAACTAAATCATCCAATTAGAGCACAAGCACTTGGAGGGTCTATCTAAAAAATCTATGTCTGCATTACCTGAATCCTGCATGCGTAATCTGATGCATAGGAAAGGATTACCTACTCAGAGAACTGCGCTTCCAGCTTCGGGTGGTGTGACAACACCTTCAAGCACGATTTAGTGCTGCCTTTGCAGGGTATTGCTTATTTGGTGCTGCCAGACCGCCTGTCAGTTTTCTGGCGGAACGTTAGGTAACCTCGAAGTTGAAGCCCACGGCTTGCGAAACAACGCCATACAAATTGCACGTCGAGCTGCGGATTACGGTTGACATGTCGCTCCTTAAAGCGGAACGTTACACCTAACCGTCCTTCCAATGTATCATTCCCCATTCAGCCCCCCCCCCCCCCCCCCCTGAACTGCTGCGCACGAAACTTCGCGTAAATGATCTGGATACACGAAAATACAGGTGGCTTCATAACAGAGGTTTCACTAAATAGGCTGCACAAATTCCTAGTGAAACAAATTCCTAGTAGAGCTAATAGTGGCTTCCAACTAAAAAGAAAAGTTAATCAGCGACAGCAGCAAAGTGACAAACACAGCTATTTGCAGCTACCAACCATTTTCCAGTTCCGTACGTATCTTTCTCGTTCGCGAGAATGGAGACTGTGCACGACGAACGGTCAGCGATCAGTGCAAACAAATCAGTTCCGGTAAAAACCTCACGTTTTAACCGTCGCCAATGTCCTATAGTTAAGGAAAGGGAAAACAATGAGAGGAAAACGAAAAAATAAATAAATTGGCTGCCTGGAAGACGGCAGGAGGAAAGAGGTTAGAATTCCCGCACCGGAAGTCCAGTGGAAGATGTTGCTTGATTGTTTAAAGAAAGCGGCGTGGCCCCAGAACTTTAAACGGACTCGCTGATTGCACTGTGGACACTCGCAGAATCCCTCTTCTCTCCCTACCTTTCTCCTTTCCTCTCACTGCCTTTCGCTGCTAGGATAGAAATCTGGAACGGCCAGGAACAAACGCAAACTCTCTAATTAGGGAGTCTCCAGCTTCTAGTGCCCTTCATGCGCGGAATGTACCGGACTCGCTTTCTCTATCAGCAAACAGATAGGAAGCGTACGCAACGTGTACGGAGGCAACAGTGCGCTCTCGGACCAGTGTGTATTCAAAAATGGGCGCAGGGAAGTTTCGGGCCTTTCTCTGTGCCGACAGCTTAACAATAGACAGGAACATTAGTGCTGAATATTCGTATGCTCCTGCGGTGCCTGCCGGTTTGCAGAGCAGCCAGGCTTCGCAATTAGCCCACGGGTAAAATCAGGAAAACTTGCGGTGCGTAAGTGACAGAGGATGATTGCAAACACGTTAACGAAGACTTCGCTGGTGTGAACGTTGCGCTGTGATACAGGAATCCACTGCGGAGAAAGAAAACAGCGAAGCACAAAATTTTTGCAGAAGACATTTCCGTAAAGAATAAGGAGAATACAGCAAAATATTCAGAATAATTGAATTGATATATTGTAGTGTTTAACGCGCCGACGCAACGCAGGCTATGAGGTGCGCCGTAGTTGAGGGCTACTGATTAATTTTCACCACCTGGCGACCTTTAAAATGCGTCGAAATCTCGAACACTTGGGTGTTTTTTTCTTTTCGCCTCCATCAGAAAAGCGGCCGGGAATCGAACTCGCCACCTCCTGCTCAGCCGCGTAACGCCTTAGCCACTGAGCCACCGCGGCGGTCATTCAGATTAATTAGATATAGCCTACAGTACCCACAACTCTCACAGCCTGCGTGGCTAAATTTTCCATATTCCTGTATCAAACTAATTTTCAAAAGATGTCGTTTCAGTAGAATAAACAGACCCTTTTTTTCTTAGCTACAGATACATTTCCCTTGGACTTTGTTGATAAAAGGGGAGCCCCGCGGACGGTAATAAAATTAAGATATTGCTGAGAAGCACGCGCGTTCATTTGGCAAGTCATTGAAGACTGACAGGATGTCATCCCCGCAATTTAAAGGGGCACTGGCGCCAAAATTCCGCACCTTGGTTTTTTGTTGCAATAAGTAGGTAATGACCTACTTATCACGTGTGGAAACCTTATTTGCTTCAGCGTGTGACGGTTGTTAATTAGAGATGTTTTTAATGCGGTCAGTCGCAGTTTCGGTTTCATAGGGTGCCGCGAAACGTGGGATTTTGTATAAACAAAGCTGTGCACGTGACCATCGGACGGATATCACAGAGCAGAGCTGCCGTAGTAGTGTAAAATCCCCAACGCCGACAGTTTCTGTGAATGCCCCTACGTACTGATCTCGTCAGCCGCTTAATTGAAAAGTGACCACCATGGACGTGACGCAGGCGCTGCGAGCGCAAATTGCTGCCTCGGCTAGAGAACCACGCGTGACGCTCGAGGCAGTGAACAGGGAGACGCGCTGGGACCAGCCGGCCGGTCTGCCTACAGTCCGCCTACAAATGTGTTACGCTTGACACTGCGCGGGATATTCGATTGCCGCTCTTATAAGCGGTGCAGATGACAAGTTTTAATGCAAACAGCCATCGCATCATTAACGGCTTTCTAGTATGTACTGCCTGTTTTGGGTCTTCAGTGCCAGTTCATGGAGCAGTAACAAGCTATCGGTCGACCTACCTGCGCCGGCCTGCGCCACTTCTCGGCCATGGCCCACCGCCTGCGCAGCGGCCGTGGGGCTCGCTCAGTGCGTTTTTCGTGTCCCCGGTGCGCTTTCGCGTCCAGTTTAATAACAAGCAATAAAAACAGAGTGCCTGGAATCGCTGTCGAAGGTAGGTCGCCACCGGCTGCCCGATGAGCCAAAGAAATCCCGGCGCCTCCGCCGCCAATGATCGGATCATCCGTTACTCGAGAGCAGAAGCTCCCACCTCCGATTGGAGCGGCCAGCCGGCGAAAAAACGCCGGGAGTGTGGAAGCGGCCAGCACAAACTCGTGACGTGTTTGATTTACTCGAATTCCCAGAAATGCCGGTTGCACGAGGTCCTCAACTGGCTGCTCGGTTGCATTTCCCACACTTTAAAATTGATTTCAAAAATGTTTTAGGTTATATTTACCGCTGATATTTTGCAGAGGATGTGTTCACACCAATCTATCTCCGAAGTTAACTGGCCTTCAAACTTTTGTAGAGGTGCAGTACACAGAGCTGCAGCATGGTGCTGCGGTGTTGCTCACCGTGTGCCGTTAAAATGTAGAACACTCACTCCAGCTTGGCAATGCATAATTAGAGGGCGGAAAATACTTTCTTTAAGGGCCCATGCAAGAAAGCATTTTTAAGAAATACGTCGACTTCCAGTGAGGGCGCAGTAGAGAAAAGACATGAAGACAGGCGGTTTCAGATTTTCAAGCTAAATGCAGTTCGTTTGGAAGGCCCATTTGGTTTCTACGAAATTTAGAAGACAAAGCGCCGCTACGCAACCGATTCGTAGCAACCGATTTGCTTTCATCTGCATAGCTTTCTTCGATAATGAACCACTGAAACACATTTACGGTTGTCTAGGGTCACAAACTGGCAAATACGAAGTCATTTGTGGTTACAATTCTTAATACACTTGTCTGGTAGTCAATGATTCGTTTTCTTTGTTCAGTTAAACTTCTGTGTAATTAAGAGACATTCAACAAAAGTTTTGGTTCTTGTCATTTTTAACCTCTTTGTTCAGTTTAAGCAGACCATATTCTAATTTACCAGTGTCATCTTCTTTTTCACTACAGCTTTACTTCGATTGTGGGAATAACTTCAGAAAGTCCAAGAACTTTTGCTTCGTCGCTATGACTATTTAGAGCGACAAATAGACGTACGCTTGGGCAAAATTTTGCAATTCAGGTATGATGCGTTGATGCTGTAGGGAATATTTTAACGAAGCGCAGCTCTTCATTAAATTCCATAAAAACACCTACGAACTTTCAACAAGGGAAACGTAATTAACGGCTGCTATTATAACTACGGATCTGACAGGGTACTCTCAGAACCTCTGTCCCCCGCAGTGCTCTTTATTTTACTGGTGTTTTTTATGTGTGTTGCCTGATTTTATGTTTAACTAACCAATCGTACTTCTACTTGAAGTAGTTTAGCACTAACTGGCCTCAGAATCGATTAAGAGACTCTGCGGCCCATTAGAAAGGTTCTGAGAAGAAGCGCCTATAACGGGCGCAATGATGCGGAAAATGGCCTTTTCATGGGACTTAGAAAGATATATCACCTACGTGCACCGCGAAAAATAGAGAAGCTTAAACTACCTCTATAGTCAGCGAGGGATTTCGGTATACGAAGGACAAAAAGCACCTCGCATAAAAGGCCCTCGAAAAAATGCTACTACTTCCCCGAAATCGAGCATGCTTTTCTTTACTACTATTGAGAACGCGCTGGAGTGAGGAAATAATAAATATAATTTAGGCAGGTGGAGGTGGCAAAAAAGTAAAAATACGAATCTTATAATACGGCGCATTGAGTGGACATATAAACTGTGTTATTGCCTGCATTCTTACAAAGCCTTAAAAAAATAATTCTGACCGGGGAGGTTTTTTAAGACAAGCCTTAAACTTTATGAAATCAGAAAGGTTCCTTTCCAGTAATAGTTTCGACAGGATAAGTGGCCGGAGTGAAAATATTTTAGGGGCAAAGGAATTTATAAAGTACTTGAGTAAAATTGACTGCAGAAAAGTCTAACCACATAACTGCGGCTACAAGTTATAACCGAGCAGCATAAAGTGTACATTATTGCTAGAATACTGCCCATATTTCCGAAATTTCTTCACAAGAACAGAATATTGTCCTTCATGTCAAAAGTATGCTTCTAAAAGAGTGCCTTAAGTTTGAGTGTTGTGTAGCCCAAAAAAAGTCAGGAAGAAAACAAATTGTGTTGTTGCTCAAGTCGCGGCGCATGTCTTCCTTAAATTTAAAAAAGTGCACTTCGTAAATTGAGCAGAGTAAAATGCGTAGTTTAAGAACCACCAAGAAGGTTATAATTTCCGAAATAACAAATTGAGGTCTAACATTCGTTTTGCTGTGTTATTATGATAGTTTTTGTTCCCTGCCACACAGGCTGGATACCCGATCCTTATTCCTCGCATTGCATATCACCATTTGCTTGATAAACTAGAATAAGCTAGCATACCACAGCAACGGCCATAGCGATTGTAATATTTTAAGGTCATCTACTGAATGTTACCAACTGCGACGGCTCCTGCACAATACGGGCTCACTTTCCAAAGCTAGAACCGTCATTTCAGCACCAACTGCTCCAAGCGTGCCACTGTAATCGAAAATGAAGCCCATTTACCAAATTGCGTGTGTAGTTCTCTTTCTTTGTCTTCGCGTCTACCTTTCTCTTATCGACTTACTCTGATGGGTCATTTCTAGCTGAGCCGCTACGAACTCCTAGGAAGCAATCAGAGGAAGCTGAATAGAGGTGATTACTCTCGAGGTATTTCCCTCACGGAAAAAAAGGAACGATTTATCAATATGTATAAAGAAGGTACAAGAAGATCAGTTATTGCTCACGCCTATTCACTTTCGCTTCAGTACAGCGCGAAGTAGGAACGATAAAATGATAATAGTAGAGACAGTAGGTGTGGTAATAGTTAAGGCATTTGATGGAAATACTACCCTGACGTCGTCAGCGCTTAGTGCTGTCGCAACTGTAGAAGTTTTTAAATTACCTTTAAAAAATCTCGCGCCTCATGACACGGTATTTCTCGTTTGTTCGTCGTCAGTTGCCATGGCCCCGTGCTCTGCAAATGTCGTTTTCTGTCTGAGTTGGATTTCAGCATAAAAGTCTTGAGTGCCCCATAAGTTCCCTGATTGAGTGCAAACCCTTTATTATAAGCTGACTCTAGGTATATTAGCCTGGTTGCAATAGATTTCTGTTAATATCGTATTTTACTTCAGACGGTTATTATATCGCTCCAATGTCCCTTTCCGCCAGGCAAGATCGCCCATCGCTGTTCTGGAAGCTGATGCATAGGATTTGATTTATTTAGTGCAAGAGAAAAATACTTTGGCTTTCGGCGAAAAAGATTGCCACGAGAAAAAGACTGGCTTTCGGCAAAAAAGATTGCCATTTTGCAAAACCTTTTGTATTTTCTTTTGAAACCTCTTATCTCAATTATTTTTATTTCGCGCTGGTGAAAACGACCTTCAAAGTTTAAGTGCCCACTGGAATATCTTCATGAAACGAAATAGGGTAGGAAAGGTGCGAGAAAATGGACCTGAAATACGGGTATTTCTTTTTTTTTATGTGGAGAGATATATTTAGAGAAATTCTCTATCTATGATCTTTTTAAAATATGTGCTCATTGAATTTCATTAAATTTGCTTTTTTAAATGGACGTGTATGAAGGGGATATGTTTGCTGGGAACCTGTTTTTCTTTCTTTTGTGCGTGTGCCGAGATATAAGAGGCTTTTGTTGCAAAGAGTAAATCATCTCAAGCTGATTGATTGATTGTAGGGTTCAACAAGCCGACGCCAAGCAGACGATCAGGCGCGCCGTAGTGGAGGGCTCCGGATTAATTTTCACCACCTGGGGATCATTAACGTGCGACGAAATCTCGTACACACGAGCATTTTTGCTTTTCACCTCCATCAGAAAAGCGGCCGCCGCCACCGGGAATTCAACCCACGATCTCGTGCTCAGCAGCGCGAAAATCATCTCAAGCTGAAAAACTATTGTTAGACACCAAGGGGGAACTTACTAAATGCACGCTTTCACCCTATTTAGAGGCCGATGCAAGAACGGCGTAAGTTTACTGAATCTTTTGAATAAACAAAGGGCCCCTGAGCATTCAAGTCTGCAGATTATATGGGGCACGTTACGGGTGATCTACGTGATAAGTTTAAAGTGCGGGAGCTATTTGCGAAAAAAAAACCCACTAAATCGTATTATACCCACATTTTACAGTCTCCTTGCTGAACTAAATGAATTGCGGTGTTTATATCAGGATGGAACAGCGCTGTGTGCAGTAGGGTCCGCAATGTCGCCTTGGCTATAGTAATTGAAGCGGCTGCAAAAAGTTCACAAGGCACGCCCGAATAATAAACTTTGTTGCTGGCCCCAAGCCAGTGCTGCCTCTGGTAAAATAAATTTGAATCCAGACAGCAATTTGCACTCTCGCAAGCAAGAATGCATGCGGCCTATTTTTGGAAGAATCGTGCAAAAAATACCAAAAATAACCCTTGTATGTTCGCGTTGTGCTGCCTGTTTCACAGGCTCAAATCAATGAACCGTTGGCGGTTGAAGGAAAAAAATGTGTTCCATTCTAAAAAGTTATTTTTGGCCCTTCCGCTTTCAAAGCAGCCCATCTCAAAGGTAGGGAAGGTAACAGATGCGATTGCGTATCCAAGTTATTTTATATCGATTGTCAACGTGTTCTCTCTGAACTTAGGGCGGTGAACCAATTCTAAAAAGAAGGTAACTTTGTTTTTACTATACACCCTGGGCAATGTCATTTACCGTTTCTTTTATTTATGTTCTTTCTACCGCGCTGCAGGCAAACACCGAAACGGTCACCACACCTGTTGATGGACGGTATATTGAGAACTCCCATTTGGAGTACCAGTGGTACATTGCCTGAACTTCGTTTTCTACAATTCTTTGAGGACGTCAATGAGGCACCACTGCTCCTCTTCGGTTGTTGTAAGCAAACAAATCTACTGTCAATCTCGTTGCCTCTGTTTTTGTTCAGTACCTCGCGGAGGGGCTTTGCTCATAGCAGCCGCAGTGGCTCATTGGTTAAGACTTAGAGCATGGCAGCCAACCGCCTTGGCCACTTCGAATTAAAAGAAAAAACGTTTAGGGTTATTTTCAATGTTGCACGAATGTGTAAAATCATTAAATACGAAGGCAAGAGGTGCGACTGTTCCCACGTTTCCAGAGAGGAATCTGGCTTTCATTTTCTCCCACAACAGTTTGGCGTATCGCTCCATGAGAGACGATTTGTTACACGTGATTGTACTTAACCTACTGCGATATTTTTACTCCGTCCTCTCATTATTTAGGTTTTTTTTTCTCATTTCTCTTATGTGAGTCCTGCTAAAATTGTATTTTATTTACACATTCGTCAGTACAGGGTACATGTTCTCGCTCATCTGTTGGGCCACATCGGGTTTTTGTGTTGCAACACGCCACTTTAATTCACCTCGCATGATTTGTAGTGAACTGCATCACACGGACAGCTGCATCTACCCCTCACCCCATCCCTGGATGGCTATAGAGGATACCATTACCCTCGGACAGCTGCAAACAGGTGCCCAAACAGAAGACTACTCCATGCCATGTACCCGATTCCATGTACATCGACATTTCAACACTGCCCTGTATCAAATACTTTTTCTTCTGAGGCACGTATTAAGCTACGCGTCGCGATCCAGTGCGGTTTCGCCGCTACAGACAAGGCCCGACGTAGTTGACACCGACACTCTTCGCTAAATGCACCATTTGATAGTTTCGCATTATTAGTTACTACACCAGTGACTAGGCATTCAAAGAAGGAATTCCAAGTTAGTGGTTCCCCTGAGCACTTGCACACATAATGAAGATGAAGCTATTCGCGTTCCGTTTCAGACAGTTCTAAGAACGCGCTCTGCAGTAAGTACCGGGGTATCCGCTGAGCGCATTCTGCTTGCATTATAGATCCGAGAAATTCGCCAGGATGGGTGCGTGATGACTAGACAATACATAATTGAATCAGCCCCAAGAGAATGACTTCACCTATAGAGAACCTAAACGCAAAAAGTAGGCCTTAGCAAGTCGACTTAACACAGCTGTACACAAAGATGTTACGCAAAGAAAGAAAGAAAGAAAGAAAGAAAGAAAGAAAGAAAGAAAGAAAGAAAGAAAGAAACGAACGAAGAAAGCAAGGAAGGAAGGAGGGAAGGAAGGAAGAGAGAGAGAGAAAGAAAGAAACGGAAGAAGAAAGGAAGAAAGAACGAAAGAAAGAAAGAAAGAAAGAAACGAACGAATGAAGCAAGGAAGCAAGGAAGAGAGAGCGAGAGAAAGAAAGAAAGAAACGAAGGAATGAAGGAATGAAGGAAGGAAGGAAGGAAGGAAGGAAGGAAGGAAGGAAGGAAGGAAGGAAGGAAGAGAAAGAAAGAAAGAAAGAAAGAAACGAACGAACGAGGGAAGCAAGGAAGGAAGGAAAGAAGGAAGAAAGAGAGAGAGAAAGAGAGGAAGAAACGAAAGAAAGAAAGGAAGAAAGAAAGAAAGAAAGAAAGAAAGAAAGAAACGAACGAACGAGGGAAGCAAGGAAGGAAGGAAAGAAGGAAGAAAGAGAGAGAGAAAGAGAGGAAGAAACGAAAGAAAGAAAGGAAGAAAGAAAGAAAGAAAGAAAGAAAGAAAGTGTCAAGTCTCGATGCCGTTTATTGCAGGAACCAGAAAGAGCCCAGCCGCTGGCTGCGGCTAAAACATGGCGTCTGGTCAGCTGTACGCTCTGGCAGGCCGGGACTTCGTCTTCGTCTTCTCCATTCGTGGCACGTGCACCCCAGCCCGGTACATAGCGTACCGATATGTAGCACTCCTCGCCCCTGCTAGTTGGAGTCTCTGTATCTTGCAGGACGACGTCTATTCCTCGGTGGATTTGTTGTGCGCCGTTGCAATGCTGGCTGAGGACATGCTGCTTCCACGGGCGATAGCTGTTCTCAAGAAGTGCTCCCAGCGGTTGTGCTATCTTCAGCATCAAGCCTCTCGTTCCGGGTTAGCCCTGGATTCGATGTGTCCAGGGCTAACGGCATCGGTAAAGAAGACGGGTGACCTGGGTACTTCATCCGCCTTACGCCTAAATGGTTCAGGTGTCTGCGAACCGGTTTAGTAGGCGTCTGGACTAACCACAAGTGAAGGTCTTTCCTCTCGAGGATCACGCCAGGAATCCACCGAGGCCCAATGCCGAAGTTCCTTGTGAAGACTTCCTGCTGTGGCTGCCAATACTTTTTCAAAGTTTCGGAGCTTTATGGATGGAGGTTGGGCCTAGTAGGCACTAGCAGCTGTAGATTTGTCCGAAACTGCCGACCAAACATGAGTTGGGCTGGGCTTTTCCCTGTTGACAAACTAACAGTGGAGTGTTGTTTAAAAAAGAACCTGGCCAAGCGAAGTTTGATGTCCGTACTCTACTCTCGCGCCAGCGCCATTTTAAGTTCGTACAGCGTGCGTTCCGCTTGGCCGTTAGTTGCCGGATGGTAGGGAGCACTTGTGATTTTCCGAATTCTGTTCCTCTGACAAAAGGCGGTCATCTCGGCTGAAACGAACGCAGTACCGTTGTCAGTGACGAGATTCTCCGGAATTCCGAAAGTAGCAAACAGTCAACGAAGCTCCAGAATGACCGTTGCCGAAGTAGCGTTTGGGACGCAGCGCACTCCCAACCATTTGTTGTACGCATCTACGATGACCAAGAACATTCGGCTTTCGAGCGGTCCAGCAAAGTCCAAATGTAGCGCCTGCCAAGGGCGCGATGGGTGTTTCCATGAAAACAAAAGAGTTCTAGCTAGGTCTCTCCGGGACTGTCGGCACTGAATACATTCAGACGCCGTTCGCTCGATTTATCGGTCTATATAAAGCCACCACACGTAATTGTGTGCGACCGCTTTCATCGCTATCACACCTCTGTGAGCGGCATGGATAAGCTTCAAAACTTCAGGTCGGACCACCACACAGCCCGTGGTATCATAACCCGTGAGCCCCAAAGCAGGCAACCACGCAGTGTCGACAACTCGGCGTGTACAACTCGTCGACAACTCGGCGACGTTGTAGTTGAACACGAAAAAAAAGTATTTAGCAATAATTTGCTGCTCTCGAAGTTCCCTATCGGCCTCATTAAACCTGATAATGCTTTCTGTATTGCTAGACGAGTTGCAGCGCCTAAAGCACATACTACAGGGTGTGATTTCCCCTGACAATTCGCAGATGCGCCGCCGCTCGAGCGGCAAAACGACCTTTTTTCGTTGCCGTGGCGAAGTGCCAAATGTGCAGAACGGTCGAGCATTCCCCGCGAACGCCGCTTGTGCAGCTCAGGCGGCGTAGAGGTGCCCGACCTGCGGCCAATAGGAACTTCTTGAGTCCTATTTAAAATATCGATGCCAGAATGTAAGCCGCCAAGGTGTACAATCTGACAAGAAAAGAGTAACCATTGGTGTAACTCAGGGGAGCACTGTTGGCCCTCTTCTGTTCCTTATATATCTAAAAGACGTTTTTCAACCTTTAGATGACACTCTTTGGATAGGCTATGCCGATGACACATCAATACTGTTGCGTGGGGTACATCAGGATAGCTTAATATACAAGGCAAATAAAATCCTAGAGCGGATCTCTAAATGGTGTGAAGAAAACTTTTTAAAAATAAATACCAAAAAAACGCAGGCACTATGGTACCGAGCAAAGGATACAGCCTTCAACATACGATCACAGATATATTTAAATACAAATTATATTGAAATAGTTGATCATGTTAAAACCCTTGGCGTTATTTTTTCTGAAAATTTAACATGGGATTTGCACGTTGAACACGTAGGCAGCAAATTAAATAGAGTTACGGGAATGTTAAATCGGAATCGCCACGTTTTTCCTTTGGCCGTAAAACGAGTTTTGTACAATGGACTTTTTTTACCCATGCTCAATTACTGTCATTTAGTCTGGGCAACTACATCCAAAACAAACATAACTAAACTAACTGTGTCAAAAACGAGTGATACGAATTATTATTAATGCCCCCTACAATTCTCATACTCTAATTATTTATTCTGCTCGTACAATATTTCCAATAGAATATTTTTACCAATTTCGTCTCGCCTGTACGTATCGGACATGTATTCGTACGCGAAATAAGCAATTCACAAATTTATTTAATCTTGTCGAACGCCATTATGAATACAATACTCGAGAACAATACCCATGGATTCAACGTTTTTGTCGCACATCCTACGGATTGCAGTTATTATCTTATAATACTGCACTGTTTCTAAATAACCTTTCGTCATTGGATAGTGATATTTCCACGCTGTCGACTCGTTCGCTACTTACGCATTTTCTTTCTATTTACTTATCTCAGAAAAGGTAATGCACTGTATGTTCTTGTTGGAGTTTTGTTGTACTTTTTCCTTGTTATTTGTCTTCCTATGCCTCTTCAATTTATATTCAACGAAACGTGTCAAGTGATGATACATTATGTGTGTTAAATGCCCATGATTTACTACCTAACATATATGCCGACCTAATTTTTTGAGCTATGGTAAACATACTTTTCTCCTGTATTATATTTTGTAATTATACATATGCATGTGTATATGCATATATAGATGTGGATATGTATATGTATGCGTGTTTGTATTGCATTGCCCATAGTTTCTTCAAAAATCTCTTATTTACCATTTGTATTACTTCATATTCATCAAACTTCCACTTTTTGCGTTCTTACTCCAAGTTGGAAAATACTTGCTTCTGGAAAATTGTGTGTACTCGTGACGCTACGTGATAACTATTGTATATTACAAAACCGTACCGGAGAAAATAAAATGGGGAGTTTTGGGCTCCGGCAAGCTGCAAATGTGCAGCTTTTTCCCTATTCCTCCCTCTCTTTCTCAAGAGAAAAATAAAGATTTGATTTGATTTGATTTGATTTTGATTTTGATCACCATCTGCACACTTTGCAACCAGATGGAGTTGCTTGTATACGAGCGGCGTAAGCTCGGGTGCAGCTGCAGCGAAACAGACGCACGCGCGTTCACAACACAATGTGGCACACCGTTTTCATGGAATGCCAAATCCGTATCCGCAGAAGTGGCCGACATCACAGCAGGAAACAAGTACAGAAGAACCCAAGAAGAACCGGCCGAGGTAAACTGAGGTGTACTAGGCGCGCACATCAAGCGAACGCGGGGTTGCTTGCTGTGTTTGTCCTCGCTGCTATGTATGCGTATATATTGTCACGTGACAATGGTGGAAGCTGGGCAAGCGCTATTCCTTGAGGAAGGACTTGTGTCGAAAGTCCGAAATTTAGTAACGGCAGTGTGATCCGATTCTGGGCAACTGTTACGACCGAAAATGGGAGAGCCACGTGTCGGTCGAGCAACACGGCTGTAGCCGGAGAAACGATGTAATCACCATCCGGCACGGGCGGAGACGAGGTCAGCGGAAGGTAGGTCACTGCCTTTGGGGCCAGGCGAATGTGCTCAGTGGAACGAAGCCGGGACTAAGGTTCGACATCAGTAGCAAGGGGGCTCGGTAGCTCGAGCCGAAGAACACCTGAGGCACAATCGATTAAGGCTGCGTGGTCCGCGAGAAAGTCCAGGCCGATAATAACATCATCAGGGCACGTGTCCAGGACAGCAAACATAACAGGGATTTGGTGGCCGGCCACTCCAACACGCGCAGTACACATTCCGGCTACGATGGTCATCCCACCATCGGCAACTCTCAAAACACGGGACGGGGCAGGCGTGAGGACTTTCGGTAGGCAGCGGCGAAGGGACGAGCTCATGACGGACAACTGCGCACCTGTATCGACTAAAGCAGTTACCGGTACATCATCGACATGAAGGGCTAATAAGTTGTGCTTTCCAGAACGAAGAGATAGAGGATTTTCGGGCCGGGTCGGGAATGCAGCATCACCTCTGGGAGCTGCACTGCCTAGTTTTCCGGAGAGTATCGGGCGGCACGGTCGGGAATCGGAGACGAGCGGCGAGGTTGCAGCGATCAGGACTGGCGGCGTTGGGGCGAGGGTGAGCGGTTGAACCGGGTGTGCACAGGGTCTGCCTTCAAGTGTTGGGTATCCGAAGTTGGGGAAGTACGGCGCTGCGCATCGGGAGTGTAGCCGTAGGAGAAGGGCCGAGAGCCGTAACGAGGTGACGCATTGGGCGGGGGTGGAGTCCAGCGGCTCCTACAGTAACGAGCGATGTGGCCAATACGGGAGCAGTTGAAGCATGTTGGTCTGTCGTCAGGCGTTCGCCATTTCGCTGGATTGCGGCGGCGGTTACCAAAAGGCGCTTGGGGGCCCATGTGCCTGGTCGCCGAAAACTGTTGGGTAAAAGGAGGATGGGGATGCCCGATACTGCACACTTGATGGATGCCCATGCTTGCCATTTCATTGCGAACGACGGCCTGGATTGCAGCGATCGTAGGGATTTGGCAGCGATCATCTGCATATGGCAGTGTGGGGGTCGGGACCATAGCTTCGATTTCGCGGCGCACGATTCTGGTAATATCCGCAGACGGGGTGACAGGGTCCGGCCTGCGTGGAGGAGGAGCGGGTAGATGGACGTCATCACAGGAAGATGTCGCAGCAGTGTGCGGGAGCCGGGCAAATTGGTGAGCTAAAGGGCTCCCTTGGCCTGCTCAAATCGCCGGCACTCTTTGATGATGGAATCAACGGTGGCGCAGTCCTTACAAATGAGCAGGTGAAAGGCGTCGTCGGCGATGCCTTTAAGGATATGACCAACCTTGTCATTTCTGACATTCCTGGGTCAACTTTGGAGCATAGGGCTAGAACGTCGTGCATGTAGGCGACGTAACTTTCAGTTGATGTTTGAGCCCGTGTTGATAGCTCTTGCTTTGGCACAAGCAGGCGACCAACGGGCTTCCCGAACACCTTTCGAAGCTCTTCTCTGAAAACATCCCAACTGGTTAGCCGTGCTTCATTAGTGCTAAACCATGTCTCAACCGTTTTCTTGGGACACAAAGCAGCGTTGGCGAGCTTAAGGGTGTCGTCCCATCTGTTGTGAGCACTCACACGTTCGAACCTACGGAGCCAATCTTCTACATCAATGTCGTCCGTCCCAGTGAAGTCGCCGGGGTCCCGAGGGTGGGACACAACGATGAACGGTGAAGGGGATCCGGGCTCATTGGTAGGCATCGCGGGGCCGCGAGCGATGCGCCCACTCCGAAGTTCCGTGTTGTTAAGAAGCCGCGCTGGCGAGAGGTACAGGAAACCGGAAGTCCAGCACCTCCACCAAAGATGTCACGTGACAACGCGGAGATGGGTAGTCAGGAAGGAGGTGTATTTACAATGGACACCGTAGCCACCGGGCGAAAGACGGGTTGATGGCAAAGCCAGCGGGAGCTCGGTCTTCGTCTACCTCCTCTTCATTCCGTTGGACATCGCCAAGCGTCTTTCGACAGGAGCACATACCCCGATAGGGAGAGATTGGATACATGGATATGCGGTTATGCCCCGTGTACGTTTCTCGGGAATCTGTCCGAAGTCTGTGACAATATTGAGGAATAACTGGCAATTGTTTTATGAAACCGCAGATAAACTCATATTTATTTCAAAACAATCCGAAACAACTTGCCCAGAAAGCAAAAACAAACCTTTTTTTTAAAATCACAACCATCTTTGTTTGCGGCAGACTTAATTCAGTCTGCATGCAATTTGCCTCTGAAATGCGAATATCGTGACTTTCGCAGGCCATGTAGACGACACTTGCAGGCATTGCGAACTTCGCAAGGGCGAATGTTCATTCCACCGAATTCGCAGATGAAAAACGCACCATGTAGAACGGGCTTAAGGCTCCGGACTTTACGAGATAAGGGTAAAAGATCGCGGTTCACCCAGGGAACGTCAGTGTTTTTTTTTAGTCTTTGAAAGAATAAACTATGAAATGCAGGATTTTACTAGCTTTCCAAAGTGGTAGTTAGTGCATAAATATCGCCTGAAGCACTGAGCAGAACAAAGTCATCATACGCATCGGCGAAAGCGTCCAAAACAGAAAGGTCATCCGCACGTTCAAAGTCAGGAAACGAAGTGAAAACATAGCGCGGTTTATTGATTTCGCATGCGAGGGACACCAGAACAGCCCGATGATAAGACAAGCTATCAATTATTTCGATGTTAAAGGCTTTATCCGAAAGGGCGGAGCTTAAAAATACGAGGTCGAGAACAGCATTCCACCTGGTGGCGCCATGAACAATTTGAGTTAAGCCGAAGGATACTGTGAAGTCAATAATAATAATAATAATAATAATAATAATAATAATAATAATAATATAATAATAATAATATCTACGCCCACTGGAGGGCAAAGGCCTTTCCTACTAATCTCCAATTACCCCGGTTCAGTGCTAACTGCGACCAATTTATCCCCGCAAACTTCTTGATCTCATCGGCCCATTTAACTCTGTGCCGCCCCCTGCAACGCTTGCCTTCTCTAGGGATTCACTCTGTTACCCTTAATGACCAAGGGTTATTTTGACTTCGCATTAGATGCCCTGCCCCCGTCCATTTCTTCTTCTTAATTTCTACTAAGGTGTCCTTAACACGCGTTTGTTCTCTGACCCACTCCGTTCTCTTCTTGTCCTTTAATATTACACCTATCATCTTCCGCTCCATTGCCCGCTGAGTCGTTATCAATTTAAGTTGAACCCTCTTAGTGAGCCTCCAAGTTTCTGCCCTGTAGGTGAGTACCGGTAAGATGCAGCTGTCATACACTTTCTTCTTCAGGGACAATGGTAGGCTGCCATTCATTATCTGAGAATGTCTGCCGTATGCACTCCACCCCATTCTTATCCTTCTAATTATCTCTGCCTCATGGTTGGGATCCGGGCTCACAACTTGGCCTAAGTAGATATATTCGCTTACCACTTTACTGCCTCGCCACCTATCTCAAACCGCGGTGCTGTCCCGAGGTTATTGATCATTACTTTGGTTTTCTGCATATTAATTTTCAGGTCCACAGTTCTACTCTGTTTGTCCAGCGCGAAAATCATGCTTTGTGAAGCCAATACATTTTCTGCAAATATTGATTTCGCGGCCATGACACGTAAGGAAAGGCCAGTGAATTCAGACTCGGTGTCGGCGGGGCCTGGAATCACAGCAAATTTTAAGCCCGAACGGATGGGAAGGGCAACACCACCCCCTTTCCCCACGAGTCGAACAACGCGAACTGCCGTATACCCTGGGGGTGTGCACTCGGAATCGAGAATACCATCATGTAGCCACGTTTCGGTTATGCGGATGACGTGAGGAGAATGCGCTTAAACAAGGGGCAGAAGGTTATGTAATTTTTTTTTATTGACACAATATTTTTGGGCCTATGAAAAGCTTTTGATAAGGTAGCGCACTCTCTACTAATAAGTAAACTACAGCGAGTAGGCATTGCTTCCTGCCTTGTGAACTGGATGTCTGCCTATCTGCAGAAGTTAACAGTTGTCAATCCCAAAACCTTGACGTACTTTCAGGAGTGCCCCAGGGGTCTATGTTAGGGCCACTCTTGTTCCTGATACATACTAATGATATTGCTGATGACCTAGATGCGGGTGTGACTGGGAAAAGTTTTGCAGATGACTCTGTTATTTACACCACTGTCGGTAACACTATGTATCAATTATCGCTGAAGGAAAACATGTGTGAAATTGCTGACTGGTGCGAGAGGTGGCAGATGGTAAACCAACTACTCAAAAACTTCTAGTCTTACAATGACACACAAAAACCTTCTTTAATACAAATATCATGTAGGTGACAAATTGCATTGCATTTGCGAACGAAGTAAAATACTTGGGTTTGACAATTAACCCGAAACTTTGTTGCGACACTCACACAGATAAAATTTGCGCCAAAGCTTACAAAAACATGTGTTTCGTCAGGTGAAAACTCGGGACGTGTGATTGGACAATAAAACTTTCAGCGTACAAAACATTGTTTCGACCAGTGATAGAATAAGGTCAATATGGGATACATACTTAAAAGAAAGGTATAGAGAAGCTGGAGAGGATCCGCGACTACGTGCCAGATTTTTTTCGGAATTCAGGCGCCTCTCATCAGTCTCTGAAATGATAAGCAAGTGTGGGATTGAATCGCTTGATACCAAGCGAAGAATTGCAAGGTTAAGCTTTTTTTTTACCAACTGTATCACAACGAATCTGGTTTAACCAAAGATTTGTATTTTTGCACCTCCTCAACGATCAGCAAGGTTAAATCACTAAAAAAATGTTAAACAATATGTTCCTAAAAATAACAAATTTTAAGTATTCATTTGTGTACAAACCATGGACGAGTGGAATTACTGCCTCCCGACTGCCTGCATGCTACAACAAGTGAAAAGTTTGACATTTGTGTTAGAAACATGAGGTAACCCTCTCCTGTTAGGATGGTGAAAAACCGTCTGCGGTATCTCTTAAATAAATAAATGAAAAATCGGTGAAAACCCAAAGGCCTTCTTTTAGTAAATAATGCTGATGCTCTATGTTGCTTTTGTAAAAAAAATCTTATTTGGAAAGGAAGCCCCGCTGGCTTAAAACAGGGACCGAGAGGAAAATGAAAATGGAAAACAGCCTCTCTAGGAGTCCCGTGTATTTGGGAAGCCAAGGAGCGACTCCAAAATCATCCAGCAAGGGTGCGGCGAGCCTCACGTGTGCGGTATTGCGATCTCGAAGGACGACACATGAAGCGTCCGGATGTTCTGTGTCAGGAGAGGAGAGTGGTCCCGACAGTTATAGAATAGGTGAAATACTCAAAATTATCTATATATACCAACGGAGCGCGTCAACTTTACCGTTACGGACAGACGGACAAAGAGAGGTCGGGGGGGGGGGGTGGAGGGGGGTGGTAACCCATGAAATAATCATTGAAAGAACTCCAACGCATGTTTTCTGATAGCTGTAAATGCCAAATCAATAACTCCTTGTTTGCTTTTTCATTTTATTACTGGATGTTGCTCTCGAGAAGATGTAAAAATTTTAAACAATTGGCAACGTATCTGCTTGCTACAGTGCAAATCTCGATAGCAACACACTACCAATGCCATTTATCAATGCACAGAAAATAAAGCACCAGAGAGGTGAACCGTAAAAGAATGAGTAAAGATGTCACTATTGAACTCAAGGTGTTTCATTTATTGTAAGACCTTTTTAAAAGAAAGCAGATCACAGAAGTTGAATACAAAGCCGCGAAGTAAAGCTGTAACAGCAAACCCTTAGTGTGTTATGAACAAGTTATTTGAAGATCCCTGCCAATTCCGAGCCTGCGCTGCTATCGGTGACCATTTGCAGCTCCAGAATGAAGGTCTTCGCAACTCTAACCTCTCGCACTACCTCCACTGCTAGAATAAGTTATTTTAAACACGTGTAGTCCGTCAAATCGTATCCAGATCAATATTTCAATGACAAGCATTGAGCACGAAACTTTCTGCATTCAGCCAGAGTCCTTCAATGCTTTACTGGTCACGAAACTGCTCCGTAACTCAATGGGAGAGCTTCATATGCTGCGTTTGGCCGCCGCGCGGTGGCGCCACCCTCTCATTGAGGTCACTCCTCGGGCGGCGTTGCGCTGGCTCGAACGGCGGAGCCGCGGCGAGTTGTGTTTGTTTTTTGCGGGAAAAAAATATAACGTGCATCTCGCGCTCTTGTGATGCGACTTAAGTAGTGCAACGACGATGCCTAACATGTGTTGCGTCCCGGGATGTCATTCCTGGTACAACGATACCGCAGAAAATGTTTCCTTGTTCTGTTGACCGAGCGACGGGGAGCTGCGAGAGAAATGGAGGCGCGCCATTCCAAGGCAAGAAACGGGTGATTTCAGCTTCGATTATAAGTGTGTGACAGTGCGTGGAAATGCACTGTGTGTGAGAATGGAAAAAGCAAGGTACCCTTTTGAGAGCATCGTGGACCTAGAATTGTACAAGGCTAACTTAAAGCCGGATTTTTGTCATATCAGTCAGGTTGTAGCGGTGGTTCATTACCTGTTTGCAAACTTGTATTACCTTGCGCTCAGGCTAGCGTGTAAAAAAGGTTTTGGACGTCCTTGCGCTTTTACTTTTCATGTTTCCGCGAATTATCCCTTAGGGTTCGTCTTGTTTGTTTTGTAACCGCGCGTGGCCAATTTTGGTTTCTTATCTGGCGTTTCAACCGGAGCGCCCGTTTGCTCTTTTTGTCGTACGTCCCGTCGGGCAATATTGTTTGATCCCTCGATACATCAAACCTCGATATATCGAACAGCGCGGTGCCCGCGAAATAGTTTGATATAACCAGAATTCGATATATAAAATCACGCAAAAAACGCGTCATAAACTGGTACAAATCAATAAATGAACGAATTGTGCAGTAAATACTCACTTGGTGCTTCGAAGTATTTATTATTTTGACTTAAAGTACTGCAGCAGGGTAGCCTGGCGTGTTATACACGACTTCCTCAACGTAGTCAAACCGTTCCACAAGCGACAGGCCGGTGCCTTGTATAGCGCTGCAGTAGCGGTGCGGTAGGGCCAAAACCGCTGAAGCCGATCGGTCGAAGTCAGCACTTGCGGGTACAACCTCGGCAGCGTCTTCGTTTGTGCGCTCAGTAGTAACCTCCGCTATGATCTCCACGTCCGTCAACTCCGCCGTCGTTCCGGTGCTGTCGTCACCACCAACAAAGTCATCAATGCATGCATGCTTCGTGGCTCAGCACCAACAAAGCGCTCCAGCTGGCCCCAGGTTTCTTCAAGCTTACATTCTTCTTTTGCACCGTCCAATTCTGCGTCGGTGCAACCGATGCGCAGCAGTCGGGAACGCCCATGGCGCCACCGCTATCCTCGAGGGTACTGCGGGATAGCTCGCCGCCTGTCAACAGAGCGCGAGCGGTCTGGGCAGTCTGGGGTGGCGGAGTTCGATGTACACATTTCATGTCCGTCCCAGTTCGAAATAAAAAATTAAAAATGCATGTGATTTTCCGCGTGATATAGAAAGTGTTCGATATAGGCAATAATTCGATATATCCGAGTTCGATATATCGAGGTTTGACTTATGAAAAGGGTGCCACCTTGTCGCCAACTTGATTTTTTGTTTCCTCGACAATGTTCTCGATCCCATTTCCATGGATCTGAAATTAATAACGTTCCGAGAGTAATGCATGCATAGCAAACGCCGCGCAACTCACTTTATTGACGTTCATCTGTGCACGCCACACTGCGGACTGCTTCTTCGACGTTTGTGTTTCCTTCCAGTCTTCTGCAGAACAGGAGCTCGCTAGCTCGCTGCGTTCAGAAAAGCTTTGCGTCGTTTTGGCTACGTGGCAATATTCTGTTTCCTCTGTGTGCTCCACATCGCAGCGCGAAAAAATAAATTTTTGTACGCTGGACCACGCTCTTTTGTTTCCCTTCGTAACATTGAATTTTTGTTGCGTGTGATAAAATCAGTTTTATTGTTCTTTTTTTCACTTCCTGTTTTTGCAAGGATTGCAAAGCGTGGAAGCGGAAAGACAAATGGGGCAACATATATCTCTTCGTGTTTTGATCCTTCGCGTTTCTGCGGCGTTTTTAGATGTTCTCAAGTATGTACCCACTCATTGAAACGGAAATACTATTGCGCTATCTCTTTTAGTGTTCTGTGCATTCCAGAGCAATCAACGGATTCATTAAGCGTGGTCTGAACGACGTGTACTTGGTTTCTTTCAGTTTTTTTTTTTTTTGTAGTATCGATAGGCCCGCAGCAGTCCGTGACTACGCAGCTACCGTATGTGTGGTATTTACAACTTTTGCTTTAAGAAAAGAAGAAATAGAAATTTAAAAATTCGAAAACACGACGGCGCAGCGCTTGTGCCAGAGCACGCAGAAGCCATTGCCGTTCGCGGCCGAAGTCTACGGTAATTTACTACGAAAAATAAAACCCCATTGAAGGCAGGTGATGACTGGACTATTCATCGCTAACTACTACGAAAAAAAAACACTTAATCAGCGCGCAGACACCAAAAGGAGCGAGCGTTTGCACGCCAAGAGCAGGCCAATACGCCGCGAAAGCGGCGGATGGATGACCTTCGTGCGGCGGTGGCGCCTGTAGTGGCGCGCGCGGTCCCTATATGAAACGAGCGCCGAAGTTTCGTGACCAGTAAAACATTGATCGAATCCATGCGCTGGAATTGCGGCGCTACTCAAAAAGACATTGCGTGGTGATTCACTTTCTGTGCTTGTGGGCTCCGACGGTACGTCTTTTCAGAGTGTGGCTTATAGCACTAAAACACTCCGGAGTGCGCTCCGTCCAGCGCTTATGTAAGCGCGTCGGAAGGCGCGCATCTGCACCCTCTCTCTCTCTCTCTCTCTCTCTCTCTCTCTCTCTGCATTTTCGTCT
The DNA here is from genome assembly GCF_048455015.1 of Haemaphysalis longicornis. Taxonomy (NCBI): domain Eukaryota; kingdom Metazoa; phylum Arthropoda; class Arachnida; order Ixodida; family Ixodidae; genus Haemaphysalis; species Haemaphysalis longicornis. The sequence goes on from NW_027526204.1 coordinate 85,061,097, forward strand.
CTCTATCTACCTTTTATATCGCCAGCTTCTTTCACGGCTTGTGAACCAAACAGCGAACATTAAAGGGCCTGTGGACAAGCACCTAAGGAGCACTGGCACTAAAGACTAAAGACAGTCTAGTGGGAGCTCTGCCGTCACGGCGTTCTTCTACCGGTCCTGACGACGCAGGGAAAAAGCAAGTTTATTAATTACCGGCACCTAGTGCCTTTGTGGGAGATGCTTCTTCACTCGTACAAGCGGTATCACGTTTGTGTGGGCGCACACGCGGTCGTCTGCGCAGCTATGGGCAAAGAATACAAATATGGGCGACATATGGGCGATACATATGGCCGTTCCCGGCGACACATGTGCGAGTAGTCAAAATGCTCTTCGTGTACGCTGGAGCTTATCATAGGGTTAATATACCACAGAGTAGCAGGTACTATCGAGGTGTACGAGTCAGTGCTTTACAAGTAGGAATATATGCTATTTTGCACGATATGTCATGCTCGACGCGGTCAAATTGTATGTCGTATGTGTAGTAAAATGCAAGCCGCTTAGGCCGGTTCTCCGAATCAAAAAGGGCGCTCATTTCGATCACATGAGTTTAAAAGAAGGGGGAGTTGGACTGAAGCATTAGGGTGCGATTTCTAATGCGGCAAACGGGAACTAGAAATACAATCTAAAGGCTCTACAGTGTACACGCTGAGGCACGCACGGAAACGTAAAGTGCGTTTGCGCCACAGTAAACAACCCAATCCGTAAAAGTGTTACCGGAGGCGAGCGTCATTCGCGTTTTCGAGGAACGTTGCCATAACATCTCCAGGTCAGTATTTGAGCCTTCCAGTGCCTGTTCTCTTTGTCCGCCTGAGCACCCATTTGCCACTCATGAAGGAGAGATGCCCTGGGCCAGAACTTTTCAAGGTACGACCCTAATGCGTGCGTCTTGCAAACGTGTTAATTTCACGCCAATGCGAATCTATATTCGTTTTCACTCCCTGCCTCCCTCACTCACTCACTCACTCACTCACTCACTCACTCACTCACTCACTCACTCACTCACTCACTCACTCACTCACTCACTCACTCACTCACTCACTCACTCACTCACTCCTATCCTTCCTTACTCACTCATTCACAACCTCACTCACTCACTCACTCAACCACTCACTCACTCCCTCACTCCCTCCCTCCCTCTCTCCCTCCCTCCCTCCCTCACTCACTCACCCACTCACCCACTCACTCACTCACTCACTCACTCACTCACTGTGTGGCTGTTGCGGGCAGCTGGTTCCTTTCACATCCACCGGCACTAACCTGTCAACCTCGACCCCCAGAAAATCTAACGTCTAGCAGCATTCACAAGTGCACCGATCTCACGTACTCTGATACCGCCTGCGGTGCTTCAATTGAAATTCTTTCCTGTGCTCCTGGAGAGACTGAAACAGTTGCCTCGTCGGGAACAACCAAGAAAATGCTCGCATTTCGAGAAACACGCTTCACCCACCCAGAAACTATTTGTGTGCTGCGACTCGAGGTGCGCTGTACCGCACTACAACTACAGAACAAATCGCACAGTACAACAGGAAAACTGCCATTTTGAGTAAGCACGGAGAAACGTTATAAAAGCCGCCAGTACTCTCGTCCATTTCGTTGACGTGCGGTGGCAGAAAAGACTGACCGTTCCCTGCAAAAACTGTAGCTAAATTTTGTTCATACTTGTTTACGTTTTGGGGAACTGGAATGCGCTTTTTCCCGCAGCTGTCGAATAGCGATGGAACCCGCGCGCCATTTCGAGTGGTCGCTTCCCTCTGTCCCCCTTCTTTTTTCGCCTGCGCAGTGCCGGCAACTCGGTTTCATCTTCTACAGCTGTCCAGAACACGCACGCGAAACGAGGGTGCGTTCAGAGAGGCGGCCGCCGCATAAAACGTGACTTATCGTTCTTTGTATTTTATTACTGCAGTTGTTTTCTACTTATATTTCTTTTCTACTATTCATGTTTTCACATTTTTATGCTTGTCTTTTTGTCTCTTGAAATACTCGTCAACTTGTTTGACACGAGTGTGTGTCGGCGGGCGCAACCAATAGTCGCTCGCCGTGGCTTCCTGCTGGCTTGTGCGATGAAAGCAGAAAGTACGTCGTCTTTGTATTCGTCAGCAGACTTATTTTTTGTTTCTCGTCCCTCTTCTATTAGTTTTCCCTCCCTGCAATTCTCTTTTAGGCCACTGGGAAATTCCGTAATGGCTTTCTTTGAGAGCGTTGCTGTTTCCTATTGCCTCGAGCTTGGGCAAGTGGAAATCAATAACCAGAAACAAAAAAAAAAAAAAAAAACAACGGAGAGACAAAAGTTAAAGACAGAAGATTTTAACCAAACTACAGTACGCTGCTTGAGTTTAGGCGCTCATGGCGAAATGGTAAAGGAAGCAGTGCAGGTATATACTGGCTGGCATTATTTAAAGTCCGCGGAGACACAGTAAAATATGATTTGATTTAATGTTACACAAGATGGATCGTCTTAAGATGAAAAACAAAGTTCGTAAGCCTATATGCATGAAATGCGCTGATGTGCACTAGCGAATGCCCTATGCACTAGTGCAGGCACTAGTGCATATGCACTAATGCAGGCAGCCTATGACGCATGTGAACAACATTAAAAGAAGAAACACATTAGAGAGTACCAAAAAAGAGGCGAAACAGAGAGGAACCAAGCTCTGGAGTGGAAAAAATGTAATAAAACATCATTGAAGATGTATCCCTCACGGATATGGGATATCTAAACGAAAATCTTCAGGATAACTTCCAAGTTCGTGTCTCGTTTTGTGCTACTATTGCAGGTTGTTTTCGACTGACGAGCTTTTTAAGGAAGTGTGCTCAAAGAGAAGAGCACGTGTAGTTCAGGGGAAATAAACTGCAAGGATTCGACACATACTGTTGGAACGTGATTGTAAGAATCTTAATCCAGGTCAGAAAATCTCCACATCCCGGAACCTCGGTGTTTCGAACTCAAACCTAACTACAAAGCCATAGCGTTGACAGCACGAAGATTCAAGTACTGCTGGATGAAAAGAAGAGAGGAGACTGGCCACCAGTTGGTAAAAGAATTCATTTTAAGCCTCCCACTGATGACAAGAGCAAAGAAAAGTAACATTTGATGTAGATGTATTATATCCTGTAGCAAGGTGGAATAAGCCGATACAAAACGAATGCTATTATCAATCAATCAATCAATCAATCAATCAATCAATCAATCAATCAATCAATCAATCAATCAATCAATCAATCAATCAATCAATCAATCAATCAATCAATCAATTTAATGTCGAACCACATTCTCATGAAGGTTAGCTTTACCTAGCCTCCTCCTGTATCTTGCAATATGAAGAAACGCATTGCTTTGCGTTATTGCTCTGCGTACGCACTTTAAAGTTTACGTGGAATTTGTAGTGTTGAAGAAAGAAGCACACAAAGTTTAAGACAAAGCGGGGGACCACACACTTCGTTTAGACCTAGGTCATATGCGTAGTGACTCCTTGTGAGAAGAAGGGGGTTCCATTATGTTCAGCTGTGCCAAGCCCATCATGTGTTTTTCTCCTTTACTACCAACAAGTTGTGAGCGGAGAACAGCTGACTCGTTCTCCCTAATCATAAAACTACGTACGCCGGGCTCCTGCAGGGCTTCTACGAGCAGCACGTACGTTTATCTGCAACAGCCGACGCCAAAACGTGCCCTCAGCTGTTGCGTGGATGCAATGGGAAGCTGCGATGGCTATAACGTAAGAAAAAAGATCTCCGTACGAATAAAAAAAGAGGAACTGCAATGCAGTTTCTCGGAATAGAACGACCCTTACCTTACGACTTCGATTTTCGAGGCTTCCAACTCTGAGAGATGCGTTAAGCCATCATCTTTAGGCATCAAATTGGCTTCCAAGCTCCAAATATCTGCTTTCAAAGCTTCCCCACTGAAGGTTTAGGTAATAACAACTCCCGAGCACTCCTCGGAGAGCCGACATCCAGGGAAGAGCTGCCTCGCTCAGCGGGCATCAAGCCAAGGCACCAGAATAAGGCGCTGGTGCTGGAGATGAGCGCACGTCGCCAAAGCCATTGGCGTCCATTCGTGAACAGGATTTGGAAGACACCGTCAGTCTTCTCCTGTTATTGCTCAGCAGTGGTCGTAAAATTACGCTGCCCTTTGTGCTTCACCTTCTAGTTGTTGCAACGACCTCTTCTTCCTCTTCTCCTCTAGGATGCGTGTACGCAATACGGGAACACCGCGCGTGGAGGAGAGGGGGGGTTGCAAAATAACTGTTCCTAAAGCTAGTCTGTATTTCCCAAAAACGTGTTTGCAAAATAAACCAAAGTTTGAAAATATCAGAGAAGAAAAGAAAATGAAAGAGGAGAAACTTAGGAGAGCAAATGCAGGGCAGAGGAACCATCGCTGGTTACGATGCGTTTCTCAATAACGACATTAACTGCAATGGACTGAGTGAGACGGAGTGTACTTTGCGCCGGACAGTTGTCGAGGGATGGGGGGGGGGGGGGGGATTGCCATTTATGACCCTGTTGAATCCCACGTGAAACTTGGGACCACGGTTGCACAAATTGAGAGCCGCGCAAGATAAATCCCGCAAATATTTCTTTTTTGTCAGACAAATTCAGCGTGATTCAGTTGGCCTAAGCATACAGTTACGTCAAATTGTCATCGGCGCGTAAGTCTTCAATTTGTGACCATCCGCATATCACAAGTATTAAGCCATTCCCTATGTTCGATCATTTCAAAGCTCGTGATGCGTCACTTCAGTCTGTTTCATTTACAGTGAAGTGCAGCGCCAAAAAGAAAAAAAAAGAGATAAAACAGTTCAACTAAACGTCAAAGCTGTCAAGTGCGAAGCAGTGATTTGCTATAGGGGCTGTAGTGCCCTCTCTTGACGCCTTTCAGTACCACTCCGGCCTTGATACCGCCAGTAGTAATGAAGGCGGCGCAGCCCGTGAAAAAGCCTATAAAACGACACTGTATTGAGTTAACGTGTACTTATTTGAGTAAACGTGTACTTACGCGTAATATTAACGTGTACTTATTTCGGCCAAGCAACGGCAGCCTCTGTGGCAACGGCATGGCGCAAATATCACCCCCAACACTTTGCATATGAGAGACCTGCACCTGCGTGGCGCAATAGGATTGACATCGGTTTCCTAACGCGAGGGATGCACGTCGGATACAGATCAGGGGAAGCGGTCATCTTTTCGAAGCCTGTGTTTTGGTGATTGACGCCGGGTTACGCGTTATGCGCTAGCTAAGACTGCAAGCTGGGCCTCTAAAGCGTTCCGTACTTAAAAGCAGGATTTCAAGGAGTTTTCGTACGTTGATCTGCAGCTGTAAGAAATGGCAAAAGAAGGAAAAAAAGACCGAATAAAACATCAAAAAGCAACTGATTTCTTGTTTGAATTGCTCTCATTGGGTTACAGCAGCCTTGCATTTGAAACAAAGCCAACAAAAATTACAGGATAAAAAAAAACACGGAATTGAGAATTATCGCATAATGCGTCAGCATAAGCCGCTCAATTTTATAACGAGGCTCTTCAACGTTGACCTTGTTACAAAATGAAAAAAATATTCCGGGTGGATGGACGAAAAAATTCTTGAGGGTGGACGAAGCATGAAACCTTGGCGTTGTTTAGACGAAACCACTGAGGGGTAGAAATGTACATCTTTGCTGTCAAAGTGCGATGTCTTTGAGCCACGAAGGGTTCTACCACGAGGCGTTGGAAAATGAGTGTCTCGGTGTCTTCTTTTAGTACGCGTTACGTTCTAGCGCAGGGCGTTGTAAAACGAGTGCCCCGGTGTTTTAATACCGTAACTGAATTATACATGATACGCTGATGACGCCACAAGACGCCGACAGCCAAAGCCCCTAAAATCATTAAAGACTGTGAGTTGGGCGTGTTGATATACGTTCATGATGGGTAAAGCCAATGAGTAAATTTTGTTCGCGCTTTACCTATCATGTGAATATAAACCGCTAGTAAGCGTTTTCCCCACAGCTGCGTAAAAAGTCTGATATAGACATATGAACGTCAGGGTTGTTTTATAAAATACATTCTTAAGAGCTGATGCATCCCTATATAATGCTATTCAACAAACCCTTTTAAATTCGGCTTTTCTTGTTCGCCCACGTGCAATGCTGCAGAGAACATGTGGGGGTAATAACGGGAAGGGTTTGGGACGCTTTCGTAAATGCGTCAAAATAGTGTGTTTTACCTTATCTGATGATAGGGGCAAAGCCTCTTTAAAACCCGCCTCATTTCGATACAGAGAGTCATGACTGGGGAGACAGTTTTAGGCGCAAGATAAGCAGTATAATATTAAGGTATTCAGGATGTCACCAAATAAACCAAAACAACACGTCAACCCCTATGGAGCGTTCAACACTAAGATCCTGAAAAGTCAGCATCACTTTTAAACTGGAACGCAGTAATGGGAAGATTTCCTCAACGGCAATATTTTCGATCGTATATGAACATCTCGAGGCCCTAGGGCACGTGATTGTTGGCATTTTCTTATGCGGCGAATGTTTGACACACCAAGAATTACAAACAAATCACCGATTTTTTTCTGAGACCACATTAAAAGGATTACGCACTTATAGTTGATAGCTGATGGACCACAAGCGGCACGTCACTCAAACATGATTGCAATTGCGGTTTCACATGCAGTGCAACCACACCACTCAGTAACAAACGACACAAGGACAACATCCGACATTAAGATGCCAGTGAGCCGCGAAAAGGGAAAACAGAGGCGAATCCACCGCAGCATGACGCTTTCGGCGAGCTGGCCTTCGGGGAAACGTCGCAGCCAGTCGTGGCTTCGCCTCGGCGGACGCCGAAGTACCACGCTATCACGAGTAACCCGCGCGGAGTACAGGCCTACGCGCATAAACGAGCGCCTCGCTTTGCACGTGACTCGCACCGAGTTCCACGCGTAAAACCGCTGGGCTGTGAAAAACGACATGACCTTACAGCACGTGGAGCCCTGGTGCAATATCTTCCCCCTTCCTCTTGCATTTGTTGTCTTTACTTTTCGTAGCGACGAGGCCGAACGTCGGTGGTCACTGCTGAGACCAACACGGTCCGTGCTACCTGACAGAGGTAGATTGCGGCCACTCAGGACTGTGCGTGTGGTGTACCAGACACGCTCGGAAGAGTTTCGCCACTCCGGGCGAGCGCTGCTAATTATTCCGACCCGCAGGTAACCGGATGACTGCGTGTGGGCTGTTAGGACCGGAGGCTTGAGCTCCGGCGACAGGTAGAACATGAGGTACGGAATTTAGCATTGGTACGGTGGCCTACGCTGTGTTGTGCATAGGGTTGTGGACGCGTGCACGTACGAGCGAAATGTATGGGCCCAGCGTGCACCAATTTGTAAGGGGTAAAATACAGCACCAACCATAAATCAAGTGTACAAGACATGCTTAAAAGACAACGACTAAAGATTAAAGGGGAGAAGTTGCGGGGAGTATCGATTAATTGGTTATTTCGAATGCGTGATCTGAACAACAGCGCAGCCTGGGCCGATGGCGTATGAAGCATGGCGAGTGCATCGACTAATTTTTCTGTCCCTAATTATACGTCGATACTGAGACAATTACGTGCTTCAAATTATCTCAAAAAGCTTTTCATTTTTTGCGGCAAAAGTGTTATGTTTGCAGAACAACTGAGCCCGCGAGTTTTTGTAGGAAAATGTTGTAGCAAGACTTTCTTTCGGTTGACGTTGAGCCCCATTGTGCGATCATGTGTGAAGTTGGCTTTTTTACGTACGTCTTATGTCATTGCTGCGAAGCACTGTTTACGGCCAATACCATGATTGCCCTCGGCATACCGAGTACACAGGTGAAACACGACCTTCATCCAAACACACCAGTCGCCTCAAAAAAGGGAACCTGCTTCCGAAGACTGGCCGACTATTGCACTTCTTTGTACTACCTGGAATTTGGACCGACAGTGTAGCAGTGTTTTAATTCGAGCAATATTGCAATCTATTACCATAATAAGTGGATTTACATTATACTAAATCAAAAGCAACCTAAACAAATATCGGAACGGTGGTGCATTTAAGGAGCGAGCCGCGCCATTATTACGAGTCACCGGAGAAAAAGGGTATTCCACGGTCCTCCGGCGGTGCGGGCTTGGTGTAAGTGCACAGAGGTTGTAAATTCTGTCAGCCGACAGGAACCACAGGCGGGCCCGTAGCATCCCGGAGGGAGAGGCCCAGATTGACCGCGAGTTGGCAGTATCAAGGGGGAAGGGCTCTACGCGGTGACGAAATGGAGGCAACACTAAGTAACGCATGAGAAATCGCTCTCGACGTGACATGGTGAACGCAGCGAGGATGTCGAAAAGTGAAAGAGACTACGAGCCAGTAAGGTTTAAGTGCACGGCATAGCAGCACAACTAACGGAGTATGCCACAGCCGTCTTTTATATGCTCTGTTCATTCAACGAGGCTTACGTTGTTGGGATAGTTGGTCGATCATACTTGGGCGGTGTACTGCGCAAAAAAACAGACGAAGGAGCGAAATGATGCACAAGGACAACGCACTAGTCCTTGACATTATGCGCACCTTGGGAAGCCGGACCAATCCCAATGACGAAGGTTGCAAGAGTACTAATCGGCCGTATTTGCTAAGCATAATAAAGCAGTGCGCGAAAGATGAATGTAATGGCAGAACATGCTACACATTCATTGCCAAGTGTTCTCTTATTCTACAGGAGTAAACGTGGTTTTCTGACAACGCATGCCGACCACAAATCCACGCAAAAAAAGTACTATCAGCGGCCTCGTGGATTTTCCCAAAGTCGGTATTTGAGTGATTTTATTTTTATGTTTGATTTCTTGTTCTTATACGGCGTTCATTTACTAAACTTGCCGCCCACTCGAAGCATTCTGTATCCCCCGTTATGTTTATAAAATTATTGCATTTTTCTAGCTTGCTGACCAAACGTTTTATCCTCTATAGAAAAGAGATTTAGTGTCTCAAGAGAGGCCCTGAAAGGGACCTAGTTCAAGAAGAGTTCTCGCACTTATTTATGCCCCATTCAGGAAGTACGTTTTACATTATTTTTTGCCCCCTCATTCGCGTTTCGTTGGCTCGTTCCGCTTCGTTTAAGCGCGGCCATGTCATCACGGCCTCCTCAGCAATTGTGGGGTCTTCATTCAATCTGCCTGGTAATCAAACGGAGTCCATTGAAAATCAAGCAGCGTTTATTCTCACTTCTTATCGTAATTGTACTGCGCGCTCGCAAACTGTATCCTGAATTGCGCCAAAGTTCCTGTGCAGAATTGCCCTATGCTGTCGGTCCTTAACAACTATTTACTTACAACGATGACTGAATACGAACAGCTGGTAAGAAAACTAAATAGATATAAAAGTGAAGGAAAAAAAACTTCTGAACGGAGGCTTTTCAAACCTTCAATTGATTCCTTGCGTATTCCAGAAAAGAAGCTTAAAAACTAAGAAATAATAAATTAAGGAAGGGAAAATCAAAGTAAACTAAAGCACGTAGTTTTGCGTAAGTCGTTTAGAACAGTCGTTGGTTTGTCTTCGGGCCTAACAGCGTCGTTTCAGCCTTGCCTTGGACTTCCAGCTTCTTGAAAAAGCGTTTTGTATTAAATAAAAAAATATTAGAATGGTAAACGCATTAATATTAAAATATATTACTGTTGAACGTTAACAAAGGGAGGGGGCAAGCATTAAAAAAACAGATAAAAGGCAAATACTTCTTTTACAATTTTCTAAAGACAATTAGGCGGAAATAATTGCCCAGAACGTGGCTGTAAATACAACGGCTATTTTCGGATGTTTTTTTTGTATATTGTTCATGTTGTTTTATATTCCACCCACAAAAAAATATCCGCTGTTGCGTTACTCTTGCTGTGCGGGGGTCACTTGAGATATACGTTTGGAGAACAGTTTTTATTTGTGTCGTGACCAAGGTTTTAGATCTGTTACTATGGTGAGATACGCATGCAACAGAAGAAGGAGACATGTTATAGAAAAAACTAAGATAAACACCACATTTGGATTACGCTGTCTTCGAGTAGAAGCGACAAAAAGACATGTAATAACAAAGGGCGCTATCACAACGAGAGGCCCAAAGCAGTCCAGCAAAAGTTTATTGCTGCTTTGAAAAGAAACATTCCTTGAACTCGAACGCCCCTACACAAAGGCTACTACGTGCACACTTGAAAATGATGGTTTGTAACAAACTTTTGCAATACCCGCAGACGGCTTTTAGAGAACGAAACCAATCTTTCATACACCGGTTACAGGGCACTATTACATTGCAAATGCTGTCGTCGAATAATTTACGCGATTTTTTTAAACACATCTGTCCTCATGTGTGAAAAGAACCCATTTTCACCCGGAAATAGGAAGTTGCAACTAAGCTTCATATATCCTTTGCCGCTACGCCTCTTTCCTGAGTTTATGCATGGCACCAGTTAGCCGCATTCTGACGTGTTGGTGCACTGTCCCTCACTACTAAGGTGGGGGGGGGGGGCGATAAACAGGAAACTGTGACATTCTGAATAGTACAAGCGCACTCTTGGTATAACTTTGTTGAGCGCTGCAACGAGAACACAGGACGAGGGATACAAGGACGAGCGCTCGTCCTTGTATCCTTCGTCCTGTGTTCTCTTTGCTGCGCTCAACAAAGTTATAATGGGTTACCAACTCGCTCGTACCCACACGTTGCACTCTTGGTGTTCCGGCACCACTGTTTCCACGCCTTTAGAGCAACTACACGCGGGAGGGTCATTCGCTCTGCTCGGATGTGCGTATAAGCCGTCGGCCGTTAAGACGTCGTCGCCAGCGACGAAAAGCTTCTCCGCACTGCCTCGTCTAGCAACTTCCGCCTTCAAGTTTATTGAGTGCAAGGAACCGGGTTGGCCCTCCTTCTACGCGTCAGAGCTGTTGCACAAGGAAGGAAGAAGTAAGGACGGAAAGGCCGGGAGGTTAACCCGGTCTAGAGCCTGGTTTGCTACCCTGCACTGGGGGAAAGGGGTTCAGGGGATAAAAGAGAGGGCGGGAGAAGAGGAAGAGATAGGAGTGGGAGGGCCCGAAACGGGACTTGAGGGCTGCACAACGTTGCTCGAAACTCGTCTGGGGTAAGTCGTTCTACAGAACATGTGCCATTTACTTCCCCGGCCGAGTTTATTGAAGAATGCTTCCGCTGACACTTAATGTAGAAGGCAGAAAACTTTTTCCCATTCATATGAAGGGTAACGGTTATAGTCCGCGCGTTAAAAAAAGTAACTTCATTGTGATTTAGCAAAGCGCTGTCGTCTGTCGCCCCAGACGAAGGACAATGGCTCGTCTAAGGCTGGGGACGTGTACGCTAAATTTGTCTTCTTTCACCGACTACGTGCAATGCCAAGGCGTCATGTCTAAGGGTACTTAAGGATGAAGGAGATAACTATGAAGTTGGGCCATGGAGGTACTATGATGATCCTCAAACGACCGTTAACACGCAGTTCGTTTCCCTGTACATGTAGCAACAAAGCAAAACAGCTCTCGAAATTTGGCGATTAAAATTTGTTTCGTCGATATGCGGCGTAGGCGTCAGTGTTTTCGCAGACGAAAAACTTATTCCTACTCGCAATTTGTATTTTACGCAGATCATTTCGCCATCTGGAGGCAGTCCTTCAGCAAATCTGTTTTAAGGGGAGGCTTGGGTGTAATGGCAGCATTTGGGCAGTTGTCTTGTTTTTCAAAGGCGACCATTGGGAACACAGTTGCAGTAATTTACGCATTACTTTTCTATACCTCGAGTCATGGAAGCGGGAAATGGACTTAGGTTGGCAAGTGTTCCTGAAAGACGGCCCAAACCAGTGCAGGCAAGACGACGTGGATACATGGTTCCAACGTTGCATCGCGAAACGTATTATTGTGCAGTGATGTACTTTCGTTGCGCGTAATGCCACCTTCCCTTCGCTCGTCATGCAATATTGCTTAGGAACGAGCATAGCCGCCCAAAATAAGCTACAAGCATCAGTTTTTGCAGAACACATTAGCCGAGAACTTCTTATTGATTAAATGAGCCGGCTCTGTTAGAGCCAGATGTAATTTGTTTGTTGAAAATAGCAAAAAATACTCCATTCGGGGGGAATATAATTGTACAGTACGCAAGTTTGTAGGATCTCCTCACGAACAACTAGTAAAAAAAAATAGTGCCCTTCCACTCAGTGATGAAGGATGACTTGCAAAGCTGGACGCAGTCCACGGAGTGCGCAAAAGAAAACACGTTTGTCGCAGTTTGCGATGGAGCATACTTCCTAGCCAATTAGCTGAATGAACCTCTGAAGGATCCACGCTTTGTTCTTGCGGATAAACATTGAACTGCCTGTGTCCCTCCCGCGTCGTAAGCATCTTACTGGTTGTGTTAGGCCGGGTTCACAATGTTTGCCGCAACTGTCGTAATAACTTTAAAAGAATGACGTTATTTCTCGTCTCAGCCAACCGAACTGCGTTAAATGCCATTTTTTTACGTCTATAGATCACGATACAGCTCTTTCGTCGGTAGTATGAACATAGCCTAACACACAAACCCAATCCGATCTACCTCTAAGGACTCCGAACAGGTCCCATTCGGCAGTTCTACGTCCGCGTTTAAACCTTGCAACAGCACAACGGACATGCCATGCATCAGTACCGGCATGAAACCTATAGCTGGTCGTGCATGACTCTCCTCCTCCCTCCCACTGTTCTCCACTACAAACCTACGTATGCATAAACCAGCAACGGGTCATATCCGCGTGCTTAGAAGTGACAGATGCGGTCCAAAATATCCCCTGAAAGCCCTCTGAAGAAGTGATGTTGGCTCATCCAGGAGGGATTCGCCGTTACTCCACGAGCTGAACTTGAGGCGGTAACGACGGTGCCAGCAGTTTTCCGTTGTTTTTGCGCCCATTCGCGCTTTTGTTCGGGCAGCGCTTCAATTCTTGCTCTTCCTTGAAACGAACGGCATGCATCTGTCACGCAACGATGTAAAACCTGGAGGCCCTTGAGCTCTATTCTCGCGCACAAACATGTGTATTTCCGTTTTTCTTACCCCCCGTATGCCTCTCACTGTTTGTGTAAGATGTCTGTATAACATACCAACCGAAACGACACCCGAACCACTCGTTTAAGGAGGGCAGGCGACTAACCGCATTGAGCCATGAAATTTCACCATCTAAATCTCCAACCAGCACAACCGGCATTTCATCGGTGACGGCATAAGCCCAGCTGTGCGTGCACACCCCCCTTTTTCTACCCGAAAACCATGCACGCATAAACCGGCAACCGGTGATGGCACAGACTTAGGCGTTAGAGACACCGGTTAAAATGTCGCTGGGAAGGGCTTCCAAGCTGAAAAAAAAAATATGGGATCAAGCCGGCGTTCAAACTGTGGAAGTTTATCTTCTACCGGGAGGGATTCGCAGCTACTCGGCGAAGCGGAATTTGAGCGAAAACGGTGACGGCCGGTTTCGGTCGTTTTAGGGGGCAGCCCTTTGCAGCCATTACGTGGGCTTCGCGGGAGCGACGTCTGTTTATGTCCGCGTAACCGAGTGAGCGAACGCAGCAGCGAGGGAAGAGAGGAAACGGAGAGGAGCGTCTAGCAAAGGGTGAAATGGAGTACGACACTTGCGGCTACGGCGTCCTCTCTCCCACTGCTTTTCTCTTCCGCATGTCTCATGCGTCGCCACCAAGGAGCAACGCAAATTCATAATGCAGATTCATAAACAAGGTGGCGGTTAAGTGCCGTCGACTTTGGAGATGTTTCCAGTGAATAAGAATGGCACTTCAACATGCCAAAGTCTAGTTTCTTAGGGATATTTAGCCTATAACGCTTTTAATGCGATAGAAGGTTTCGGGTTTTTAAGACGCGATAGATATTTCGGGCTTTTACCAGCACTGAGGTGGAGGACACCGAGCCTCGGCGGTTTGCGTAGGCAGTGTCTTTCCGCGAAATGATTGGAGTTTTGCCACGCCTAAGAAGCTTTCAACAAATAAGTACCATAAAAGTTGGGCCATAAATATCGGAGAAAGAGAGTAAACATTCCTTTAAAGGAAATTGTCTTATTAAAAATATATCGCTTGAAAGAAGTTTGTCCTGGTCCCAAGTGCAGTGTATTGTGACCACATTATTCCTCTTTTATCGATGTATCATTTATAGCGAAGCCACTTTTCTGTCTCGGGGGCTTCATTATGAGAGCGGTTCACTGTATATGTTGTACATTTTCTTGCTTGTTATATCCATCGACAGACTGCGGTACCAAACGCTCCAAACGTTTTCGGCCTTAACCTGCACTGCATTGGCGCCCCAGTTGCCTTTTCTTTAATTTCTTGCATAGGACCCATCACTGATGTTCTTGAAGAAGTCTTTTGAGTGTGGCTCATTGTGCGAGTAACCATGGTAGTTTGTGAGCAGGAACCTGATTCTCATAGAAAGTCTGTGTCAATTTAGTGTCTAGGAACAAACGCCTTTTCTTCAGCATTTTCCATATCCCCGTAACCGGTTTTCACCATCGCAAATTCGTTGCGCGAACGCAACTTTAGCTCTTCTTCGTTTTTTTTTTTTTTGTGCAAGAGCAATGTTCAGGGAGTATCCAGCTGATATTTGTTTGTTCGATTACAGTGCGCGAACTGATCACAACAAGATCTGTATAAGCCGTCCTAATTGCGTTTTGGTTGCGTCCTAAGGTTAGCAGGCGCTAACAATAATCCAAATACGAAAGCGAATTTCAAACTTTGAATCTGAGAAATGGTTCATTAGGACGCTAGAGTTGAGTTTTATAGTAGGAGAAAAAATACCGGGTCATATCACTAATGTGAAACCTGAGGAGGGAGCGAAGCATGCAGTGCATAATTGTATTCTTGGCGCCTTGGCGTTGTTGCCAACGGAGAGGAAACCGTTGGGGGTAGAGGTATACAGCTTTGCTGTAAAAGACTTTTGTCCTTGAAGCACGAAGCCCTCTAGCGCGGGGCGTAAACGAATGTACCTCTGTCTTTTTAGTGCGCGTTACGAAGCGCTCCCGCGCGAGGCGTAAACGAGTGTCCCGGTGTTTTTAGCACGCCTTACGTCCTAGCGCGAGGCGTAAGCAAGTTTCCCGGTGTTTTATCACCATGACTACATGAGGTGATGATTACGACGACGACGACGGAGCACAGGAGACGCCAACAGGCCCAGCCCCTAAGGAGCTTCGCGCCTAAAACTGTACCAGAATTTTAAGTGCGAATGCACTTCTTAAGCGGCCCTGAACCTGCGTCCACCGGCGATGTCCGCATAGCATACCCACGTGGGGGATTGGCCAGGAATCTCCTCGTCTTCCTTGGCAACGGGGGGAGATGGGCGCGCGCTGCCTGGCCGCTAACATGGCACATACCCACGTGGGGGATTGACCAGGAATCGGGCGTGAGAAGGGCTAATGCACCCGCTTAAAGGAGTACTGACACGAAATTTCAAAGCTGAGATACGCTCTAGCAATCAAGTACAACGACAACACAAATAGGTGTCTGTGAATAAATGCATCTTTCTTTCTTTGTAGTTGTGTGTGTGTGTGTGATCTCTCTTTCGCGAACATTACCGAACCGCGCAAATTCAACTCGTGCATTCGCACTTTCACATTCTTCCCCTCGGGGAAATGCGGGGAATTTCTCACCCATTTTACTTTTGTTTTAACTTTTGTTTTGTCTTTTTCACTCGACGCACCTTTATTTCCTACTCTAAAGTTAGCACGCTATGAAGAGTGGTTTTTTAAACATATAAAATAATTTTCTGCTATTTTTGTTTCGAATTAGAGCACGAAACCACACAACGCTTCTGCAAAGAGTTCTCATCTTTTCGTTTCTGTTTTTGCTTTCTCACAAATTACACCGGATTTTGAAAGAACACCAGACGCTTTGACTAACTCGACTTGTGAGCTCTTCGTTTATCGTACAACGGTAAAACGTCCGCCCCATAATAACAAAACAGGGGACCACTAGAATTACTCCCTCAATTTCTATTGAGTTGTAGTAACAGTAAACTGCGATGTCACAACTTTGTGGGATTGATGATGGTTTTCTGTTCTGATGAAAATAGAATTGCAAACCCACGAGATTTCACGATTTGCTCTCTCACAGCGCTGAAAGGCCGGTATCGAGAAATACCATGCGGTTCTCTGTGCCTATATATATTATCCCCAGCCATGACCTCTGTAGAATTAAGTATGTTACAACCATCGCCCGAATCTGACGAGTTTTGTTTGCGAGAAGTTTCTGCGTCTTTCACTGACCTGTTTTCGTTCCATCTGCGTCCATTTCCCCATTCGTTTTGATCACCCACCCTTCGTTGTCATAGCGGCCGTTCTGGAAGACGTTCATTCTTAATTGCGTGCCTTATTTATTTACTTAAACCGGATACCTTCTCTTTATGTACGGCCTGCTGATTTGGTTAATTTCATAAAGCTATTTCCGGCCGGGGAAGTAAACGATAGGGAAAACAGACTGACAGAAAGGCTCGAGAGATAAATAACAAGTGTAGTGCTTTTTCCGGCTTACCGGGATAGATTCACAATTAACTCATAGTTGACGCCACTTACACTCGTCTCTTTTCAAACCTTACACCGAACAGTCAGGTCACTTGCCGGCGTGAACGGGCACGTAGTTTGCGGATTGTTAAACTGTGTCACGAATAAAGCATAATGATATAATTTCTGCGTGGTCGGAAATTGACAAGTAGAGTCGCACATTCCGCAATGCTCAACTGAACATCAGTAGTAGAAATTGAGCTTCGCGAACTCTATATCATGGCGAAAAAGAAAAAGAAAACAAAATATAGCCGCACATTATCTCAGCGGCTGGTTAGAAGACAAAGTAAAATCTGACTAAAGGCGTGACCGTTCTCAAGGCAATTAACCCTCATACTTTGCACCAAATTCTCTCCGAACAGAAGATGCGCGGCCTACGTTGATGCTGAAAATTTGTTGCCTCGTACATAAATACCGGTAACACCAACCAACATGCGTGCGACAAATATTACAGCTATACCAAAACCACTCCATCCATAAGCGTTAGTGAATAGTCACGAAGTATCAGCACGTTTTGGTGCAAACTGAAAACGGGTAGATTTGAGCCCAATAAATTCAGCCCCATGGAGGTTTGAGAGCAATAAAGAGAAAGTGTGAAAGAAGAAAGAGTAAACGGTAATGAAAGCATCAAAGTGTGGGATGAGTCGTTCAATTAAAATCTCCACTGGAGACTCGTGCTGCAGTGGCAACTTCCAGCAGCCGAAGCTAGGAGCCATGACCGTAGTTCGGCTTTTCTTACTGCTCACAGGGGAGGGTCGTAGATTTAATCTGTTTAAGGGTTTGCCGAACACCCCGATACCATGTAACAGGGTTCCCAGGTAATCGCAGAACTTACGGAGAGGGCAGAACTGCGTAGGATAGACCAAGCGGAATTTGGTCGGGTTCGGAAAGTTGTTATTTTGTAGGAGGCGCGCCGACACTGCTTCAGCATCTTGCTTTTAAAGGAAGGACGAAACCGCACAGGAGAAGCAGGAAGGTTAAACAGGAAACTGTGGTTGCCTATCCTACACATGGGGATGGCGATATGAAATTGAAAGGAATACAAAGACGCACGGTATAAAAGAAATGATGGATTTAAGGGCAGTTCAGTAGGCTCTTCAGACGGACTTACAGTACTGCCTAATTTCTTTATAACCAAGAGATGCGCAGTGTGTGTCCAGGACTCTCGGGCTGCACGTAGGGATAGATCTTGGGCGGTTTTGTTGGTCGATGAGTTGCCCTGCAGAGTAGAGCGAGCCGGTATCTTTCTTTCGGGCGGCTTCTGCAGGAGCATATTCAGAGCAGTTTTCGAAATTCTACCGGAAATTGAGCTTTAACAGTCCTGTGGAGGGTTCTATGCAATTGTATCTGCAGTCGTCTCGCAAATGGCCCGTCGAATGGCGGCCATCCTCGGCCTCTGCAGTGAATGGGAAGTCTTGTGTTGTCCGTGAAGAGTACGCTATCTCGCTTTTCTCAATGGTGCGTGGTGAGTGGGGTCCATGTTGTCATGGATGGGGCCAGCGACCATGTGGAGGCACATCTTGTAGTTGCAAGTATCTTTCTTCGATGGCGCCATGACCAGTTGGGTTAGGAGGCTCGTCCCGTTTAGACTGGCGCCTTGTGCCAGAAGTTGGTTCGTGACATTGGCATTCATGAAGTAAGCGGGTGTGTTGTGCAGGACCGATTTGAGGAGACTGTTGGTAGGGGTACTCATGGTGACTTTTAGGGCATCTATTTAGGCTTTTCATTCAAGGGGGACGATCATCGCAATGTCTCTATTATACCGCCGTCAGGGACATAGTAGGTCCTGCGCGAGATGACATAATACTGGACAAGAAGGAGGGAGTCGGCCTCCTTCGTTCCGCGAGGTCCCCTGCTCAAGGTCTGCTCCATGGCGTTTTATCGTCTGTAGATTTATAAACCTCAATCACGTATGCTGGACTCTTGATAAAAGGGACAGCAAGCCTCTTCTGGCCTTCACATTCGTCCACTCCGCGACAGCCGCCATATCTTTCCTTCTGACGTCTGTGGGTATGGTATATTGAGAGGGCGGTAACCAACGGCGAGTTCTGCCGTGCTCATTCGTCGATGTAGCAGGACTAGTCTTCGAAAAGCCAGGCTCGTCATCGGTGGTTGTCTGCGGTTTATAGGCAGACGGTCAATACCTTTGCGACTGCATAGGGAAACATTTCAGAACATGGACCGAAGGCAGGCCCATGCTTTATTACATACCCTGAGGAGTGGTTAGGCAGCTAGAATTGTTGGTCAATCCCGTTGTGGTAAACTATTGAACATGTACTGTACATAGAATAGAAATTTTGTATATCCTTATACTACACCTCTATGTCCATCATCATAACTGCCACCCTCTCTATCAATGCTCTTTCCTCCCTCTGTCAATCCCCCCCCCCCCCCCCCCCCACAGAGCAGCAGGTCAGAGACGATAGGATCAGGCCGACCTCTCTGTGTTTTTCTGACATTCAATAAACTACTCTCTCTCTCTCTCTCTCTGTCTCTCTCTCTGTCTCTCTGTGCTGCCGTCATTAAAAGGTCACTTTGCTGTCGGGCTCGTGCTTGCTTCCGGAAAGAGAGCGATACAGCCAATTACCGGCCATTGTTCTGTAGTGGTAGCGCGTTGATGACGCTCCGAGCAACGGGCTAGTATCGCAGCACCCCCCCACAGGCCCACCGTAGCCTAAACGTAATGTAATAATGCTCCGGTGCCGAACGCGTCCGCGTCTTGTATAATCGGACGCCAAATGAGTTGGCGAACATGCTCACCAGTTTGCGCCGACTGCTGATAGTTTCAGCGACTGCGTCAGCCCTTTGTAAACGAGGCACTCGCGGCGGCAACTTTCTCTCTGGTGCTCGATAAAGGCGAGGCCGCGGCCCCATAGAAGGGTAGCCAAAGTGGCGATGAACAAACAAGACGTGTGCGCGCGTTAATTTTTCGCCTTTTGGGCGTTGCGTAAAGCGCGAGAGGCCGGTGAAGGTTTGGGCAGCGGTGGAGAAACGACTCAGCGGTGACGCTTAATTGCCTGCACGCTCAACTAGCTCTCTCCTCAGTGGAACCGACGACCGTACCCGGCCTTCATAAATCTCCGGCTCGAACGACATGCCATGTAGCATTCGCGCCGAAGAAAAAGCGAGCCACGAGGAAGCGGTACACCGTGGAATGGTGCGCGCTTCCGGTGTTGTAAGCGCACTGGCGGCAGTGACGTTCGCCTGAATACGCGGGATACAGGTAGCTTAGCGGACTGTGGACGTCTCAAGAATACAATGGCATAAAAAATGGTAAATAATCCAGCAAACCGAGTTGCTCTCATCTAAGAATGAATGTGTGGCTTAAAAACAGGTGTTGTGTAATGAGAGCTTTCTGAAAGTTACCAGCAATGTTGCTAGGCGAGACAACGTACCCTTAATTTGCACTCGTGCATTCGTTAAAATTTGCCGTATGGGAGTTGAACTGTCAGTTTTTCCATCAATCGTTTTTACTGTGTTCGGAACAGCTGAAGAAACCGCGAGTTTGAAATCAAAACCGGGATTTTTTTAGACCTACTATAATTTTGATTTACCCTTCTTAATAAACAACTCAGGGGTTGTTCACCTCCGAGGTGAGGAAGTGTATAAATAAAATGTATACAGCCAGCTCTAGAAACTTTCCCTTACATACCAATTTTGGTATTTACCTGCATATCTCACGATGTATTTACCCTGTTCTGGGAACAATGATAACGACAATTTAAGGTGCAAGATTATCTGGAGCAACATGACTCGTGAACATGAAGCAACATGACCCTAGCATCAATGTCATAGCAATGACAACACAACATGATTCGAAGCAGCGAGTGACCTGGTGCAGCCGGCTACATGCGCGTCCGGATAGCCTCAAAAAGGAGTAAACATATCTTCTGTTCCATGGGCTAGATTCTAAGTCGTTCACAGCTCAGGCTTAACACTTTTGTAAACATGTGACCTCTGCGTCGCGTCTAAATACTACACACAAAGCTTCACTTAGTATGAATACCCTCACAGCAGCGACATAATAGACATAAATATAATTTTTGGCTCATTTGATTCAGACGCTTTCTTAGTCCATTTGCGCATTCATCTGGCCCCCAAACCAAGCGCAGTGCGAATAATGTATATGGTGGTGAGGAAAGCAATTTTTAATAACACGGAAAACGAGTCCGATGACTTTACTATGAGGTGTTCCTGCGCGCTATGAATGTTCCTGCTGATGTAATGTGTAACCTACCTACAAGGATCCTACCGGAAAGGAATGAACAGACAAATGATTTCTTAGGTTAAGCGAATGGTTGCTACTGACAAAGGTAAAATAGTATGTGCCCGATACAATAGCCATTTGCCCGATACAATAGCCTCGTGCGCAGACCGCAAATTATTCCGCGAAAAATTGCTCATCCATGTTTCATAATACCTGCGTATCAAATGTGCTTTATGTGTTTCCTTTCCTTAGTGCTGTATCTTTTGTACATTTGAACTGTATTTTTGTACTGTAATTTTGTATTTGTTCCTAATATTGCTGTACCTTTGTCACTACTTTTTTTTTGTTGTTGCCTTGTAATTTTTATTTCCACCCTTAAGGTGGAAATAAATGAAATGAAATGAAATGAGGGAGGGAAAGAAGAAAGACCCGAAATTACGCAAGCGGCCATTGTACCACCCGTCAATGCCACTTTGCGATGGGGTTCCTTCGCTTCCTTTAGCGCTACTCCGCGCTGCACAAGGCGAAAAAAAGATAGAGCCCAGGCGGCAGACCACTTTGCGAGTTTAAATCATGGCTGTGGCTAGCGTTCCGTCCAGACAAAGCGATATAAAAGTACTAAAGTTCCGTCCAGACGGAACGGAGCGCTAAGGGTTATCCTTCCGTCCACAAGGAATACAACTGAGAGCTTAGCGTTCCGTCCAGACGGAGACGGCGTGAAATTTGCGCAGTTCCATACAGACGAAATTTAAACCGGCTGATTAGACACCATGGCGAGTTTTCGCATTTGGTGTAGGGGTTGGGCCTCAGATAATGGCACTACCTACCGGGTTCGATTCCGCCCCGTAAATGCCTGAATTTTTTTGCGTGGTTGTGCCAGCGTTTTGTAACAGCTAACTTCGCGCCCACTCCACAATTGACGCGGTGAGAACGGTCGGTCTAAATTTTGCACTCAACAGAGCCAAGGCCGACGTAGCCATCTCTAGTTACACCCGATTTCCTGTAATCATTACCAGTGATTAATTAACAGTGACTCTGGCTAGTCAGTGAGCGGTAGCGGTTTGGCCGGTTGGGTAAAAATAAAAAGAAGACTGCTCTCAACGCGAGTTGTATTTCCTCTGGACAGAACTTTAGTGACAGTTGCCATTCCGTCTGGACGGAACTCGACACTTGTCCATTCGCGTTCCGTTTGGACGGAACTTTAGCACTTGATATCGTTCCGTCTGGGCGGAACGCTAGACACGGCTTTTAATTATTGATGCTTCAGTAACTGAGCTTTAAACTGCTGTGGGGAGATTTACGTAAAATGAACTGATATACCCTTGCTTGAACTTTTCATAGTTTTGGGATTAAGTTGCGCTCAAAATCAACAACGCCCCTACATTCCTCGTCGTACGTACCCTGCGTGGTCGGGCTGACTCTTCAAATCGACAATCGTGCCAAGAAAAACAAAGCAGCCTGGTTTGTCCCAGTGGTGGTCCGATTCCCCCCAGCATTGCAGACTGAGGTTGCTGAGGTTGCCTCGCAGCCGACTCAAGCTGCCGTTGTACGCGGAAACGACGACAATCCTTCCGATTACCTTATCTATTCCTAGAGCCACCCGGTGGGCCTTTGATTCCCAGAACAGATCGCTTAGGCAGCGGTAATGCATGGCAAAACCAGAGGCAGGAAACAGCAGTAAAATAGACAGTATTTTTTCTATTGTTCTTTTTCATACTAATTGAAGATAGAGTTATAGGTAAGGCTACCCAAAAGTAAATAAGCAACGGTACTTCATGCGAAGACCGGAAGGGAGTTGGAGTGAAGAGAGATACGCGCGAAAAAAAACCGGTCAGGGGAAAAGTCGCAGTCGTGCACTGGGAGGTTCTAATAGATAACGAATCAATTAATTGCTCTTTTACTCAGGAGCACAACTTCCGCGGAACTTCTTGACCAAATCTTTTGCTGCGAGACCCATGATAAAAAATCTTACCCGTCCTGCAACCACGTAAAATTTATCTGTTATATCAAAAATAAGGACTGCCACAGGAACAACAGCCAATTGCCTGAAACTTCGAAATATTAAAAGCAGCTAATTACTTTACAAGCCACTCATATTTTGACGTATGTGGAAACTGTGACTAGCTTCGTTATACTATAGGGTATGGATACGCGTTTTGTTAATGCAAAAAATTCAGATTGAATGCAGATCGGAGGGATATCGAAATAGTTATTGACCTAGTGTAGTCACGTATGTTTACGTTTACATGCATGTTTTAGTTAGCATCGTACAAAGAGTTTACATTTAGCAGTTTAAACAGTTGAAAATTATGAACACCAATTTACTCTTTCTGCGGTTATATGTCCCAGTGCTTAAACTTCAAATCTATACTATTTACCTCTTTTTAATGGTGGACAAGGGGTGTAATAATAAAGCCCCCTGCATTTACACGTGGCCTTCTTTTGTGGAATAATCTCAAACATCTACAAGGCAGTTTGTTTCAACTCACAGTCGATGACCTGCAGTCTCGAACTCACCTGCAAAAAGAAGGAGGAAAGAAAAGTGTCGTTAGTGGAAAATTAAAAAAAAAGCAAGGTAAGGTAGTTTTTAAAGATTGAAAACCAAATTTATTCACTCACTTACTCACTCACTCAACCACTGACTGGATAATTAGTCGAGTAAACAAAGAAATAAAGTTTTTTCAACCGGTCACTTCTGCCACAACCTCTTTCTTAGGAACCCGAAATTAGGACATCGGTATATTTGTAAAATAGAACGACACAACTAAAGAACTGAAAGCTTGGGCCTAGTATATACATGTCACAGTACACAGTGCATTGGCGAATTCTATCTTTGCGGAAAAGATGCAACAAATCTTTGAGGGCCGCTCCACGAAGTTAACACTAATTTCCCTTTAGCGGACTTATTCGCCTTTCTGCCGTCACTGATTATTTTCGCTCTTCCGGAAGATACCCTCTTTGCTTAACCCCTGTCTCTCTTATTGCTTGTATAATTACATCTATTTTTCAGCACACTACGAGATGACGGTATGGAGACCTCTATTCCGTCGTGACGCTTATGTCTGTGACCTCATTCTCGGCGCTGTGCCAACTTATATCGCCGAGATTCATAAGCAAAATTAAGATTAAGGTACATACACTGGCACGTAAAAGTTGAAATTCGTTTCAAACCGTAAATGATAGTGGTATAACTCTTGAGCCGGCGCAGCACCTCTTGGACACGCATGGTAGCAGACGACGCGCTTCGAACGCTCCCGCCTGCGGTACCACACCATACATCCTGGGTGCTGCCTAGCAACGCCATTTCATGGTGACGCGGCATTCTTTCCCTCTCAACCTTTAGTGACAGGCGTCTCACTACACTAGAAGGACGTTGCCTAAAATTGCCTTTCGCTTCCACTTACGGTGGCTCTACATATTGGCATACTCGTTCAACGGCACGCGCCCTTAAAATTGATTGATTGGTCGGTCGGTCGGTCGGTCGGTCGGTCGGTCGGTCGGTCGGTCGGTCGGTTGGTTGGTTGGTTGATTGATTGATTGATTGATTGATTGATTGATTGATTGATTGATTGATTGATTGATTGATTGATTGATTGATTGATTGATTGATTGATTGATTGACTGATTGATTGATTGAACTTTTTGACTATTTGAAATACGAATGTTTATGTGCTGTTTTACCGAGAATGCCAAATACAACACCCCTGCGGACATGTGCTCGTGTGTGCAGCATGCCCGCCGTACTGTACTTGGAGCACCAGCAACTTCATTTCCGATTGCGCGTGCCGAATCACTGGCGGGATTCATTCAGACTTCTCGCGCTCCAATCTTGAAATTTATGGCATATACGGTCGCGCGGAAACTCACAAACTTTATAAGGTACATGTATTGAACCAATATGTTAGGTTGGGCAAGATGGAACTAGGGTAAATATGACGCTTCCCATGTGGGTCTTCATGGCCGTGATCATGTTCGCGTGCTTTGTAGTTCGGAGGCAAATAATTTACCACTCCCCTGAGTTGGCAGACACACAAAAAGCAAGTTGGCCTCACACTACGACTGCAAACTTAAATGTAAAACAAATTCGATTGGGCAGCACTTTAACTGCTTGAAGCAAAGCTCGGCGCACTCCAAGGAGGACAGGAAATAAAGCACGCTTGTTTGTTATTTCTGAGTCAGGGTGCTTACAAATTGCTTAAATAAAACTTTGAAGTACTACAGTTTTCTCTTAGCGGACAAACACGGGGTCAAGTGTCTCCCTTGCACGCCGAAGCATCTTATTGTCTGTGTAGCACCCAGTCAGTCAGTCAGTCAGTCAGTAAACATTTTATTACACACCCAAAATCGCTTCATCACAGAGGACAGCAGTCAGGTCTCATCGGGCCGTCAGGCGTTCACGTTGCAATCTCCCTCCAGTTAAGGGCATGTAATCATTGAACGGCTGAATCCCGATGGCGCCCTTTACAAACCCCCACCACCACACGCATGAACGGGCAACCGGTGGTAGGCTCTTGCTTAGACGTAAAAGACACGCCCCAACACGTCTCTTCGAAGTTTCTGCAAGCTGGACGTTTCTGGCAAAGCACCCCTGAAAACGTCACACCAGGAGCCCTTGAGAAGCAAAACAAAAAATTGAAGCTTGGGTAAAAAAAAAATTGCATTCTTCGCCAGTTTATGCGCTCACACTATATGTATAAACAGAGGCATATACAGCTTAACTGCAAAAAACCCAGAAAAAACAGGAGGTGTCTTTTTTGAGAAATCTCCAGTCATTGCCTCGCACGTAGGCATCTGCCGGAGCAGTGCAAGGGAATATTCCTGGTGGACACTCATCTCAATGAACGTCAAAGGGATTAGTTTCTTCCCTCTCAGCAGGGATTCGTCGACGCCCTCACTTTTGCCAATCGTCTTTACTGCTTCGTTCCACTATGCAGAGGCGGCCATCTTCCCAAATGGTATCCTAGAAAACGTTACCAAGTTTGGTGAAAAATAAAACAATACTGCATCCTCTTAAGTGCATTGTTTGATTGTAAAATTCGTTTATGCCTAATTGAACCTTATGACGAACGCTTAATTTCTTTTTATGTTGATCAGCGACAAAGTTACTAAAGGCAGCTTTGGCGCTCAAAAATTTCGATCGTTCTCTTCCCCTGCTTCTGAATAGGTTTCGGAATCATAAGAGGCTATTACCGGCACAATCTCCGGATTGTTACTCTTCTTGGAGCGATGCAACACTTCCCTACTTCATTCTTTTCGCAAATTCGTAATATTTCACTTTTCTGCCGACGGGGGGAAACTAAACTTGAAATGCCGACTGCCCCCTGTCGTGCTTAGTAAACATCAATATGTGCAAACACCAGTGGCCCTTTTAAGTGCAATGCACTTCTTAAGCGACCCTGAACCTGCGTCCACCGGCGATGTCCGCATAGCATACCCACGTGGGGGATTGGCCAGGAATCTCCTCGTCTTCCTTGGCAACGGGGGGAGATGGGCACGCGCTGCCTGGCCGCTGACATGGCACATACCCACGTGGGGGATTGGCCAGGAATCGGGCGTGAGAAGGGCTAATGCACCCGCTTAAAGGAGTACTGACACGAAATTTCAAAGCTGAGATCCGCTCTATCAATCAAGTACAACGACAACACAAATAGGTGTCTGTGAATAAATGCATCTTTCTTTCTTTGTAGTTGTGTGTGTGTGTGTGATCTCTCTTTCGCGAACATTACCGAACCGCGCAAATTCAACTCGTGCATTCGCACTTTCACATTCTTCCCCTCGGGGAAATGCGGGGAATTTTTCCCTCAAGTGGACATTCTTTTTACAACAACGCAATTCTGAAGTTTGTGGTGGCAGTGTCTCTGATGGTCAAGAATAATAAAGTAAGCCGGGATAAACGGGTGGTATGTTGGAGTCTTTAAACTCGCCCATATAAGCGATCGAATCAAAATGCTACAGCGCACATCATTGTTGCCGTTGAAGCATTTCTTTCATTGCCGCAATTGAAAAGCCTCCCTTAAAAGAGTAGCAGCATAGGGCTCGTAAGCCGAGGTTAAGAGCCCTCGTCTTCTCTTCAAACTAACGGCGTCATACTGCCGCTGGGAATCAGTGGGAACCAGCTGCTGACAGAGGAGGAGTGGAGAAGCTACGTGCAAGGCGTCCAAACAGGGACACTGTCCCCGCGAGAGTAAATGAATAAAGCGGTATAATTCGAAAGGGTGAAGGAACAACAAAGAAGAAGAAAATGGCTTCATTCTCTCTTGGGCCTATTCGACAAGAACTCGATTACAGTGTAAAAGTCTCAATTTACACCGCGCACAAAACAGCGCCTTTCGAGCTGTATCGGGAGCAAAGGGTAATCGTCCGTCTGATCTTCGCCTTATTTTTCCCCTGACAACGAATTACAATGGAAGTTGGGAGAGTTGATGATACATTCTGCGAATAAGTGCAAAAAAGACGACCCATAGAAAAGAACGCACAGGATGTGTGCTTTTCTACGTGTGATCTTTTTCGCGCTTTTCCTAGAATTACAAGGATTGTTCGTTGATTCCTGGAGTAGTTGCGGATTGGAGCTTAGTATTTTAAACAAGAAAATTGTCTTTAAGTTAATGTGGTCGTCATTGCCACAAAATGTACAGAGGTAATGACGTAAAGAGAGGTAAGCAGAAAAGGCAACAGCAAAGACACCGTCTATCTGACGTGCTTTCGCAATATATGGACGGTCCTACAAACTTGCGGAAATCATTATTTCTCAGACACTAGTCCACCTAAATTCGCCGCATGAGCGTTAAGCGGAAACGGTGTCAGTGAGCACAACAGGAGGAGGGTTCGCACAACAGCCTAAGCATTTTGTGGGCTTATGTTGGTGAAGAGGCGTACACTGCGACAGCGCGTGCGAAATATTTGCAGCTCAATCGAGATTCGCAATTAGTCTAAAGGATATCTGCGCCGTTGGCAAGTTACACCTAGACATGCAGTGAGGTAAATAAACTAATTTCAGGGACACGTGATCAAGGAACGTGACCGAGTGGTCTATGGGTGTCTCCCAATATATTTTAGACATTTTTTACAGAGAGCGTATTCTTTGTGTCGACGAAAAGATAGCGATGTTGTGATACGCCTCGGCTCCCGGTGGCAGTTTGTAATTACACAAACAGGCCTCGATTTAAAAACTATGCACATAGATATTTTGGGTGGAATAAATAAAATTCAGTTACTGCACAATTCAATAATTATTCAACCCTCTATATGCGAAATTATTGACGGCTGGGTTTCCAGTGAGGGTTTATTTATTTTTTATTTATTACATACTGCCAGCCACCTCTTGGTGGCCAAGGCAGAAGTGATACAAACTTGCATACTTGCAGCCGCGCAACACAGTACAGTTCACGTTACAGAAATAAAATCACCACATAACAGGCTTTCGTGAGACATGTATACTCGGGTTACAGGAGCAACACAAGAGCGGTGTTGAAATGCAATCCAACTTTTGTTCACAACACGAAGTGGAAAAGCATGATCAGAGGAATTGAAACCTGCACATGTGACCGGACAGCTTTTAGTACAACCAGGCAGTGGCAGCTGATAAGAATGCGTCGGGCGCGGCAATGCTAGTGACGTCACGGGGTAGTTCATTCCAATCGGAAATCGTTCGTGGAAAAAATCGTTCGTTAAAAGAATCTGAGAGATAATTGTTTGTGGTCTAGTTGCTGCTCGACGGGGACTTTCGAAGCGTTTTTTTACTATTTTTCGGATACATATATTATCGAATATTTTGTTTCCACAATCCACTAGACAAACAAAACAGCCAACAGGAACCCGGTTACATTTCATCCCTTTATATTTTTCTCAGAAGTATACAGATGTGTGACCAAAGTGACCGGAATACATGGATGTCTTCGCCTTTGTGCTGAGCCGCTGAAACTACGCACAAACACTCTACACAGCCGAATTATCGACAAGAAATGCTGGGTAAACGCAAAATATAATTGTTCTCTTACCCAGACCCGCAACAAGTAGGGAATACACGGAAGAAATAAAGCACGGAGAAACCTCCCCCTCCACTCCAAAAAAAAGTAATAATAAAATAGGAAAATAGGAGACTTTAGACGGTCTCTGACAATAACCAGCTTTTCGCCGGTGCCGCAGCCCGTGTGTACGCCCGATGGCTGTTGGTATTCCTTGTTAGGTAGGCAATTTCAACTTCAACAATCCTCTCTTTTGCAAGGAGATGGCGAGTAGAGAGCATTTAAGGGGAATATAATCAGGCTAGAGGGGAGTCTTTTTTTTGCGTGAATTCCGCTTATTCGTTCACCGCTTCATCTTAACCTATCGCCGGTTGCGGCGGCTGGAGAGTGAGAAACGACAATAAAAATTTCTCCTAATGATGCAATTGCGCGGTGATTGGTCGGCTGATAATAATGCAACTGGTGGGCTCTTCGCAGCCTACGGTCGGGATCTGGCCCATTAAAATAGGGCTACAGAGGTTGCGGTGCACTCTAAACCGCACTCGAATCCGAGATGGGGAAACAAAGAGCAGAACTGTGGCTCAAAATTGGTGGGGAATACGAGTGGATGGATTTCCTTGATGCAGCGTTTGAGGAAATGTGCGAAGTCCACAGGCGTTTTTTTTTTTTAAACCTCTCCTCAGCTTCTGGCGATGGTAAACGAGAGAGCCATCATGCTGGCTGAAGAATGATGCGGCAACAATGAACAAGCTTAGGGTTACTTCAACTGGGCAAACTAGGCTTGAAAATCTCTTAGCAACGTTTCTACAAATGCAGCATCTACGCCGAAAGTCACACGAACCAAATTAAATGATTTCAGTTCATCAGTTTCCTTATTTCGCGTTCCTCCCATCTACACTGAACCGATCTCCCGAAAGCCAGCAGATACGGGCGAGGTTTCACACTGCCAGTCAGTCGTGAGAGCAGAAGCAACTTGCGGTTTGCAAGAAAAGTAACACCCGTCGTTCCAAAGGCAACAGGCGAAGTGCACCCAAGGCACGACCTTTGGAAATGAACAGAAATAACCAAGAGAACGTTAGTAAGGGAGCCACAAACGAAAAAGAATGCCTCATGACAAGCAGCCACGAAGAGACAGAGGAGCCGAAAGAAAAGGTATCCACCAGGACAAAGCTCCCTGAAGAGGAACGGCCAAGCAGGCACTCGATGAAAGGCGATCGGTCAAGCGTCCCCGGCTTCTTCCTCTTTTCCTTCTTCTTACCTTCTCTCTCTTCCTTCACACCCCTCCCTTCCCTGCGCTCTGTCCCCCGCATTCTCCGCATCCTCACAGCATTTTTCTTCCCGTGGAAACAGATGACGCCGCCATACGCGCCAGACGGCGTGGTGAGAATTGCAATCGCCAGCAGCCGTTCCGGAACGTTGAGTAGCTTCTCCGAGACCGTTCGGCACGGCGGGTCGGCGTGCCTCCGGCTACGGGTTTGGATACGTATGGTTTTTGTTTTCAAGCCTTCCAAGGTTCATAGAGAGAGAGAGAGAGAGCGATGGATGTTATGGCCAAAAAAAAAAGGAAGGAAACGACTTTAAAACACTATGCCCAGAACGATAGCGACAAACCTATGTGTATATATATTCATCATTATGTAGTTATAGTAACAAAGGAAGCTCGGAAAGAACACGTAAACTTATGATAAGTGAAACGTCGGACACGCGTGATCAACAAAGACAGCAAAGCTTACTAACGTTCCGGCAAGTGGACTTATCCTCATCAGAGTAGGTCGGTCTTCAATCAGGAACTGCTTGAATGTGAAAGCCGTATGACTTATCGCCCAGTTTTAGTCTTACATTTTTGTTATCCTTTCTAAAAACCTACGACACACTGTCTGTGACGCATAATTCTATTCCGATCACCATCGAATCGTTCTCCCAGTTCCTCAGCCATGCATTCGTCCAGGCAACCACTCATGTGCCCAACTGAGGTAGAGAGAAATCATCATCGCCACCACCAGCCTATCTACACCCATTGCAGGGCAAACGCCTCTCCCATTAATCTCCGATTACCGCGGTCCTGTGAAAACTGCGACCAATTTATCCCCGCAGACTTCTTGATCTCATCTGCAGCCCCCTGCCACGCTTTCCTTCTTTAGGGATCCACTCTGTTGCCCTTAATGACCAACGGTTAATGACCAACGGTAGAGAGAAATGTGCGCTTGTCATATTAGCGCAGAACAAGCAAAATACAGGAGAGGCGGACAAGACTGGCATTACCAACTCACGGAGCGCCAGTATCGTCCGTTTCTGTAGCGAATTGGTGTTCTGTGGTGATGTATTCTGCCAATGGTACAAACCAACTAGCAAGTTTTACAAAAGCAAAAGAATTTTATCTGGCTTCCGGAAGCTTTCGACCACGTAAATAAAAACACGATAAAAAAATGGCTGCGGCTTAGCTCAAAAAACTCTGCACTGCCAAACAATAGCCTGGCTTATCCTGGTGAAGTATTGCTTTCACTTGGTTAACCATTAATTTAGTTGTAATGATCATACTATTCGTCCGAAGCCGGCCTTTGTTTACGGGTATGGTCCGGCTTATGGCTATGGCGTTTTCCGAGTCGAAATGCTCCCCGGGTGATATCTGCGGGTTGGCCATACGCTGCTTGCTTACGACGGCTCAAAGCCTCCAGCTTCGTCACAACGGTCCGAACAGACGGCCCGGCCTCACTGTCATCCATGGCCAAGTTCGCATGCATGTTGCGTGTCACGTTTCCAGGCGCCAACCAGCCGCGCAGGCCGTAAGCGCCAAACTAGCAGCTGCGGCAGCCAGTGCACGCGGCGGTCGGCGGATCTCGGCCCGACGAGTGTCTCGATGCGTGGCCAAGGATGCGCCGTCGCTGCGGTCATATGATGGGCAAATGCGATTCGAATTGATTATGAGAACTAACGCTCTGACGCTACACATGATGAGGCGCGTGGTAGTATAGAGCTCTGGATAAATTTTGACCACATGTTGTTCTTTAACGTCCGCCGAAATGTCGAACGCAAGGACGTTCTCGCTTTTCGCCTCCATCAGAAAAGCGGACGCCTCGGCGGGGAATCGAACCCGTTTCTCTGGGCTCAGCAGCACAACATAGGATGGACAAATTTACCGGAATGGCAGAAGCACTCGACGAGTGATTAGCAAAGCTTTGTTTTAAGCAAAGTAGGGAAAGCCTTGCTTAGTGTTTCCTTAGCTAACCCTGGCATTTCGCAAAGCCCACATGTTATTTCTTTTACCAAACGTGTGCCGACGACGCCACTAAATAGCGCGATTACTGGCCCCGGGTGACCCCACCGCAGCAACCGGCTGCGCTCTATCCAACGGCTTTGCTTGGCTTAGAGCTTTGCTGCCATTCAAAGCACAACTAATTCCCGCTATTAGCACGTCTTCGGAGTTGGAAAGAAAATTTTTAGGCTCTCCACAGCAGGAGCACTATCCGCTCAATATAAAATGCAAGAGAGAGAGAAAGAGAGTAAACGTGTTGATTGCGAAAAGCATTGAGGAGGAGTCCTCAGTCCAAGACCCCTTGAGCTTTCCCCGCCTCAACAGCCCTCAACACCAGCAGGCGCTGGTCATTGAGGTCGGAGCTGGTCAGAGCTCTCTCCCAAAGCTCGCGAGAAGGAATGCAAAGAGAGCCGTAAGAAAGTTTAGTGGGAAATAAAACCAGCCTCTGAGGGAAAGGATGGAGGATAAGGGGGGTAAAAAAAGTAAGAAGCAGAAGCACGGGTTGCGTTACTGCGCAAGCGTCAACGGACTGCGTGCCAAAGCAGCGGCCCTAGAGGGCGTGTTATAAGCCCACAAGCGAACGCGGCAACGCTCGTCCCTGCTCGGGAGAAAAGCGCGGATATTGCATTCCACCAGACTGCCTTCGCAACTGTCGCATCCCGAAAACGATGCAAGCCTGCGCGTAGCGAGCTGTCGGGGCCTTTTTGCTGTTTTTTTTTAAACTTGCTTTCTGCCTCACTTCCCTCACATTAGTACAAAAAAGTTAAATAGTACCTGAATAATGGACGCTGGCAACATTCTGCCGTGAAATTCATGCGACCATATTTACACTTGTAAAGAAAAAATTAAAGCAGTTCAACCCAACGTAAACGCTGTCAAGTGGGGATCAGCGATTCGCTAGAGATGCTTTGGCGCCTCCTCTTGGGAAGTTTCAGTACCAGCCTGGCTTTGATAGCACAAGTAGACACAGCCCCTGAAAGAGATTGTAAAGGGACACTGGAGTGATTTTTCATAGTTTTGGAGGTAATAATTACGTTATTTCATTTCTTTATTTTATATTATGGTGTAGAGTAAGTGCGCGGTAATAAAAAATTACACGGTATTTCGTGATTTTTTTCTTATTTTGTATTACCGTGTATAAGGAGTACATGGTAATATACACGGTGTCCTAAAACGGCAGCCTCTGTGGCAACGGCGGAGCGCTAAAATATCCCACAGTACTTCGCATATGAGTAACGCGTACTTGTGTGGCGCATTTGGACTGACATTGGCTTCGTAACGCAAGGGACGCCGGTTCGATACCTACCAAGGGAAGCGGTGATCGTTACGAAGCCTATGGTTGGGTGCGAGACGCCACATTATGCCTAGCACGTTAGCTCCGTCGACAAACCGGGCCCGTAAAGTACTCCGCACTTAAAAGAAGCGCGCTATGACGATGACGAATGGGGGGAGTCTAGCTGCTGGTATGAGGGCACCCGAACCATGGGAGGCGTCGGTCCGGGATGAGTTGGATCGTGCTGGCCATCCGTGTACTCTCCACCAACCGTCGCTGGTCTGGAGGTCGGAGGTGGTCAGTAGCTCTACCCACGGCTGATAGGTAGACTTTTATTTTGGGGTGAGGGTCGGGGATTGCCGGCACTCACACACCAGGTTGGACAGGTAAGAACATAAGCACCCCTTCATATATCTATCAAGCTGAGTGCTACCTTTAGGTGACCTCCGAAACAACGTGCAGGAGAGGGTCAAAACAGTTTCCCGAGAAAACAGAGAAAAAAGAAGTACTGTGGGTCTGTGTGTTCTTCCTCAAGTATTCGGATGTTTAGTTAGTTATTGCATTTTTTATATGTAATTTTTAAAAACGCCGTCACATTCTGCTGATCGGTGTACAATTTGAGTGTATATTTTAGGCGTAGACTAAACTTTTACAGATAAAAACACCAAGTGTGTTTACGCGTTTGTTACCTCCACTCCAGTGTTTGCAACGTAACCTAAAAACCGCTGTCTTCGCACCTTCAGGCGTTGGCAACACAGCAAACAAGACTGTTCTGACGCCCCGAAGTAATAATGAATAAATGAAAACAGAAAAAAACATGGCTCAAATTGGAACGCTCTACGCCTAATACAGTGAGCATAACGCCAGGCAACAACAGCTATACTTTGCGTGGCGTCGCGGGAGATAACGTAATTACCGTCACTACACGAGTGCTTCCAACCAGGAACAAAACATTCAACACTAAAGGCTTAGCTGGAAGCCTCACGTCCATGTCCGTGTTGACCAACACATTGCGGAGCGAACAATTCACCAAAACGGTAACCAGATAGCAATGCACACAGGAAGAGAATGGTGTGAACCGCACAAAATAAGAAAAAATATTCATGAATAAAGCGTAGAAATTAGGACAGGGAGAGAAGGGGAGGGAAGCACAGGGCGTGGAACAGAAAGAAATGCTCCAACATTACCGAAATGACGACACCCTGCGGGAACCGTAATTATTGATCAGGGCTTGCTAACGGCCTGTACTGCGCACAACCGGTGTTCCCAAAGGGCTTTAACCCGACCCGACGCTGTGCAGAGTTTATCTTAACCACCAAGGGTCACGCATTCGCTCGCGGCGAAAAAAGGAGCAGAAATGAAACCCGCACCAAATGGTAGGAGCCGCTTAAGGCGTGTTTGCGGGATCCAAACAGTTCAGAACCACACCGCTTCAGTCGCAGAGGTGCAAAGTAAACAATGTGAAAACACAATTCAGAACGTGGCAACTCAGAAGTTTTTTTGAGGGGGGAAGCGGAGCTAAACGGAGCTAAACCAGGCGGTTCTCCTCTTTGTTTTGGTTTTTTTGGATAGTGAAAAACCGCGCAAGAAACGCGAGATTGAGAAAGAACAGACACAAGCGCTATAGTTTGTTTTCTTTCTGTGGGTCCCTGGTCTCTTGCGGGCTTTTAAACTATCCAACAGGTACCAAATAGGCCGACTGTCGGTGTGCATTGCATTGCCAACAGTTGCGTGCAGTGTTCGTTTCCGTGAGCTAAGGGGAACGGGGCCGTTGTAATGTGTACTGAGGTGAAAACATCACTCTTAACAAAAACGCTAATAAAAAGGTAGCGACGGGTTGTATTTACTAACTCCTTACGAACTTTACTACACCGCAGAACGCTACGTAGGTACTGTCATTAAGTGTGGACCTAAATACTATCGCCACTAGTCTAGACTGTGCACTTTGTAACTGCTGCTTGTTTGATACTACAATCCATTATTACTAACAAATTTCTGACTCATTGGATATAAAAACTACAGCACTTTTCACACTACACCTACTATTAAAACGTTCACGCAAATCGACATGCTAAGTTGTATGTGTTCACATCCAAATGCATAATTCCCAAACTGTCGCCTAAATATTTGATTTTTGTGACAACCCCACCGACTCTGTCAGGGGTCTTTCGCTGCTGTCTATAAAACCAGATGTATTTCTAAGGTGACTGAGCTATACTTGCTCTCCTCCTGCACCCCGTTAGTTTTCTTGTTCAATGTGCTTGGGGGCTAAGTGTGACATGTGCATTGAATGTGCCTCTACGTCATGCTGCGCGCTCAGGCAATCCACATTGTCAAGAGTATCTGCACTGCCCGCACGCTTACTTTAGAGTGTTCACAAGCACACCCTTTTTTTAGTTAAAACGCCTTTTAAAGGATTGTGCCAAGGGAACAGATTTTTATACCATTTTCGACTATAAAGTGTGTAAAATAGGTTATACATGGCCAGTTAGTAAAAGCAAGCAGCTATGGGGAGTGTTAGTCACTGGGAGACTCCTGCTGAAGGTAGTTGTGCGCACTACCTGTTTCAGTTAGTAAACTTACTAGTGCTACATTTCCTACCTCCATTTACTAAGTACCTAGGGGAAGCTGTGATAAGTAAATGGTTAGTGTTCTGTTAGTGAATGCCCCGACCTTTTTTTTTAAAGAGTGATGTTCACGGATTCATGAGGACATTCAACCGCATATATGTATATCACCGAAGCTGCTTGCCTATGCTTGCCGAATCTAATTGCTCGTACTAATTAGGTATTCCACAGCAGTCACGGCCCTCCCTTGCACTCCCACACGCATAACCAAAATATATCTCAGCCAAAACGTATCTGAATTACAGTGGTGACACTTTCCAGATCTAAGCTTCACCCCCTCTACCGAAAACATTGGGCATAGAAAGTGGAAAAAGTGGGTTCTCTTCAAGTCATGAGGACACCGCGGGTAACTTCAGTAAAGTATCCAGGAGAAATAACCTTAAGAAGCCGATTTTGAAAATCATTTCGAGGCAAAGAGCGAGAGCATCTTCAAAGCTTATCTTCACTTTGTGGAGCTTAACAGCAGTAAAAAATGTAGTATTACAAAAACGCCTCTTCTAACTACGACGAGATCCAGCCTGCCACCGACTCTACGTTTTCCATAATTTTTTGACGTAACATACACGTTTCATAGCACACATTCGGTTATATTATATTCCGCGCAATGGTATTTTAAACATTTTGCCATTGCGGAACTAACAAGGGGAGAACATCGCACCTATAATGTTATATCAAGAAAGTTGCAAAAAATTTAGAGGTCCTCATCACGAGAAACTTTTTTACATAAACGCCCTCGATATGCTCAAAGGTACACTTCAATAACGCATAATCATGGAAGTACAGCCTCCCAAATTTTTAATACTATAGTGCGAGCGACGACCTATCTGCATGGTTAGCGCCTTATCACGGTGTTCACCGGCAAAATATGCAAGGGTATGCGGACGCGCATGGAACTATCTGTTGTGGGAGCGTCGTCTGCTCCGCTGTCCTTCTCAGGGTAAGACACCCCCTGTTTTTCTTATCTTGCAAGGCTGTTTCACTATCGCCAAAGATAGCTTAGCAGGGTGCGGCACAAAGTCATTCAGATACAGTGGCAGGGGGTGTGCCACTCTGAAGGAAACAGCGTAGCAGACGACACTCATACAGCTGATAGCCCTAAGCGCGTGCGCGTACTCTCGCCTATTTCGCTTCTGAACAGCGTGATAAGGCGCTGACATGGCGGGGTCGGTCGGCGCTCTCGCAATATTATTAAAAATTTGGGAGGCTGTACACCAATACAGCGGTCGTAACAAAGCTTTCACAGCTGGTTTGCAATTACCTGGAGACCCTTTTACAGACAGAAGAGGGTGATAGCCCAGTTGTCGCTCCGAAGCGGAAAAGCACAGTTTGAAGCACCGTATTTTCGCACAGTGCATATCAGAGAGAAAAGTGGACATGGATGAACTCCTTTTTTTTTTCAGAAACAGGACAAAATAATAAAAATACGGAATAAACTGGGTCTTTAGAGGTGAATTCCGAAAGGTGGAAAAAAGAGTAATATTTTGTAGCCCAAATTTGCTGCAGAAAGACAGGGTGGAGATTGCTTTTCATGTAGCAACACAAAGGCACAACTCAAATTAGACACAAATAAGAGCGCTTCAATTATGAATAAGTGGAGTTCTGTCTTTGACCACATAAAGGCGGGTGCGTTGAAGCACCGTGTTTTCGCACAGTGCATATCAGAGAGAAAAGTGGACATGGATGAACTCCTTTTTTTTTTTTTTTTTTTCAGAAACAGGACAAAATAACAAAAATACGGAATAAACTGGGTCTTTGGAGGTGAATTCCGAACGGTGGATAAAAGAGTAATATTTTGTAGCCCAAACTTGCTGCAGAAAGACAGGGTGGAGATTGCTTTTCATGTAGCAACACAACGGCACAACTCAAATTAAACACAAATAAGAGCGCTTCTATAGTGAATAAGTGGAGTTCTGTCTTTGATCAAATAAAGGCGGGTGTGGTTCTGAGGTAGAATGCACTTAAGAAGGCAGGAAAGGTAAATTTTGCAACCACCCCTTCCCCCCACACCAAAAGAGGGTCACTTGTGAGTACTTTCTCTTTACCTAAAAGATTTACGACTGGCACGCTGTTTATGGCCTCTTCCCAAATGAACTGGCACAGCCATATATACGTCTTGAAATAATGATCTTCGATTGAGCAAGGCAATATGGAGTGTTTTACAGAGCGTAATGCAACCAGATGCGCATAAGACGGACTCACCGACATCACAAGACGGCAAAAATCTACTCGAGCTCGCAGGGGTTCTTTGTCTTAATAGAAACACGGCCCAATGCAGTTAGAAGCTACCATTCGTATTTCTGTTTACTCCATCACGGCTTAGGTTCCGTTAGTCGAAGATGGAGAATTAAAAAAGAAGAGGAAAAAGAGAACCACGGTTCCGCCAACAGCAACGTAGAGAAAAGCGGAGAAACGGGCAAACGGACACCTGGCGTCGTGTTTTGAAGCCACGTGTTTCGAAGCAGACAACAGGGAAAAGAAAGAAGATCCAAGAGAAAAATAGGGAGACGGACTAACATAGCGACGGGACTACCAAAAGGTGAGGATAGGAGTAGCACCCGTAGAAAAAAAAAAACAAAAAAAAAACAGGCAACGCAACGGTTACTGGTGGTGGCGGAAGGCTGTGCACAGAGCGAGAGGGTCTCTGGGAAGGAAGCCGAATGGGTAGGCTGTACGTGACGAGAATGGCGACGTGTTCAACACTCCCCGAACCGAAAACACTGAGAAGACGAGACAAAACGGGAAATAAGGGAAAACGCATAACAAGCTAGCTTTGTTATTGCTCTGTGAGGTACAGGGCGGTTTCCGCGGCCTTTCTCTTTCGGGATCCCCGCCTGCCTTGCGAAAAACCTCTTCCTTTCTATCACCTGCCACGCCCCTTCCCTACACCCCGACCTCAGAGCCCTTGTTTTTTTTCGATCTTTGTTTCACATTATTGGCTGCCTGGCCGCATTCTAGGTACATGGTGGCTTCCATCATTCCTTTTCTTTTTTTTTTATCATAGACAATCGTAATTTTTTGGTTGTGTCGCCTGCTCCGGCACGCGGAAACGTGATTTCCTGTATTTGCTGCTTAATCATATTCCCACTGTCTATCCACCTGCTTGACTTTTGCTCCCTGATTTTTCCACTTTCTCCCTGTGACTAGTCTATAAGTGTTACTTTTTGTGGTTGTTGTCCTGCATCTTCTTCGTGGTGGAATGGCGTAGGTCGTGGTTGTCAGTGCTGAGAAAATTAATCCAGGCGCAAATCACGAAGCAGACGACACTTACAGATGACATTGGCGCACAAAAGTGGACAAAAAAGGGCAGGCGAGTGAGTGGCAGCGATAAATCAAAGTGGCGCACAGTTCTCACAGGATTGTTCAATGGGTACGAAACGGAGAACACACACTGCATTGGTACTACCTCGACGGTTATTGACGCACTCTGTTTATTTAATGTACTCTTTGTACTGAGCAACTGATAAAGTTTTGCGAAAGCTACGCCTCATGAGGGGCACCCGGCGTCGTCCAGGCTCGCGCGTGAGCTTGCGCCAATCGAGAAGCTGTCGCCTTTGCCGCCGCCGGAGTCGGAGCTTTTGCCATCGTCGTCTTTGGCGCGGTGGACCCGTGGCACGCCGGTTGCTACAGGTCTCCCACCAGTAC
Source organism: Haemaphysalis longicornis (assembly GCF_048455015.1). NCBI lineage: Eukaryota > Metazoa > Arthropoda > Arachnida > Ixodida > Ixodidae > Haemaphysalis > Haemaphysalis longicornis. Next base: position 85,100,650 of record NW_027526204.1, read on the forward strand.
AGCCGGAACCATTGTTTTTTCCACGTGACTTTTATGGTCGGTTGAACTCGGGAATTTCGTCGCGCTGTCGTCGAGACCGAAAAATCCTGGGTGTGTCGGCGGGAGGCGACGTAAGCGGGCTTGTCTGGGTAGGCGGCGGCGGCTAGGACGTCTTGGCGGCCGTTAATGTTGAGGGTGACAGTCTCGCGTTGCCGCGCGCGTTACGAGGAACATGCTAGAGTTGCTCCTTCTACTTCCTCTCCCAGGCATCCGCTGTCAGGGTGCGGAGAAGGTAGGTCGACCCTCAGCCCTGCTGCTTTTCCTACTTTGCACCGCTAGTGTAAGCTGCTGCAATTTTTGTTGTAAGGATATGAAGAAGATCATGTATGAGTGGGAGCCTCAACAAATAGGGAGGTGATGTGCAATTCACATTTAAGCCTTACCCTCCCTTAAGGCACTTCGCCAACTGAAAGTTTTGTGAGCCTTCGGTCAGAGGTGCGAAGACGTGGTTGGAGGATGACGGAAGAGGAAGCGGGCTACACCGCCCTTTCAGTGCTGATGGATGCGCATAATCCACGTCCGAGGTCACTGTTCCGCGCCTTACTTTGAATACCAAAGACAGCTGAGTAATGGCTCACGCAGCCGAGACAGCACAATCTATTTTTTCTGAGTTTTATTTCGCTTGCCCTGGCAGTTTTTTTTTCTCTGGCGCAAATCTTTCCACGCGTTCACCATACATTTGCACTAACAAACTTCCAGAACAAACATCTTTTTTGGCATCGCCAACTGGTTCCACCTCGTGTTATTGTTATTTTCGGGAGGCGCACTGTTCCGCTCGCTGGGCTCGACTTCGTTCGTATGTCGGGCGCGAGGAGCATAAGGCACGATCGGTGACCCGGAAAGCCCTCGGGCTGGCGTCTGCCTCGACATTTCATTTATTTGGAAGTTTCACTCTCGGAAGCGTGCTCAAGCCGCTTTTGACAGCGTCGTATGCGTAACCTCGCTTCGTTTCCGCCATTTCTATCCATGCTTTCTTCTCCGTCGCACTCGCGCGCGTTTCTCCTATTTACCACTCGTGACGCCCAAAGGCACCGTCATCTTTTGAGGGGTAAAGACTATTCACAAGGCAGAAAGCGTAGCACACGACAAAGAAAAGTATAACAGACTTCATCATTGGGTCGGACACGTGAGGTCGTAGCGGGCGCGATAATAAACGCCCTCTCGACAGTAATAGGGCAGCATGCCAAATATGGGTGGACTCAAAACGAACGTCAACTTAAACAGAAAATTGAAATACATTTTTAATGACACCGTATTCATGCTATTTATATGCTGGTAACACTGTTTTAAGGCATTTCATAGGGTAAGCAGGTTATATCATCCATGCCACGCCCTCCTAACATATTGCGCGAATAACATCAGCGGCAGCTTCCGTTATTCGTAGCAGGAGATAATGAAGCCCAGTTCACAGTTGGGAAATTACAGATGGTGATCATTCAAAACCCCAGCGCTCTGCAGTCTGTATATGGAAGAGAATGTCTTGTTTGTGTTGTGCCCTTGGCTCCTGGCCGTGCCCTCTTATTTGATCCCTGTACAGCTGAGCGCGTGCGCTGTTCTTTTTAAAGCGAAGCTTTTTACCTCTACCCAGAAGGGTTCTGTCGTGACCGTTGGTTTCAAGACAAAACCTCTGCAAACAACTAAAAGAGGTTACTGGCACCGCCAGGAACCGAACCTGGAACGAATAGAGAAACGGAGCGAGAGCTCGTTGTACGGATAGAGCTACGAGCCCACGCGGAAACTGAGGAGGCAGACAGTGTACTCACCGCGCACAGCTGCGGGTTTACCCTTATGGTTTTCACTTATTACGAAGTGATAGCGTCACGCGGTCTCTCGGGCCGCTGTGCGCTCGGCCCACAGCACGTGTAGCGGCTGTGTGCGCGCCTTGCGCAGGCGTTAGGAGTTAAAAATTAAAGGAAGCTCACACGAACGCATGGCATGTTACTTTTCAGTCTCCCGCCAATCTTGCCGCCTCCGTCGGTGGCGGCAGAGAAGGAGGAGAAGTGAGATTTTCTAACACCGGATTTTTGCTTCAAATATTTTTACAAAAAAGAGTTTCCACTGATGCGCTTCACCAATACAACTCCGCCAACCACCGTTCATGAATCATGCATTCATTTAACCTTACCAAAGAATATCTCTTTGAAGTAATAAATGATGTGGTTAAGTGCTTGTGATTGTCTGTGGTTTCACTTTTTGTAGAGCAACGTGTGTGAATTGAAGTGACGTCGCATGCGTAATCGATGTGGCTGTCGTTTACAGCTTCTCTTTCCAACCACCTACAAAGGGTGGGGTGGATCGCATGTTTTTCGTGTGCCGCGTCGGCAAATCTTTGTTGATACGAAGAGGATTCCACTTATTGAACAGCAACGTAGTAGACGCAAAGACGAGGTGAAGAAGACCACATGACGACGCTCTACTCACAAATAATTTAATTGAAACCGCAACACAAACGTAAGTACAACGGCCGATCCCACGTGCGCACACATGATCACGCGCAGCTAGATATGTGAGATAATCTTGCTGTGCGTGAGCATGTGTGAGCACGTGGGTTCGGCCGTAGTACTGAAGTTCGTGTTGCGATTTCAACAGGTCAGGTGTGACTACTACGACATCCCGTCACTTTCTTTACCTCGTGTCTTTGTGTACTAGGCTTACATTCAAGATGCTTGAGCAATATCAACTTGCCCAAATTCCGATTCTTTTAGAAAGCCTATCACCTTGTAGGCACTAGAGCAGATAGATATCCGTTAATCGACCATGTTCTCTTTCTAGTCACATGGTTGCGGAAAGGAGTGTGGGAAGATTAATGCTCGCTGGACGAACGCCGCGGCCTTCGTTTCACCGACGTTCGTCTTTGCACGTGATTTCGCTGAGTCCTTCTCGACCTTTGTGTATTATTTAAGTTCTTCGTGGAGCACAAGTTCGCTCCAGTAGAGTTACTTCTTCAAGAAATATTCATCGTCTTGGCCACGGCAGAATACAGGTAAGGCAAAACAAATGTCGCGTCATTGCAGCCTCTGTCTGCCCGCAGATTTATAAAGGGGCCTGGTCAAACCTGGCCAGCTGCGGGAAACACAGTCATCTCATTAGCACTTTCTATTTTTCTTTATGGTCGTTGACAAACGCCAGTTAATACTATTTTCTGTTTGCTACAAACATTATTTGTTTGCTTTATTTCATCAGCACTGACCCTTCTCTATATTTCCTTCTAGCAGCCATACCCATTGTACGTTGCGACCAACGGCTGTATTCCTCTTGTTTCCTTCTTGCGTACAGCAAGGCTTTTCGCATGCAGCTCAGATTAAGAAGAAAAACCAAGCCCGTAGAGCGATTATCTTGTTACATAGCAATACACTGGATAGAAAACAATGTTACCACCTATCCAATGCAATCTGGTAACCAATGCAATCTCTCTTTGCCTGACTAACCCTCTAGTCGCATCCCTTGAATACGGACTTCTTGGGGATGCGCAATTTAAGTCTTTAAAATTTAGGTTACGTTATGCTTTCTACTTCAGTCAGCAAGTTTTGAACCGCTAACATCAGGGGGCAAAAAAAAAACTTAAAGCACATAGCGTGAAACTGCAAAGTACAAGGAGCGACCGATACGCCCGCATAGTTTGGCATAGGCGGTTGAATGATGAAATATGCGGATAAACTCCCACTATATGGGACAACCGATACGTGAGGCATTAGTATCCGATTTACATAGATTCATTGAAAGCCGTTTAGTAAATATGACATATTTTTGCGGTGCTAAGCACCCTCCGATTTTAAGCCTCCTCCCCTACTTTCGGAAAAAAATATTGGGAAATAATGCATGCGAATCTAAGCACCCCTTTTTCTTAGCAACCATCGCCAGGTTTGCTTCATACGTGGACAAGCGGGCCCTGTTTGTCGTAGTGGCCAAATAATTTATGAAGGTTTTGTCACAATTCATAGCAACTGATTAGAACACGACCTGCTGGGGGATTGGTACTGACAACGCCGGCCCAAGAGTCTCAATGGACTCTGGTAGTGTTGTGACTCAGTACCATACGTAAGCGAATTCCTCAGTGTCTCTACCTGTATTTCTTTAAGTTTTCAAAAAAAAATTTTCCGTTCTCCTGCATTGTTGAGATACGGCCGCGAAAAAAAGGGGGCGGGGGTTAATTTAGATTTTTCGAATCTAAGCACCCCCTCCTTGAGGCATCGCGATCGTGGAAATAAAGGGGGGCTTAGAATCGAGTAAATACGGTATGTTGTCGGCCCGAGCCTGTGCAAAACGGGAGGTTAAAAGAGGAGGGGCATTTGTAAGGTCGATTGATAACAAAGGGGAAGAGTGGGGTGGCAGGAAATTCCCCAGCTTTGGAATATTTTGGTGCATTGGCAGTGGTTCGCTTTCTAAGGTGGTGTATAACCAGCTTTGTTCGTGATAAACTCGAGGATGACTTTTGTTGTATGGTGGAGCGTGTATGTGTCGTGTGGGTGTGGACGCGCGTGTATGGTGGAGGGGGAACAACTCCCGTTGTTCGTTACTTCGCATACGGCTCGACTGCTGCATTGTGGCGGAGCGCCTGTACCGACATGGGCACAAGGACTCCCCTACATACGCGGACTGTTCGGAACCCGAGGAGACGCTGGAGCAGCTACTCTGCTTGTGCCCCCACTCATCATCATCATCATCATCATCATCATCATTGGCCTATCTACGCCCACTGCAGGGCAAAGGCCTCTCCCATTAATCTCCAATTACCCCGGCCCTGTGCTAGCAGCGACCAATTTATCCCCGCAAAATTCTAGATCTCATCTGCCCGTCTAACTTTCTGCCGCCCCCGGCCACGCTTGCCTTCTCTAGGGATCCACCCTGTTACCCTTAATGACCAACGGTTATCTCGCCTCCGCATTACAGGCTTTGCCCACGTCCATTTCTTCTTAATTTCTACTAATGTGTCCTTAACACGGGTTTGTTCTCTGATCCACTGCGCTCTCTTCTTGTCTCTTAATTTTAAATTTATCATCTTCCGTTCCATTGCTCGCTGAGTCGTCCTGAAGTTGCCCCCAATACGCGGGGCCGAAAGCAGAGCTCCACCGACCGTTCCAGCATAAAGGCCTTCTCAACGCCTGTATGGAGTAGTACCTTCTGTTCCCGAAGCGGCCTGCGGGAACCCAATGGGAAGCCTTCGCCCACGTGCACCATTATCTGCAGACGACCGGCATCACGCAGCAGCTGTAGCCCGGGGTGCAGTGACTGGCTATGTGCCCGGACTGACAGCCTTATCTCTTATTCTTTATCCTCTCTTTATATCTTTATCTGTCTTTCTCTCTACTCTTTTCTTTCACACCCCCTCTATTCCTTCGCCCGCCCTGGGTAGTATGCAGGGGAGCTCCCTGCCGAACTCGAAAATATCCCCAGTTCCTTTCCTTTTCTTTTCCCACAAACCACAACCAAGAGCTATATGAAGCGAGTACGTGAAAGTGTGACCCTGTGAGAGTGCGTGCTGAGCTATAAAAGCGCGAACTTCACAAAATCCCAACGTAACCTTTGAGAAAAATTTAACATGGCGTTGCTATACGATGAATCATTAGCGAAGATTAGCGGAATAGTCGAAAAAACTATTATCTAGAAAGATTGGTACTGCATAAACTGGCCAGTGTAGGGCAATGTGGGATGATTTAATTTCTTTTGTGTTGGAGAAAAAATAAAGGTCACCGAACAGTGGTTGCTCTTACGCGGTTTCTTTTGTTCCGTTGAATTCGACAATTCCGCACTGGACATGTTCATGCGGATGCAACTTCTATACGATTCCATGCTCCTTGCAGACTTACTAGCACTCTAACGTGTATTTACCCCGAAGAACAGTTTGCACAATTGTAACCGAGTCCCGAGATCAAGCAAAGCGAGCACATCTTTTGAGAAGGCTACTAGACAGTCACTACCAATGACCCGAGATATATGCTCTTCTACTTATTGGGACTTGTGAGCAAAAGCTGGTATTACGGCTCAGATCAAATTACAACCGCACGTTTGAGAATTTTCGCCACAGATGCTTTCAGTATTTTCTCCACAAAACAGCTACAATTAATATTTTTTTCTCAAAAACACCCATAAATCATCCTGAATTTAAAGCATGTCTTTCTTTGCTAAAGGTATTCTGTGGTTCCTACTTTCCATGTTCCTCGGGAGTAGTTCGTTCTAGTTTGTTCTAGTAAGTGCTAGTTTGCTCTGTTTGTAATTGATTTCAGGAATTGAAACATTTACTAGCAGTATCAGCGGTACCAAAACCAGAACTTCAATAAAAGCCAGACGAATATAGCTAAAATCCTACTGCTTTTCTAAACAGGCACAGTGATCATTGTTGAAATTTGTGCCCTACACCAAGAATCCAGTACTAGCAATGCCAACGAAATGCGCCGCACGAGCACTGCAAATGCTCAGAATCCTGTTAATAGTCTACATTTGAAGGATTTTATGCGCGATTCATGAGACCTTGGATAGGATTTACATTTACCTTCTTTTTCCCTCTATTGAGATGGTAATTTCTTCCAGCTAGCCCAAAGCCCAATGTTTTTCCTTTCTGTCGCAAATCTGCACGGAGACATGCGCGGTCCCGTTTGCTCGTTTCCTAAGCTCGTTAATGCATTTTTTTTTGTATACATCTCGCCTTTTGCGTCTGTTTCAATATTTCTGTGTTTTAAATGGGCAACCTTGTTGTGTACTCCCTTCTGCTACGTCCCTTTGTATCCTCAGTGCCGGCCACCATTTTCCTTCCCAATTTTATCTAGTTTCTTTTTTATCTCCAATCCCTTGACTTGCAGCATCTAACTTTCTTTTGTCCTCAATCTGCCGTTCTTTTTGAGGGCAGAACACTTTAGGCACTCGTCTTGTCGTCGTAGCTCGCTGTAACTGTCGAACTCAAACGACTGCCGGAATCAGGTGTTGCCGCGAGATAACGGACCCAAGTGGAGCCCGGCGTTCCGTCGAAGGGCGACCCGCAGAGGCTTCGAAAACCAAGCGGTTTAAATGGTTATAACCGCTCGAAACTCGTGAAACGCTGGTGCTTGTCATACATCTCCACGTTGTTTAGCGTAAAAAAAAAACTGCACGCATATTTGACGTAAAGTGTATGTGTTTAACCGGCCGCACGTGCGGTCATTTAGTTCGGAACGCTCGCTGGGTTGGTTTTTGCAGTAGAAAGCGAAAAAAGTAGTGGTAGTGCAACGCCGGCATGTGTGGGAGGAAAAGCAAGCACAAAAAGAAGAGAACTCCCGCTGGCGCTGTTTCAGGCAGACGGCGCGCGAACAATACGGATGCGGTAAATTTGAATTGCTTTGGGTGGTAGCAGCGAGCAGATAACGGCGTTACACCCCATTATGGCGAACCGCTTTCTCTGCATTTACGGCAGCTTTCACTTTGAGTGGAACGGGTTTAATTTGTTTGGTGAAGCTGGGCGACGTGTGTACAAACACGAAAGGAAAAGTTTCCGAATTGGATTTCCTAATCACGTCGCTACGTCCGGCTTCCTCTATTCTATGCCAGTACCTACGAACGTCTACTCGATCATTCCCCAATTTTGGCGAGCAGACTTTTTGTTGTTTTCTCTTCCCCTTGACCGGGTAACCAGAAGCTCCTGGCAGTGAACGGATACTCCATGGAAAGGCGCTTCATTTTTCTGGCCTGTCTTCATTAGTTTCTAGTAATTGCTTTTTACTGGCGCAATTTTGATTGTATTGGGAGCCCATATTTAGCATTTACTTCACGCTGACTGTTCTCTCATGCTGCATCGTCCTTTTCCGAGGAAGTTGCTCTTCTAGCTACCATTGTTGTCCTTTCCTTTTCGTGTTTCTTTATTAGTCCTCAGCCGTGTGCTATTCCATACGTGCACCTCGAGTCCTACGTCAGAAGCGTGCTCATCCTTCTCTCTTATCACCACTGCCAGCGTAGCTCCACCTAGTGTTAAAATATCCGCGCTGTTTGTGAGAGAAAAAGTAGTTATACCAGCTTTGCGTATCCGACTAGCGTCTGGTTCCTATTACGGGATGCATTCTGTTTATTTCTATGCCTCCCCTAATTCCACATGCTGCGTTTCTCCTTCATATTAAGTTACAAATGTCATCCTAAACGAAGACGGGCAGCAGAATGCCCAGGGGTAAAACTGTTTGTTTATTACTCTTTTACCTCTGCACTTGTTTTGTTTCTCAATGCACAAGGGTTTATTTCCAAGTCATTATATGTGACTTTTTTTTTGCTGTACAAGCTTCTTTTTTTTCCTGATACCAAAACGCTGTGCCCAGGTGGTCCTGTATGGTTTCCGTTTTCAATCGTAATCGGTTTCAGCATTGCGAACACAAGAAAAAACAACCCTCCCCTACGGCCCGAACATGCCAAGCATAACAGCGCCCCTATCCCTGGTTCATTTCCCACCCACAGCCTGGTTCCTTTTATCCCTGTTTCTCTCTTATTTTTCCCCAACTCCATCATATTTCGTTAGGACTAGGTTCACCTTTCATATGAAGGGCTTAGCGTCCCCGGTTGTTTCTTGTTGGGCCATACGGGCTCACACACCAAGCTATGTCTTCGTATACAGGAAAACGTTACCCCATAGGGGTTGTTGTTCTCGTTTTTTTTTTCTCTCTGAAAGAGAACGCAGATTACGGGGAAACATGCTTGCCTGAGGCTGTAGAAATGACAGCGGCTACCGAGTTGTCGGATCTCGGAAAAAACTTCTGACGCAGCGCGCATTTTCGTTGTGTGCGTATTTATTTGTTATTACCGCGTTTCCTTTTGTTTTGTCTGAATTTGCCTCGGCTCCGGCTCGTGGCAGGCCATTGTTGTTTTGACACGATGAGGGAAACATGCTCTACACTGGCGGGTAAGACTTTGGAAATACGATATGAGCACGGTGCACTGGTCCTTACATACAAAACCAGTGTTATTGTAGAGTTTTCTATTTTGTGGTAATTTAGGGTTTAGTTTAGCCGTCGCAACTAAGAGAAGCAGGTGATGTACGCTGGTAGACGATGGAACAGCAAATGTGCCGTAAACCTTGCACGCTCGGCCCTGATGTTGCCGTTCTATGCACACATAGCCGCTGTTTTGCGGAGTTTTAGCTCCCAGAAATATTATGAAGGAGCGCGAAGGATAAATAGAGGTACAAGATCAAGAAAGAAAGTACTACAACGGTCTTAACGGTGGCAGGGAACGTTCAATCAATCACGCCGGCCGTGATTCGGATAGTACTGAACCAGCTGCTGGTTTGACGTTGTTTGCCCTAGTTCGGGAACTCACATTTACACGCACGCGTTTAGCCGCGTCGCCTACGAGATTTTGTGTACGCAGCCCTCAGGTTCTCCGGAAATCCCCCTTATGCACGGGGTGGCATGGCGGGGAGGGGGAGGGGGCTGGCAGCTGGATGAAATCGCGCTACACGTCGACCGTTATGAGGGAGAAAGAGGGAAAGGAAGTAAGGGTAGAAAGGAAGTATGTGTAGTTTAATTGTGCTGACGAGTTTAATTAGCAGAAGGCCTATCACGATACCTGAGGGGAAAATTATTACGTGTGGAAAAAAAGAAGAAAGAGAAAGACAAGAAAAGGCATGAACAGAGTTGCTATCTAGCGAGTTCTCCATTTTGGTCAAAAATTGTAAAATAGACACGTAAAAGTGTAAATACAATAAATGTTTACTTTCAAGTGGAGCAGAGTTCTGAATATCGCAGAATAATCACTCACAAGTGCACCAACTTCAGCGCTCACATAGCAGTCATGCTAAACGCATCCAAAAAATGTTCATTTAGACACCCCTCAGAGTTTCAGCGTTAAACACGAGGAATACGGCGCTGAAGCACATGTAGTATCAACATGCAGAAGTGTTAAAGAAGTTGGACTAGGCCTGAACTTCGGAGAAAGTCTAGTAAGGCTTTCATCGTAACAGAACCATTTTTGCACATGACCAGGGGCCAAGCACAGCGTGCAACGTAAGACGGGATGTGGACAGCTTGCCCAAAGTTGCATTCCAGGAGAGTCTGAGTACGTCATATTATTTACACACACACATAACATGTTCGATGTCCTCAGGAGAATCACCGTCTTGAAGAAGTCTTGACTGGTCTGTAGTAGCCTGAACCAAAAAAAAGGCGAGCGCAGGTGACGTTCTGCGATTAGCGGTGTATTACAGCTTTGTCGTGTTTGCTGAGACCGGGCGGGAACGTTATAATGGCACACAGCCTTTGCTGGGCAGCAAACGGCAATTTACTGTGTGAACGTAATGTTGCACATCCGGGGTTTTGGTGCGTTGTTTGGTAATGGCAAGTTGGCCCTTGTGCCGGAAGCTTAATTAAAGGGAACTTCAATAATAAAAGCGTCGCTCCGTAGCCTGTTGTGTTCCCAACTTCACAGCAAGCCAATGCATGCCCAATAGACCTGCCGCTGAACATTGACTCCTGGTGACTATATTTATCGGTTTTGATTTTGTCAAGGAATGAGCAAACGAGATAACAGACTGGGTTCCCTCCCCGCTGTCGAGCGAGAGTGGTACTAAGTGTAAAATGTCTTCTCTCTGTCTCTCCACACTGAGTGATTATTATTGATTCGTTTGTCGAAAGAAAGGATAAATGGGTACCTTATTCTCAGATCAATCAATCTATCCATCGTTCGTTGGTTTGTTCGTTTGCTTACTTGCTTAATTCATCAGTTGATCGTTTAATCGATTTTTAATGTATTAACATTAATTAAGATGAAATGATTGGTTTATGTTACATACTTTACATTGGAACATATTATACAGCGGGAGGAATGTTTCCGTTGCCTGCGTGCGGCCTACCACGACACATTACACAACGCCTTACTACATGTTGCACAAAGTATCAAGTCAATAATGTCACTTTCGTGACCGCCCCTATTCGCATCGATAGTATGTTATCGATTAACACAAATTCATATTTTGGCGCTCTCTGAGCGCTTCTGGACAGCTAAAGCCCTCCAAGTGTAAAAGAGCAGGTATTTCATCAGTTTCGCTTTCCAGTTTCTTTTCTCTGCCACTGGGGCATTTTTAGGGTACTCCCAGCCGGACAGGCGTGGTTTCGGTCGCAATGTCGATACCACTTGCCAATGCTCCGCCGGAACGGCGAATTTTGACGGATTAATGTAAATGTGAGCTGTAATCTCTGGATTATGCCAGGAGCACAGTCACGTCAGATGAATTTGATTCGTTCAGACTTCCGTACGGACGGAGAAAGTGCGTCTAACCCAAGGAGGTTGTATAAAACTTACAACCTCCAACCTCTTGGTCTAACCACCCCGGAACGTCAGCAGCCATCCGCCTGTAAGTTTGGCTTTTTCATCTGGTCGTTCTATCGGTGCCGCGCGTTGATGAAACATATGCGGTCTGTTCTAAAGCTCACAGCTCTTATCTGCAGCGTGTCGACTTCAATCGGACGGGACCTCTTGGCGCCGGTTGCACATTGGTGCCAACCACTGTTTCACCGCGTCGAGAAACTGCTTCGAGTGGTGGCACGAGAGGCACTAGTGCTTACAGTTTTGTATGCATATAAATAACGTTCGCACTCACGGAACTTGTGTTTTCAGTATTATTCTATAAGGGCCTTCTATTCAGAGTGTATGTTTCAATTTTTTTAGGTTGGCTTTGTGCAAAGGAGCGTTGATGTCACTTTTTTTGTTTTTGTTGGTTTTTTATTCGTTTTTTGTAATATTCGTAATGAATTTGTTGTTTAAAATTGTTACTGTTGGAAATCCCTATCCTTGCTCTATCATGTCATAACTTGCACTTTAGCATCAGTCATTAACTGTGGCAGGAAAAGAACTACCCGAAAACAACCAATTTTTCCACGGTTACGAAAGTGTTAAATAAACCCATAAAAAGCCCGAAGCTGTAGAGAGATGTATATTAGAGTTATTTTGAAATTTATACCCTCGAAACAAAATAGACACATCTCTGCTGCTGCAGCTAAGTACGGATGCATAAAATACACACAGACGAAAACTCGTACAGTTCGTAGAAATTTTGAACATTAAAAAAATAAGGATCTAATAATATTTCGGGACAAAGTTTATTTGACGTATATTATTGTGCAGTCATACGCAGCGATATCAGTTATACGCTCTCATATCCTTTTGCCCAACATACAGGCTGCGACATTAAAAGTTCGTCTGAGATGAAATTTTATTTAGAAATTATAAAACGAAATATGAATTAAGCAAAATGTCCCACCGAACAAGCGCCCACTCTGAGACCGACGATGAGCAGAATAATTTACGCAGGCAGGTGCAGGCATAATCAAAATTTATTTTTTGTCGGCTTCGCGGCGCTTTCTGAAAATGCACGATCGTAAGCAACCGCCGCAACAATCATAAACGACGAAAAAAGACTCACATTATATTAAGGCTAATGTTCGACTAGTTCGGAGACTTTCTAACGGGTGCACTAATGTGAACATTTAACAGAACTTCTGTAGTACCGCTATCAGTATCGACATCGCCCACGCATCATAAAGAATTTAGTAAATGTTTCCGCTTTGATCCATTAACTAAGTTCGGGATGAGTCAATCCAGTTTGAGTTTTCTTGTATGGTTGCTGAGCTGATACGGCACTAACTGACCATGTCATTAAAAGATTGAGCAGGAACCTTTACCTCCAAACTTGTCGCTATCCTCCACCTTATAATCAGCGAAAAAAAAAGTCGGAACAACTTGAAAGACTGACCAAGCTATTGTGCGCCGAGTATGGTGTCCCACACAGTGCGTGGCGCCCACAGTACCACAAAAACGCTCACAATAAAGTACGAAGAAGGCATGCTCGTTTGTTTTCACGTTCGAACAAACCGCCTGTGGACAGCGCTTGCGAGATAAAGTGAACACTCCGTTGCTTCCAAAGTAGAAACAAAGTCGTACGTGTTTTACCTCTTTCAACTTTACAGTACAGATAGATAAGACACGAAAAAGAACAAAAAAAGTGGAATGAACAACACGGGTGCATCGGGCTGAACGGAAGCCAAGACTGGCACATCGGTCACATCAGCCAGAGCTGTACGCGGATGTCGGGAAGCCGAACGTGCGCAAATGTTTTGCCTCCAAAACACAGCGCCGAAAAGAACGGGGAATGGAGCCCCGTGCAGATATGAGAGCGGTAGTCACTCGGGAGGAATAAGAATGCAGGGCAGTTTCGCACCCCCCGCCCATCCGCCTCGTCTCACCCGGCATGGATTCGGCTTCGCTTGGCTTGTCATGGAACAGAATGGCTTAACGTCTGGAAGCAAAGTGTGTGCGGTGAGCAAAACAAAACACGCGCACATTTTGCTGGAAGTGACGGCGGCTTTGGTGTAATTCGCCTAGAAGATGCGCTTTGCAGAAAAAAGGGGTTCGCATACAAATATATAAAAGAATGCTATAGGGGAGTCGAATAGAAACATCTCGTCGTGCAAATTGACTTGCCGACCGTCAAATCGGTAAATACCGGCATGGGGAAGCTAGGCGAACGTTTTATGCTTTGTTTTGCTTTGGTCTGGGACGCCAGAGCGTGAAATACGCCTACAATATCTCCCATGTTGGCGCAACCGAATGTGGCCCATATTCTCTACTTTCTCTTATTGCGTAAACCTGAGGCATGTCAGCAAAATGTTTGCTACACTCTGTTTATTTTGGCGCCGCCCTATAGTCTCCGCGAGCGATAGACAATAGAGAACGAACGAAGAGAACGTGTGGAGACAGCTATTCTAGAGAATGGAAAGAGATGCCTTGGTTACTCTGGTCACATTTCCATGAACACGACCAGTCAAAGCGCGGGCCCGCCAGCTGCCTCCGTTTTCACGGACGGGTCATGTAACTCCAGAGACCGCTCTTACGCTTTTGAAGGGGACCTGCAACACTTTTCTCATTTTTTTTTGAAAACTCTAAATTCTTTTAAAACGTAGTCAACAAACACATTTGTTCCTTCGAATAGGGAGTGACAAAGTACATCATCCAATATTACCGCTTTATGCCCATCAGAGTACTTTTAAACCTCCTCAAAAACATTTTCTCTCTTTGCCTAGCCTTTTCGTTCTTTGAGCGCTCAAATTACGCCATCACAGCAATGTAGCGGGTATTGGCCGCTTCGTTATTGTTGCACCAATAAACTCATTCGATAGCCACTTTAGAAAAATGCCACCAAACAAAGTGGAAACGGAAGGTGGGTAGCTTTGCTGCGACGAGCAAATCACCCCGTACCGCTCCGTGCTGGCGATACCTAAAGCTTTCGGAGGTATTCCAGACGCGAACGAAAGAGTGAGATCGTTAATCGGAAGGGTTGCAGAGTCCCTTTAAAAACAAGTCTGCATTCAGTGCTGGCGGCACAAGAGCAATAAATGGGAATGACGGCGACCAAATGCCGATACTAGCGGGAAACGAAAGGAGTGCGAGGCAGTTGATGACGCTGCTATAGCGGGCAAACGCGACTTGTGAGACGGTTATAGCGACAAGGATGGTTCGTACGATGCACAGGGTACGTGCAAGATGAATGAAGTTATCTTTTCGCTTCCTTTCACGGTTCAAAAAAGTGCGCTGGCGATGATTTGCTTGCTGAAGACGTGAAAGCTCGGCTACAGCATTTGTGGCCGCTCTACTAAGAAACTTCAAAGGCTCCTGCTCTTTCACTAAGTGTTTTCAGATTGCGACACACACTTCTTAGAGCGACGTCATGTGACCGCGTAATCTCCATTCTTTCTTTTTCAGCTTCGTAACAGCTATCTCCTTTTCTCTGATGGTGTGAGATATACGGTGCGTTATTGAGACCGTAGCATAGCTGTCTCATGAAATATTGTGATAAGGGACTCGGTGACCTATCTCGCACTTACAAAGCAGGAGTTTTATGGCGAGCACTCACTGTCTAGTCGCACTTCTTGGCAGACCCTTTCCATTTTTATGCGGACCATGGCACTTAGAGATAGACTGATTTTTCTGCAGAAGTTCTTGAAGTAAGGGTAAAACATTTGTCATTCTTTCCAGCGGGAATCATTAGTGGACGAACACCCGACAGAGACAATAGGCAAATTTAACATACCATTTAAGTACAAACCTGCCTTTAGGATTCAATACCCTTTTACGCGATGACACTGAATCTCCGAAATCTGTTTCGAGCGCCACAGAAGCGCAAAAACAATGACATCCGGGCTCAGATAACTGAGGAAAAGACATAAAACCGTGGCAAACGTCTGCGTCACGATTACGATTTGTTTAATAATTACGTTGGAATTTCGACTGAACATGAATATTACAATAGTTCAGTGAACAATTAAATAACAAAACTTGAGTTAGGAGCTCGGAGACTAGACGAGAGGAAAACTCCCCGCTAAAAGTTAGAGCTGAGCTGAGTTTGAATCGCCACTTTCTCAGAAATAGCAGATCAAAACAGTTTTTATTTGATCGAAAGTAAGCGGTGAAAATGGCGCCAGTCCAGATCATTCTTCAGCCCGGATTTCCGCTTTCTGACTGCGCCGGAAGAGCTTCACCTTTCGCACCCGTTCAGAGCAAGCAGAAGCGGAAATATCAATTGTGGTTCTAGGGGGAGGCACTAATGACTATACGGGAAAACCGTGCTGCTGAAAACAGGAAACAAAAAGGACTCCGTCATCACCATTATAAGCTTGTTCACCGGAACAACTGGATGCTGATAAACCAGCGCTTTAAAAATAACCAATACACACAAATAAACACAGGACAGTGAAGACAATGGAAGGCGTACGGGAAAACAGCTCAGAAGCAATAACTTTCATCTTGAAGAACCACAAATGGCGCCTCCGAGCGTCGATGCAGGCGTCGGCAAGCAACAGCGCGAAATGGCTTCTGTGGACACAGAATGGCACCGAGGCGAAAATATAAACCACTAGAAAACAAATCAAACGAGTAGACAGCCGGCAGCGAGGCCACGAAGAACGCGATGCAAAACGGAAGGGTTAGGTGACTATTGCGGCGCCCAACTGTCCCTAGCCGAGTGAGAGCAAGGGAGCCCCCAAATGGTGCCGGGTGGACAATGGACACGATCATCAAGGGCTCTCTTTTTTCGCGCTTCCACAAGACATTTCGGGAAGTGTTAGCTGTGAAGGGAGAGAGAGAGAGAGAGAGAGAGAGAGAGAGAGAGAGAGAGAGAGAGAGAGAGAGAGAGAGAGAGAGAGAGAGATCATCAGCGGAGATCGATGCGGATCCAGTGCTTCGGCGCTTCTTCCAACATTCATGATTAACCACCGCAAACTAAACGGGACGAGAGAGGAGTACACAACACGACCGCTCGGGTTGTGTACTCTTCTCTCTCGTCCCTCCTCTCTCGTCCCGTTTAGTTTGCGCTGGTTAATCATGCATGTATACCAACTAGCCCAGTTTTCGACCGTGTTGCTTCTTCCAACAAATAGGCGCTCGTCTATTGAAGGATGGTGTGCAAGCGCGAGACCATCGAACGCGAAAGGCAGCGGAAACATGTAGTGTGGCTGCGGTGGTATGGCACTCAAATCGTTATTTGTCCGCCGAAAGCTTTTAGGGGACCGCGTCGGAGAAGGAGGACGACGACTGGGACAGACGGCGTTGCGAGTAGACAATGAGGACTAACGGCCTCAGCATTCAGAGGCCGCGGTGGCTGCCGTGATGAGCGGTTACACGACGATCAGCAAAAGATGAAAGTGCTCCGAAGGAGTCGGTGTACCGGTCTTCGGCCAGGGAAAAGAAGAAAAAAAAATGGCCACGTATCTGCTCATTTCGCTTCAAATGTCACAGAAAGACAATAGTCGGCTGCCACCCCTGCCAAGTAAATGCCTCCCTTCGCTTCCCCGCTCACCTCTCATTCCGTTCCTCTACCGTCGCGCTCCTCCCAAGGTAAACACGCTAGAGGTTTGTTGAAGCCAATTTAAATTTACCGCGTTCCAATGCTCCAAGTCCGGTGTCTCGATGCCAGCGCTGCCATACGGCGGGGACGCGCGTGAATATTGGCACCCTACCACAAAGTTTATAGAACCATGTTGTCCTACTCCACGAGCGTTCCAAGCGGAACGTGTATCGCATTTAGTGGACCCTTTGATTGCTACTGCCGTTTGATTTTTTAAATGCCTCCAGGAGGTAGCGCTGGCAACAGCAGGCGACGATTTTCTGCCGTTGGTGTAGTATTTCATTTGATCGCAAAAGCCAATCACCCATACATTTTTAAATAAAGGATCTCTGCAAATATCAATTAGGTATTGGTTTACTGCCTTATACCCGCGTAATGTCCTGTTCTTCTTCAACAATGTTGAGAAGTATGAACACTAACACCGTACTTAGACGTTCAGATTTGGCTGTGAGTACATAAGACTAATGCGCTGCTTCCGTTTCACTTTGGCCGGGTGGCTGAATCGAGTCAGACAGACAGACAGACAGAAAGACCAAAATTTCTGTGGTTAAGTAGCCCAAGGAAGACTATCGTCTTTAAAAAATTGGCTGGCGCTTAACTCAGTAATGCCTGGGTGTGCGTAGCGAGAGGTACGGTTAATGTTATTGTTTAGCTTGGTTCTCTGTACGGCTACGACGGTTCTCGAGGCGTGCGGCTCGTCCTTCATCCGTCCCCTCGGCTCGCTGTCTCCTCTTGGTTTCGTTCCGACGACAAAACCTGGCTTCTTTCAGTCTCTCCGACTCACTTTCCATATCTGACGACGGATCCCACCGAACTGCCCCTCTATATATACGATGCAACGCCGGCTCCTCCTCTCTTGTTGCAACGCGGTTTCACCGGTTCCTCCCATGGCGTCATGCCAGATGGCGCGGCGAGCGGCTCTGCCAGCTGCTGCTGTTGCTAGGCAACCACTCAGCTCACGGTGCGGCCACCGGGCACAACGAAAAGGTGAAAGTACGGCCGTTGTAGCTCTCGTTACAAAAGCGATTATGGTGAACCAGAAACCCGTAAGGCGAGACCAGTGTCTAGCGAGGTGCTTATCTTGCCGCTCGTTCGTCTATATTTTCGCACCTTGTTAGGTGAGCGCCTCAAGTACCTGAAACGTCACATGGGGATTGCTTTGGCGATACTCATCAGCAGATGCAGGTTTCGTGTATTTAACCTTGGTACGAGGTTATTTTGCGAGGGTTTTTTGGCGTCACAATTAGTGCTGCGCCACATCATTTACGGCTGGTCACGGTGAAAGCTCGGGTCGTTTTAAGAGCTGGTTCTTGAGCCTACAAAACTGCAATGTTCGGAATTCCGGCGATAATAACCACGACACACCACAAATCCGCAAAGGTTTGTCGATACCTTTTTGTAACTTTATTTTGATACTTGTGGCTCGTTTGAAGAACATTATGATCAGCATCATCAGCCTACTTAGGTCCACGGCAGGATGAAGGCATCACCCATTGAACTCCAACCGCTCCTGTCCTACATTCCTCGAGTCCATTTTTTGCACCCCAATTTACTTATTTCGTCTCTCCATCAAGTTATTGATCTTCACCTTGTTCTAGATCCGCCTCTCGGCATCCACTCTGTCACCCTAATTGTCCACCGGTTGCCATTTCGTCTCCCTACGTTGCGTGTCCAAGTACATTTCCTCTTCTTCATTTAAACTATGAGGCCATCTCCTCGAGTTGCTCCCTGGTTCAGGAAGCTCGTTTTCTATGATTAAGTATTACTTCGATCCGTATTCGCTCCGTGGCCCGTTGAGCCCATATAAGCTTGTTTTCTATTTGCTTAGTCAGATGCCAAGTTTCCGCTCCATATGTCATCGCCACCAGGATGCGTTGGTTGTATACCCTCCTTTTGAGTGATGGAGGAAGCTGATATTCTCTATTTGGGAATGTTGACCGAAATTGCTCCAGTCAATACCTATTCTGCGCCAATTTCTCTCTCGTGATTTATTCTACTCTTCTCTTCTACATGTTCTACACCCTTCAACTTGTTCTAGCGTTTTGTTCCATAAACTGAAGAGGGCCGGCGATTTCGACATGTTTATTCATTCAAATCAATTCAAATTTATTCAGAAAAGTACGAGAGGGTATTAACATTGGGGGAATTTACAGGAGGAGGTCCCAAGGTTTCAGAACCGTAGGCGGGACCTCCTATGCTAGATGTTTTGGAAACAACCAGTGGTGAGCACTATACAACCAGTATGAATTGCATACGTTATACAAAACTTATAAAACATCGTGTAAGAATGGGATATTAGAGAAAATACAACACCCACACTATGGAAAAAACAGGAAAATTGTAATCAATTGACAACAGAACAAGCAGGGGAAGATGTCACACAAGAAAAATTATTTCTAGGAGTTACTGGTGAGTAGATAAGAACATTTTCAATTTTCTTTTAAAGGGTTGAAGCGAGCTAACTATCTTTATTTCCAGTGGTACGTCATTCCAAAAGAAAACAGCAAAAAAAAGTCGACTAAATTTGCCATAATTAGTTCTTACCTTGGGCAATAACAAGTTCTGACGGGAGGAAAATCTAGTGCAATTAGGGTTGGTTAACATGTGGCGAGGGAAAATGTCAAGGTCTTGGATGCTATGCAGCCCTTCAAAAAACAGAACTGGAACGCTATACAAATACACCTTTGGCAAAGATAATATATTAAGTTGTGTAAATATAGGAAGAGATGGTGACATTTTTGGGGAAAACGTAATTATACCCATTGCTTGTTTTTGAAGTTTTTCTAATCGTGAAAGGTGATTTTTATACGATCAACCCCACGATGTGATGCAGTAGTTGAAGTGGTTATGAATAAATGCATAATATAAATCATAAATGAAGAAAAATAATAATAAATAAAAATAAATCACTTTAGATTTATTTTTATTTACTTTTTAGCCACACGGCCTTGCTTTCTGATTTTAGTTGCTCAAGCCATTTTTCCCGGGCGCTTCGAAGACTACCCTCGCAAGACTATGTCGTCTGCAAAGCGCAAATGGCTCATGTATTCCTCATCTATCCGCCATCATGTGCTCTCCAAGTTAAGCTTCCTGGATACCCCCTCCAAACATGCTGTGAATAGTATTGCTGAGATGGTATCTCCCCGTATAGCGCCGTTTCAAGTAGAGCATGCGTCACTTTGCTTGTGAAGAATTATCCTGTCCGCACATTCTTGGTAAATCTCGTCTGGAAGCCTGCCGCAGTCCAGGTTCCTAACAACCCAGAGAGCAGGCTCGGTTTTGGAAAGTATACTCAACAATAGATCAGACTGGTGCCACGAATCAAGGAATAGAATAATCCGCAGAGTACACCTAACCCCTCTAGATGGCATTTGTGCACTACTAAACAGCATTTGATTCTGTACACACCGTAGCAATGCTGGAAGCATTAAAGACCGTGGAATAGAGGTGAACTACATAAGGCTTGAAGAACACGGTGAAGCAAAAAGAAACAGAAACTTGGTTCAAAAGCTCAAATAACGTGGCTCTACGACATAAAACCAGTACTAATGTAATATTGTCGCTGACCCATTTATCGGGCTTTCCAGGGGCTGAGATAGCGCCCGGAAAATCGGAAAATCCGAAAAAATGAATTCACTTACAAAAAGTCGCTCTATTTGCCCAGCGGCTTGAAAAACTCGTAAATATGTTTCTGCGGGGCTCTACGATGCCGTACCCACAGGTAAACTTGAACGTCTTCGACTGTGACGTTCCCGCAATAAATGGAAGAAAGCTCCAGGAGGGCTCGCATTTAGTTGAGAACTAGTTGGCAGCACAGTCATAGTCATCTTCTTCCAACACCTGTCAATACACTGGCGATACGAATGTAACACGCATCAGCTGGAGATACGCATGCGTGCAGATCAGCTGGCGATGCGCATGCAACGGGCTCGAGGCTGCAGAAAAACAAAATGGCAGCGATGATGTTTGCGTTATCGGTAGCTTTTGACTCGAGATCGAAAGAGAAACTTCTCAAAATCCAACGAGGAGGAATTCAAACGTCCGAAATTTCAGTCGATGTTGAACATTGACTCTTAGAACGCGTGACGGTGCCAATGCAGAGTCCGAATATTCAGGCAGGTCCGGGAAAGAGGGCGTCCGAAAAATAAGGCGGCGACTGTGTTATATGCCATTCAACGTAAATGTACCCAGAAGAAGTGCATCAACGTGGCATTTATTGGTTGCGGAATACGAAAATGCAGCTATTGAAATGATAAAAACCTTTCTATTTTCTCGATCATGCCGTCGCACGCCGCCAAGAAAAACGACAATATCTATGAACAAGATAGGTTACCAAACACCATGGCACTTGCCTTACGACCTTCCCCGTACCTGCTTCTATCGACTAACTTTGCGTTTTGGTGCAAAGCTGGTGTAGCGATGTGCCACACGGCATGACCCTTTACTACGAAGAAACTTGTTTACTTTACGATTTACGGAGTGCAGGCAGCACTTTCCGATGCTCTTTTGTTTCCTTCTAACATTCTCCTGTGCTTACTATGCATTGTCAAATCACTTTTTTCCAGCTAGAAGAAGAAAAAGGAGAAGAAGGAGAAGAAGAAGAAAGTTTGTTGAAATACAGTAGACAATACAAAAGTACAAAATTTTTCAGACAAGGGTCCCCAAGTCGAAGACTGTACCGGGACTCTCGTTAAATTAACAACAGGGGTAATCACTGAATAAACTTCAGGTAGCAAACAATAAATAGCGACAAGCAATAAATATCCAAAAAAACAATAAATAGCAGATACAAATTCAATTGGAAATGTATGGCCATTACAACATAAAAGAAACTGCAACATTTCGAGTAAACCATAGAAGCAGAAAAAAAGTACGAGGTCGTCATATCAAGTACAAGACAGTCATATCAATTACCCAAGCCATTATAAAAACGAGAGAATGATTGCCCTCGCCGTCCCTCCCCTCCATTCTGCAACCACCACAGCAGAATCGTTCCCGTCGAGGATCTGCTATATACGGATATCCCCATAGAGCTCCCGTTCCCACCGCGCCTTCTCTAACCACTTATCCCTACTTTACCCTTAGCCTTTTCTAATCCCCATGACTTTCATATTAAAGCACGAAAAAAAGATTCGAAAGATTTGCCCACTCCTTTTCTGACTCCCCCCTCGTTATGAGGCACTGAGAGCAAAAAAAGGAAAAGATGCTCCATCCCGCACTAATGCTGCGTGATCCCGGAAGGAAATCTTGGTTCCCCCGGAGGGCAGAGGCTAAACGACGTCTT
The DNA here is from genome assembly GCF_048455015.1 of Haemaphysalis longicornis. NCBI lineage: Eukaryota > Metazoa > Arthropoda > Arachnida > Ixodida > Ixodidae > Haemaphysalis > Haemaphysalis longicornis. Next base: position 85,122,816 of record NW_027526204.1, read on the forward strand.
GAAGACGTCCCGAAGACATCGAGGTCCTTATGCGTCCCGCCGAGCGTCAAAGTGGTCCTTTCCGATTTCGTCGCTCTATCGCCCTAGGGGGAAGAAGCTGCGGATATTTCCGATTCATTCTCTCTTTCTCTCCCTCCCCAATCGCTTCCCGTTCGTGGGCTAGCTGAGTGTTCCCGCCCAATCAAAGGTGAACTAGCAGAGGTGGGGTCGCGTACGCTATTGATACATTTAATTAGTTTCCTTCTATCAGCTAGTAGACCTCTTTAAAGACGTTTAAAAAAAAAATGCAGAAAAAAAATTCTCAAAATTGAAAATTTAATTTCACCCTGGAGGTTCAGCCTTGAGAAGAGACTCGCGATTACCAAACCACTGCAATGTTCATTTATCAATTTTTCCCGAAAATAAATAAATAAATAAATAAATAAATAAATAAATAAATAAATAAATAAATAAATAAATAAATAAATAAATAAATAAATAAATAAAAATAAACAAATGATTAAATAAAAAACAAACAAATAATATTCAATACAATATTAGATCGCAAATGTTAAATCAGTTAAGCAATCTCTAATAAAACAGAGTTGTCTTTATAGACTATCTTAGTTTAAAGGAAGTGAACGAGGCGTGACTCAACTGGGGGCACAAAGTAAAAAAATCATGGCAGACACTTGAGAACGCATAAAATGTACAATGGCGAAAAAATATGAATGGCGTTTCCTTTTTCCAGAAGAAATTCAGCACCACACTTTTTATTCTGCCTTTAGCCTACCGGACATCATTGGACTACTATGGATGCGATTACTGGTTCAATCAGAGGGCTAATTAGACATTTTATTAATTATCTTCTCATTTAATATCCTGCGAGGTAATGTTGCACTAGTAAAATTAGGGCCCAGCATCCTCGCTGGTAATGGTAGAAACTTTAGATGCATGCGAGCCATTACGTTACCGAAAGGCCTCCTTATTAAATTCAGAAATGAAAGTCTAGGGAAGCATATCTGTTGGGGTGTCTACACGCGCATGTATATTGCTAACCCCAAGAAGTGGTATGTCGCCCTGTAAAGTTTATATACTCACTATAAACAGAAGTTGAAAGATAGCTGTGCACGAAACATAACATGTAACATATTGGCTGAACGAGGTTTCTGAAAGACGCAGTTTTTCAGGAGCCCGCTTCGTGTGGGATCTCAGCAATATATAAACGATGCACCCAGAGTTCGAGAATAATTTGATACAATAAAATCTCTGCACAGCAACTTTACGTGGCATGTGATCTTGCTCTTCTGAACAACTGCTCTGAAGTTTTAATTTGGGCGTAATCAAGCCAGGTAACTTGTATAACAGGTAAATCTCGATGAATTGCCCAGCCGCACCCCCTAACGAGATATAAGGTTGCTCTTCGTCAGACTTGAATTATGCACCACCGAAATTACTATTAGTGCAGCGTAATTTTTTGGTTGACTTAATTGCGAAGGCGCAATGAAAAAGCTCCGCCAAGCAGAGCTCTTGCAGTTAATACACGCGGTCCAAGAAAGAAGAAATTATAATTTTTTCCTTTTTTTCTATTCTGATTAGGTTGATTCTGGTAAGTGTTTAATATGATAATAAAGAAGCTGTTCGCTACCCAGTTATTGTATCGATGAATCGCCCCGTCTACTTACCCGTTTGTCACTGCTCATTCTTTCCCAATACTTTTAATTGCTTGAACGCCTGCGAAATATCAACTCTTACGGAACTCTGTTTCAGGCCCTTGGCCATCCCGCAGATATTTACCATACACGTTTCCGACGCGCTATAGCGGCTGACGATGCCTGCCAGCATTTCTCAAAAGCTCTTCTATTTAGACACTTTTAGGCGCTGCGAAGCCAATTTTCCGCGTTGACCTATTTCCCGACTTCGAGGCGTGCCACGGTAAATCGAAATTTGGTCGATACTCGTTTGGAAAGGATGCGACTAACCAACTAAAATACATCACGAAACACCTGAGTAAGAAATCCCTTACGTAACGAAGCTCGTGGCCGCTAAAAGTTCAATTAACGAAGCACATTGTGCAGTTTTAGCAGTTCGTCTGTTCCGTCCTGTACGTATTTACCGTGTTGACTGGGGCCCGTCTGGGCACTTGGGCATTCGTAGCGGTAGGGGGATTAGTTCCGCGGGCCGGCCTTCGCCATGTCCGTGCATTCGCCACGGTGGGGTGAGCCTCTCGCCCTTCCTCCTCGCCCTTCCGCGCGCGCATGCGCAGTCAGGTCCCGGTAATGACAGTAACAACGTGCACGGCGGAACAGACGGACTGCTAAAACTCTCTATTATTCGAGCGTACCTTATCGTGTGTACCGTGTGGTCTGTGCGTCCCAGGATTACCGAGAACCGACTGGGCATGTGCGCATTCGTTCCGGTGGGGTGGCTTAGTTCCGCTTACGGGCGGCCGTCGCTTGCCGTTGGAAGCTAGCGCTGGAAGCTAGCGCTTCTGGCCGTGCACGTGGGCGCATCCGCAGTAGGGCCCCAGTACACGCAGTACGCACGGAACACACGGTACCAACGTTACGCTAAATCACTCTAGTAAAGTTACAGAACGGAGTGTGCTGTACGCTGGCGGCAGCCTACAGCACACTCCGTACTGTCGCAACTGTAGAGTAAACGTACCGTACTGTAGAGTAAACGCATACTTATTAAGACGTTGGCACAAAAGAAGTTAATTTAATCCCCTCATGAAAGCACGAGGTCAACATTGCTTAATATGACCGTCACATTATTCATTTCAGGTGGCGACTGAAATCATGGGTAGAGCAGCGGGCAATTTTCAAACTGTGACAGAATACGAGTTCTTCAGGTGGAGTGTTCAAACATTTTAGCTGCTTCGGACCATGTATTTCAATATTTCGTCTCCCTGATCTTAAAGACCGTCGTTTTGTTCCATCTACTGCTGGAGCTGGGTAGTGCCAACGTAACAGCATCCTCGGAATTATTTCAAATCGCGGGAGGCCTCCTCTGCGTGTATTGGAAGCCTCACATCATTCATACTTTTTGTTGCAATGAGCATTGTGGACAGCTTGACATTTCCCGTGCAATCTGGGGGAGCTAAAAGGCAACCTAGTGTCAACATACAAGCAGATGATTCGTTATAAACATAATAAATATTCGATGTTGGTACCGCCATTATCTCTCGCGCACATCTGTTGCAAAGAGTTAGCGCATTACAAGTTTCCAATTGTGGTGATTAAAAAATGCGGTTGGAATTTTGTCTTGCATTTCAGGTGCAACAGGCACCACAAAAAAAAATGTATATGTGATGGTTGTCCTACAGGTATGCAAGTGAAAGCCGTGAACGAAAAATAGCAAAGAGTTCTTCCGCGCATATTTTCAGAGTACGCATTCATAAAACCAAGCATTGAGCTGGAGTCGACCCTTTGTTATCCATAAGTATGAATCACCCTAACAAACCCAGATACGCAAGTAATGTCCAAACAAACCTAAATAAATCAATCTCCGGGTATCGCGCGTGCCTGCGGGTTTGCGCATTCCTTTGCCAGAGTTTCAATCTTGATAGCACTAATAATGGTTGTTCTCTTGTAACCGGTCATGTAACACCAGAAAGGGGCCCGCTGCAACGCAGATCACCACCATCACCGAGCCCTCCTCCTTTTCACGTAAGGAATTTAAGGAAGGAGCAGCCACCGTGGCTGCTGCAGTTCAGAACAAATTACCCGCGTTACGAGTTGGCCGTGTAGGGCTTTCGATTGATCCGTAACCCACCCCCTGAGCGTGCCACCCGCCGCATAATCCGCAGGCCACCTCTCTTTTCCGCGCAGATTAAAGACGATCCCGCGTCATTTCCACATTCTCCCCGAGCGCACTATTGGCTGCGCACAAAGCGCCTATCAAACTGCAGCAGTGTCTAAACGCACGTGCGTTTGTTCCTCCCTTCTGATCCATTACAGGAGCGATCGCATTTGAGCATCGGCCCCTATGTGAATACTTCTCTTCACTCGTCAGTGTGACTTTCATGACACGGACCCTGAAGACGAAGTATCTATGAGCGAGACATTTGCAAGCTATTAGAACCAGTTGTACTGTACATAAATGTCAACACTGCCTAGCTTGCCAGCAGCGTTGAGAAATCTTAAAGCAAAACCGGCGTATATAAAAAAAATGAGAGGGACCTTTGAATTAAAAATGGCAGCATGTCCACTCCGTGGATGTTGGCGACGTTGCAGAGTCCGTGGACTCGAAAGGACATCCAAGTTGCGCCCCGAGTGACATTCTATTTGCGCCCAGGCCATCATTCGATTTGAGCCGTGAGTTGCACCTTGAATATTCCCTAAATAAAACTGCAACTCACGGCTCAAATGAAATTTTGCTTGATTTTCGCTTGATGTTGATGTGCGCACGGATGGACGCGGACGGACATTCGGAGGTCCTAAGGTACTCCGCACCGTTACAGGTTAGGGAGTGAGCCGTTGTACTCTGGTGCTCTAACTCACGGTCCTAGCCCAATTAGTAAGACTACTGGCACTAACTCTGTCTGGTCTACCAGACACAGGCTCGAATCCTGCCGGTGCCTGTGTGATTTTTTGTGATTGTAAATGCTACGCGCACGGACGCGGACGCACATTGTAATTTCCTAAGGTGCTCCGCACCTTAAATTTAATGTCGGGTTGGTTTTTACTAAATCAAGAGTTGAGAGAAAGACGGTATGGTCGGGAAAACGCATGACAATAAATCTGGCACAGACCATGAATGTTTATATAAAAAAAAAGACTCGTGGGCTCACGGGAGCCCAAATGTCTTTTTTTTTATATAAAAATTCATGGTCGGGGAGAGACAGAGAGAGTAAACGTGTTTATTGCGAAAAGCAATTGGGAGGAGTCCTCAGTCCAAGACCCCTTGAGCTTTCGCCGCCTCAACAGCCCTCAACACCAGCAGGCGCTGGTCATTGAGGTCAGAGCTGGTCAGAGCTCTCTCCCAAAGCTCGCAAGAAGGAATTGAGGGATTTCGCGAATGTAGTGGGGCGTGCGCGCAGCCCCCTACCATATGAAAGAGCGTCCCGAGGGCTCCGCAGAAGCGGCATAGCGGGGAATATACGGTGGGGTGCAAGATATGGCATTTAGTGGGATGGGGGAAAGTATTCGTCTGGAGTGCACGGAGCTGCCGTTCCTCCTCTTTCGTTAGGTGTTTATGCGGTGCTGGGTAGGTGATACGTCCCAACTTGTAGTGCTGCGTTATTTCCTGATACGTTATCAGCGGGGTTGGCCTCTCTTGCTCGTTTCCCGGGGCCCGGCGGGATAACTCTCGGGCCAACCGGTGGGCGGTTTCGTTGCCCGGGACGGCAAAGTGGGCGGGTGCCCATTTGATCATGATAGATCTGTCTGGTGGACGCTGGCAGATGATTTGGTGGGTTGTGCGGTGAATTCGTCCGCATGAGAAGTTGCGGCACGCTTGCTGCGAATCTGTGATAATACGCTGGCAGTAGTTTGCGTTATGGCGAGAGCGATGGCCGCTTCTTCCGCTTGTAATGGGTCGTATCCGGGTAGGGTTAGGCTGGTGACGTGCTTATTGTTCTGGACAACCACGGCTGCCATTGCTCTTATGCCGGGATAGGAAGACGCGTCCGTGTACACTGTGGTTGGTTCCCTCCCGTAGTAAGTGTGGATGGCCTTGGCTCTTGCTTCCCTGCGCCCAGAGTGATGCACAGGGTGCATGTTTCTAGGGAGCGGTGAGACGTACAGCTGTTTCCTGACATTGTGGTCGAGAATTCTCATTTGAGATGTCTGACGCTGCAGAGGGGATGTGAGCCCCAGACGAGAGAGAAGAGTCCTCCCTGCGCTTGTAACTCCCAGCCTCAACCTTTGGCTCGAAAGATGGGCTTCTATGAGCTCGTCGGCTGTATTGTGCAGGCCCAGCTTCAATAGCTTGTCGGTGGCCGTGCTGACGGGAAGTCCGAGTGCCTGTTTGTAGGCCTTCCCAATGATGACATCCAGCCGTTCCATTTCTGACTTGGAGAGAAGAGCGTAGTACCGACCGTGAATTACATACGCCAATTCACGGTCGGTATCTGTTTAAATTGTTGTCACAGTTCGGTATTTGCAAAAGTGCACATTTTAAAACACCCGGCTTAAAACAAACAAAAAAACTGCCTCAAAGATAGATGCCATGAAACAGACCAAAGAACGAAATACGGAAACCTTATTGTGGTTGTACGCGGTTCTACTAAGTTTGTCGAGCAAGAGGTAGGTTTTAGTGCAGAGGTCACGTAGCCAACACGCACGGAATTGCCTGAAATACAATGCACAAACTATGCTTGGCACAGTAGGCGCGAATGGGCAGTGAACTTTGGTGCACCCAACCAACGCCTCCTTGTATATTTTACCCGCCGCCGTGGCTCAGTGGTTAAGGTGTTGTGCTGCTGAGCACGAGGTCGCGGGTTGGTTTCCCGGCCGCGGCGGCCGCCCTTCTGATGGAGCCGAAAAGCAAAAACGCCCGTGTGTACGAGATTTCGGCGCAAGTTAAAGATCCCCACTTGGTCAAAATTAATCCGGAGCCCTCCACTACGGCGCGCCTCATCGCCAGCGTTGCGTCGGCGCGTTCAACCCCACAATCAATCAATCCTTCTATAATTTACTGATTGCACGTACACTTAGTGTTTCACCCTATCTCCCTTTCCACACCACTTCCCTTTGAACGAAATAGCGATTATACTCTTTCACTCTACGCACCCCACGAAGCGCTGGTTTGATTTTGGCTGAGCCTGACTGTCAGATTGATGCTATAAGGAGCGAGCCATTTGCAATATTGGTGCTTCAAGTAATAAAGACTTCGCATTAAAGATACACTGTCTTGCTCTGACAACAACGGCACCAAACACACACAAAAAAAACAAAGAATAAACTGCTGAAGCTTGGAACGAGTCGCGCAAGGCTTAAACCTTAGAGATGCTGCACGATTACTTTCTACGTAATGACTCATGGACACACCACCACGCATTAAAATTGTTTAGTTACATGTTCCGACTCCGCTTTTTTTCTGTGCTAGTAGTAGCTACGGTCATATATGCATCGATATCATCGTCTTCCTCCAGCATACCTTGCGGGCCTGGATCGTTTTGTGCGCAGGCTTTCACATTTTTCCCAAATTGGAACGCGTCAGTAGGCGCTAGAAGCGGCCGCAACCTGCTTCGCCAACTGGGCGTCTGTAGCGCGAGCTGTCTTGGACGACGCCGGTCGCTTCTTGTGAAGCGCTTGCTCACGTGCGCAGTAAATGGGAGGGGGGGGGGGTCATCTGATGTTACCTTTGATCACGCCGCACACAGCACACATTACGGCCCGCAAAAACAGCTCCGCTATGAAAAACGCTCTTTTTTCGTGCTGTCGGTATACAATGACACGCTCACAACTGCGTTCCTGGGGTTTCAACTGGGCATATAAAACAAAGTCCGACAAGAACGGTTTAACTGCAAATGCTACCCAGTTATGACAATTCCGCAATTGTGAGCTTTGTTGACAATTTTTCAGCACTGCTATATTGCTTTCTTTATATTTGTTTGCCTCTGGTAACATGCACAGCGTTCCCTGTTGTGCACTGTTTCTGTTAGTGCTGCCTGGTCACTAAGTTCCACGGCGAAGGCGGAGGAACTCCTTACAGGAATAAAGACACAGGCAGTGCTTTCGCTGTGAGGAAACTAAATCCTCGAAATTCTCGTAAACTTTTACACCATCCTAAATAAGCTTGTTTTGTTCGGTAGGCTAAGGGGTAGGCAAAAAAATGCTAGGGATAACTTAGCTCTTCTACCCAACAAACTGGCTACCATACCTTCCCTACACCTCTTTTAAAGATTGAAATTAAGAAGTCATTCCCAAGTTTAGTATCCTTCTCGCCAGCAGCTGCTTGGATTTACAATTAAGGGACACCCGGGGAATTAAGCAGAATCGCTATAGAGGCCCGACAATACCCGCCCGCCAACTACCACGTTGGCCAGCGTTCAGGAGATCAGAGAGACTACGAGAGACGAGGTGGGGAGGACAAAACAGTTCAGGAGATCAGAGAGATTTCTATTTGGTCTCGAGGGAGGAAGGACAAACAGTACCGATATAATTAAAGGAATAACAAGGCCTCTTCTCCGAAAGAGAGCAATTCGTGAATGCAGAAACCACCTGCACCGCGTACTTCCTCTACTTTTTCTCTCCCCACCTTCCCTCACCCTTTCGTCTGGACTCCTTCCCCGCCCCAACCTCGAACAGTCGCAATTTGCGTCACGAACGACAAAGCTATTGGTTATTTCGATCGAGACGTATGCGCACGGTTGGCCTGGGTGCCTGACGGCTGATTCCATCGTAATAGTTTCTATGGCTCACAGTTCCTTTATGGGTGGGCCACGGGCAATGCGATTGTTGCGGACTTTTAATAAAGCAAAGCTTGACTACTTTCGTCCACCGGTTTCGCGGAGGATTCGCAAGGTGACCTTTTGACCGGAGACACACCCCCGGTGACACACCCCTCGAAGCGCATCGCATGATTCGCCGGGCCCGCTTTTGGCGCTGCGCACAAGGCCTCGGTTTCAGTCGTTCTGCTCATATGAGCGGCGGCCGCAGCAGCGTTCGATTAGCTGATCGGAAGCCGACCACCCCGACAGCCTCCCATGCATCCGCCGATGGGTCATCTCGGGCTATGCGACTCGTCTCGCGCCCGGCGGAGAGAACGGCGGGTTCGCCGTGAATGAACGCTGCGTTCGCCGGGCCTCCCTCTCTGAGCGTTGCACTAGAGTGAACTAGAATACTTGGTATTCTAGTTCACTCTAGTTGCACGGCACCGAACGGCTCTGAGCCGTGGTCGGCAATTCAGCTAGGTCAAAGTTTAACGAAGCAAAACCAAGACTCAACCAGACTAAGTTAAGCTTTTGCTTCGCATATCCATGGTTAGCTGAGCTCAGCCATAGCCATGTTTTTGTTTTAGTTTGTTGCCGCTGTGCCTCTTTTTTTGTATCCCCAGTGTATCCTCAAGTGCAGCGAGACAAGAGCCGTTGGTGAGAGGCAAGGGGACAAGGCTGTGCTTTTCCGTGAGGATCAGCGCAGGTTCAGCAGTCAAGCTCAACGCATGGCTTTAATTAGAACGACCTGGTAGGCGTGGAAAAAAGAGGCTCCGAATAAATGAAGGACGCCTCCGCGGCAGCCGTGAATTTCACGTTACCGTGCCTCTCTTCGTAAACCCGCTATTAGTGACGCGTCAGGTGCAACGTAGTTTGAGATTTATTGCAACGCTACTGAGTTGTGGCTTATTGCGACTTTATTTCTTTGAAGTTCCAGCACTAAAATGTGGATGCCCACTGTAAACTGGACATATATAGTTAGTTTGCATCAGACAGTGTGTTCTCTCTGTCTTTCTAGCTCTAGCTTTCGCTCGTCATGCGATGTGACAAGCGGCATAACCAAACCAGTTTAACCTGGGACCCTCCATGCTTGTCCCCGTAGCTAAGCGCTTATCCGTGCAGTGATTTTTTGTGTGTTATCCCATAGTACGCGCAATGAAAAACCCGTATAGCTTTGTGCATCTGTTCATGAAGCACGCGCTATGGAACGCGTCGCAGTCAATCGTAGGTCAGGATTTGCCACAGACGCTGAACGTAGACGCCGTCTTCTTCTCTCTATGGCTTATTCAATATTTTTCCAACCAAAAATAATGCAGACAAAGCGTACGTTCCGGGGACAACGTCGGAGTCAGCGCGAATATTCGCTTCAAAGCAAGTACCGCGAATGCAAACCGGTAAAGACAAGTCCTTTGGCGTAGAACAGCAAGGCAGCCCGAAAATGGGGAAAAGAAAATTGCAGTTAAAACAACTTCAGCTTTCAAAAGAAGGCGGCCGAAAGAAGCGCGCTGCACATCTTGTCAGGTATCGACGAGCAGGCCCAAAAGTCCTCAGCGGACGTACGCGGTTGCGTTGTAATCCAGCCGCGGCGTCGTGACGCACGAGTGACCGCAGACCGGACTAGAATAGGAGCGCTGGATAGCTGATAGACCGACGCGCGACAGCCGCCTTTCCAAACCGCAGTGTGGTCGGATGACACAACACGCCGTTTTGTTCGCGCCTGGCGATCCACGTTAAGCGTATCCCACAACATCATTCTATAAAACACACGCAACAAATGCGGTTGGAACGTCCGGACGGAGTCGCCGAACGCAGTGACGGACGTACCATGCCACACTTACCGCGCAACGTTGCTGCATGCAAACGTACAAACAAACAAAAAACTCCCACCTCCCCTGAACCCCTGTGTAGATGCGACGCATAGGCGGAGCGGCGAAGGGACCGCGTTTTATAGCGCGCATAACGTTGAGGGGACTGCGTAAGCCGGTCCCAGTCGATGACGACGTTGGCGTACTTGTAAAGCGGCGTGGACACCAGGTGTTTGAGCCAAGCGTGGATGTGTCTTCGCCGGAGAACGGCCCACCGGTTATATGCGCAGCGCGCCCGAAGGACAGGAAACCGCGGAAGAGAGAGTACTGCACATGCGCCGGCCCAAGCGCGTCTGCCGTGGCTATGACGCAACGTGCCACGGCTATGACGCAACACAATCCAACACAATTCACTTTAATCCAATCCAATCCAAATCCAATCAAATCCAAGCCAAGCCAAGCCAATCCAATCCAATGGACAACGCCATTGGATTGGATTGGCCAATCCAATCCAGTGGACAACGCCGACGACGACGACGCCGGAGTGACAAGGCGAGTGAATCAGATGCTCTGCATCTAATAGCACCGAAGCGTCGGATAGCACTACGGCTAACGAGACCTGAAACGCCAGCTGACTTTGCAAATGCGAAGAAAAGCCTACATCACGGTCTGCGCGAAGGTTTTGTTCATAAGACAGTCGGCTCCCAATTACAGTAGTCTGCAACCTCTTCCCGTCGTTTTTCCCATCCTCGCACAATAGAGCAAGTCTGAACCACAAATATACGGAAAACAACCCAGAATTGCAGTTTTGTTCGCCAGCTATGCTTGAGGTATATTTTATTACCTCGCAAGGCTGATATCAGGACGAGTCAGAGAAAGTGACGAGAGCGATTCCAGGAATCCCTTTTCCCTCGCAGGTGACTCGACATTGGTGGAGACCGCGGGCCGAAGCGAAGAGGGAGGGAACAAGAAGGACGGCTTCCGGCATGTATAAAGAAGCGTACGGGTTTGAAGAAGACGAATGAGAGATAGATGGGACGCAGAGTATAGTATACACAGGAAAACAAACCCATCATAGCGAAATCTCGAGGAAATCTTTGCTGATCGCATACAAACAACGAACGTGGACGTGTCAGTCTGGGCATACGCGCACACGGTCTGTCTTGCGTTAGCCCCCGGGTAAAGGAATTAGCGGTGCGCTGCTGTCTGCTGCAACTTTCACAAGTGTCCAGATACCGTGCGGTGGTTTTCCTTCACTCCTGCAACGACGGGCGTGAGGGAAGCTTTCCGGCGAAGCCGTCGTTTCTGCGTTATAATTGCCTTTCGGTGCTGCTTTGCCTCTTCCGAGATATACGTAGTGATTGCTTTCCTCTCGTTCCGCTAACAGTGGGCGACAGTACACTGCACCTGCACTACAATGGCGGTACAACAAACAGCACGTAAACGTCACAGATGTCTGCGTATCTGCAAGGCGTTTAACACGCCATGAAAATGTGATTTTTAAATGCATAGCATTTTAGTAACTCACAATGTCACGCGGCGTTGGCGTGCCTTGTCGTAGTCCGCATGCGCGTCTTGTCGTAGTCCGCATGCGCGCCTTGTCGTAGTCCGCATGCGCGCCTTGTCGTAGTCCGCAGCCAGGATAAGTTTCCGGCGCCCGGTTTCGAACCCATGACGCCGCGGGCGGAACGCAAGGTGCCCGGCGCACTACCGACCGAGCCACGAAACCGACACAGATTTCGATGCACCGAACGCGCCTTATATCCTTCACTCATTTCTCGTTTGTTTCGAAAGCGCCACAAGTTGTCCCGCGCCTCCAAAAAATGGCGACACGGGTCCCGCGATCGAGAGATACGAGTTGCCGGCGCACCCCCTCGGAAATGCTGTGCATTTGATCGTGCCCCTCGCGAGGGGGATGTCTTTTTCTTGTTCTTTTCTCTTGGTCGCCGTATACCCTCGTTTCACGTGGCGAAGAGAGAACGGTAGGCTAGTTGTGCTGTATTAAACCGTACGGGCAATCGCCAGTAGCGACTGAGAAACATAAGCACGGACACAAAGAATAATTCTGCGTTTTGTTTTACTTTGCTTTATTCTTGTCTCTGCGGAGCGCTGTGCAACTCAATGGCAAACTTGCTTTTGTACGTGGTGAATTTCGCTCTAAAAGTCGATTTCACTCCGAAAGTCGATGTCTCTATAAAGGCATTGCTTTTGTCATTATCTGACATCACACTGGGGGCTCGCCGAAATCTGTGCACTTTCAAACATTACGGACGCCAAATTTCTCAGAATGATTCTAAGAAACCACCCCGTTTTATAAATAGTCTAAGCGTTCCTTCTGCAGGTACGCCTTGACGGCTGCTTTCTTAGAGGCGATTATCCATCAAAGTTCTGGAGTAGAATAAAATACAATCGGGCCGTTCCAACGCGCGCAAAGCACGCTGAAGCAAATTTTATGGCTATAATAACCCCGCAAACCCTCCGGAAATATTAAACTTTGAGGGGTCTTTACAGTTGACAATATATTTAATCACGCTATCTAAGACAGGGGAGGCCCTTAACAGGCGAAGATAAAGGCACGAGAAAAGGAGGGTTAGGTAAGATGATTGCGTCGTTGGTAGTGGTGTCCACAGAAATCACGAATGCGATAGAGACTAGCCGTGTCACCGCCATCCGTCGGATCCCCTGAGATGCGAAGACACGAAGGCGAGCCAGAGTGTCAAGTCTGTTTGCGTTGGAGACAGGAATGGAAGAAAAAGATAGAAGAAATGACTGCGAGGCCAGCGGCATTCCTATAGGCTGGGACGCTGACGTGTCCGACGATCATGACGCTTCTCGTTACAGTGGTTCGAGCAGACCCCGATGGAAGAAGCCCTCCTTCGCCTTCATTGATGAGGACACATGCCGTATGTATCCGATCTTGCCTATTCGATTACCTACAATCTCTACCCTTTTACTACTGGGGAAGATAGCGAATTGCCACTTTTGGCAGTCAGTGGCGAGAAATGACGTCTGTCTGTGCGTTCTTGATTTTTGCGCTATTTCGTGTGCACGTAGTGCCGTAACGTGAGAAAGAAACGGCATTAAAGGCCAACTTCACTCAAATTTTTGTTCGTTCAAATTTCATCCAAATAAGAAGTCTAAGCTCTTAAAATCACCTCGCCGAAATCCTAAGCTTCATAAACACACAGCACACTAGGTACCGCCGTTCAATGTAGGTCCGTGCAGACGACGTCTGCACCTGGCGGAGAGTCGGCGAAACAAGTTCCGAGCGGACTGTGACGGAGGTTGCGGAACCTTTCCCGTGGAGCTCACGCTTCTCCGGCGACTTGCACGTCGCTCCCGCGGGCGCATGGACGTGTTCTCCGGGCGTTTCTCTGCTGCACCACCGCGCTGTACCACCATCGCCATCACATGTTTCCAACTAACGGCATAGGTAGCAATAGCCGCCTTTTTTTCAGTGCAATAAAAGAGATTACAAGCCTACAAACTCTATACGCGCGCTCTCGAACGTTCTGGAGCTAACAAAACGTTTTTACTTGAAAATAATATTTTTACTAAAAACAAAATAGCGCGACACCCACACTAGCTTTGCTTTTGTCATTCCTATCATCTATCACAGAAAAAAAAAGATATTTTATAAATTCTTGACCACTTTCACTTATACGCGTCCAATATATGCAATATTTCGGCTGCGCCAGCGCCACCTCCATCCCTTAGGCCTATCCGAAGTTTTGTTTGCGACCTAACTAGAGTTGTTTTATACGCGGGTATAAACTTTTGTGCGACTTTTTCCTCACTCGCTAAATGAACCGAAATCATACTGGCTCGTGGTAACAAATACATCCACACAAATAACGGCCGTCGACTTTGCAAAGTGCGAGAGCTAAAAAATTTGCTCCTCTAATAAACAATAAACTAGATTTTTTCATCATCCAAATGAAGTATTTACTTTTGTAGAGCGCTAGATTTAGTTTACTGGAAAGTAAAATGTTTTCAACAGCAAATGCGTCTCGTTAAAGTATAAAACAACGGTAGATAGGTGAGTTTTTTTGTGTGTTTTAGTGCATGATTTATCTGTGGAAGCTTACTTATAGTTCTAGATCCCCTTTACTATTCTATTCTTGATAGGCAGCAAGGCGAAAAATACTGGGCTGATATTCCCGAAGCTGTTTGCACGCACAATGTATAGTAAAAACAGTGATTGATCTCAGCCCGTGTGCGGTTTATTTCCTTCAAAGAGAGCTATGTGACAGCCGAGGCACCGGCTAACCAAAGGTGCTTTTCGATATCGTACGAGCAACTAGCTTTGTAAGTCAGGGCCCGCTTTTTTACTCGAAATCTTAAGGATTGATACAACGGCAGCTATTCTGATGGGAAAATCACTGTAAAACGGTCCACTCCATCTCGATTGATAGCAACGCGATGTCGAAATTGCGCCTAACCCCATTATCCCGGGCAAACGTTAGTGGGAGTTCTGTGGTAATAACAGTGCGAAACGAGACGCTACTACGCGCATTTGAAGGCGGCTCTGAGCGGCCGTCGGTTCTAGCGCGGCCGTCCGTTCCATCACGTACGTCACTTCCAGCCGCCGGTAATGGGCGCCTTTTCTACTCAGTTCCGGTTCCGAAAACGCCAATGTCGTGAGCCATTTGCGTCGCTCGCGTTCATGTTTGAAACGTAGCATTTTGCATTTCGCACTCTTTTTTGTGTACTATTAGGTGATATTATTTTTACATTGTCGAAAATTTGAGTGAAGTTGGCCTTTAGAAGTGCTTGATTTAGGGTTCACACCACCCGGATTTTACGAAGATGTCTCATTTTCTTCTGGCAGGGGCCTCGTTGAGTAATGCTTACGTCTCTTATTAATGGTGTTTTCCGTTATCTCTGATGTCTATCGCGAGTTCCCATTTGTCGGGCCGCAGCGAAAGACGGACTTGCGTGAGATGCTTGCTGAAGAATAACATGCCATCACAGCTGCCGAGTGGTTTCTTCTAGTTGGAGATTTCAACAAAACCAAGTAAGATACACAACGCTACGATCCCCCACCCCCTGATGCGTGCAGTAGTAGGTGCGAAAATAACCATTCCTCCAGGTATTTATCCAATCTCACCGGGGACCGATGGGGGAATGTCTATCTTATCCCTGGAGATACATGAACAATCTTGTCACGCGATTGGCGCTGCATAAATAAAATTACTTCTCTCCGCAATGACCAAAGGCACTAAATGAGAGACGTAGCTCATGGAGTGTAACTTGGCGTTTTTTCGAAGCTTCCTATTAAAACGCTGGATAGTGACGTGGAATAGAATGTACATAATATGAAGAGTGTAGGCCGCGCGCATCCGTTATGGCGTGAATGTGTCAGCTGCCTGAACATACGAAACGTTTAAGAAGAGAAATATTTACCTGATTATCTATATTTTCAGCAGACTAGTCGTCTTCAATACATTCTTGTCGGCATTCTCCATAGGGGCGAGAGCCTTCGATTTTTTATGTTTTACGGAACGCGTGAGGAAGAGAAAATTGTATTGAGGTATCCACGGAATCGTTAAAAAAAGTTGAAGTTGCAGGCGCTGGGTGCGTGAACCGGGGAACCTGCACCAATAAACGAAAAAAAGCAATGCGTGGGCCAGGTAGCACGAGTGCTCTGAGAAAGGGCGATGCAGCGGGAACCTGGAAAAAGAAGCAGCGGCGTCAAAGGAGGGTACATGGCCCTGCCGCACGTGAAATACGAGCCATCTGTAGCGAACGCGCCTCTGAATTTAAATAAATTCACGGGCAAATGCTCATGCACAATTCCTTTACTTTGCTACTGTCGGTTTACGTTGAACATTGCCATTTAGCGTCTCCCACTTCCGAACTATTTTCCTCGAGATGTCTACTTACCAAAGTTGGGTAGTGGTGTCGCAAACTTTAAAAGTGGCTTCTCTCCTTGCTGGTGATAATTTCGCCGTCGACTTCTTAGTGGGAATACGGCCGAAATTTGATGAAGACGGCAGCGTTACATGCATTCGGTACATCGACGTTCCACACTAATAGATGAAACAAGCTGGCGGTTTATGTTATTTTGTATGTATAACCAATTACGCGATTCCATCTGGGCGAATTTTGACACTCAAGGCCCGAATCTGCCCCGTAAAATCAACCATCCCCGCAAAAGAGGGGAGCCTTGCACCCCACGGACTAATCTATTCACCACAGCAGCTAACCTAATAGCTAGGGCAAAAAATTAGCAGTGGCTTAGCTCGGCTATGCCAGAATATACGTAGCGGGAGCTAAGGTTCAGCTGGTTATTCTTAGCTTTCCTGGTTGTCTAAGATTAGCTTGATTATCATGCTTACTGCTGCTTCAACGGCACACACACGGTATACGCATTATGTGACACATGTATATTTATCAAGCGGCCTCGGCGCAGCGTTACATATCGCCCCAGCGCTAAGCTGCTTCCACAGGCGCACGCTGGTGTTGCTGCGACGCACGAGCCATCGGTTCCACACCTGGCGACCCCTCGCATATTCATCAAGTGAAACGGGCCACCACGTGCGGAACGGAGGTCGGCGAAAACGCTGGGCGCGTGGGGTGTGGGAGAGACGCCGGGCAGCTAGCAACGTTCTATGCGCCGTGTGACGTCACTGATCCTCGCGCATGCGCAGCACGGCTCTCCAGGAGCCACGTGAGAATGGACGCCGGGCAGCTAGCAACGTTCTATGCACCGTGTGACGTCACTGCTCCTCGCGCATGCGCAGCACGGCTCTCCAGGAGCCACGCGAGACTGCTCAACCTCGGCCAGTGTAGCTCATGCTACAAAAGTTCCCATAAAGAAGCCGGGGGCGGGACACTTCAATATTCATCACCTCACCATATTTGCTATTGCGATAGGCTAAGAAAAAAGCGAAACAATGTACGGAAATCGCACATATAATGTTGAGACCCAAGTATAACTCACTCGGTTTTAGTATTTCCTGGCGCCCGCCTGGACGCTCGAATATCGGAAAGGGAAACATACAACAGACAACTCAAGAATCGAATATCGCTAAAAGCCGTTGTAAGCGAGAAATCGATTAAAGGAGCCATGAAGAGAAAACACAAGCTTGGTTCATTCGAAAGATTGCCTCGTTAGAACCATAACGACACCACTTATAACGCAAACTTCGCTCAAATAAGCTACATAATTAGGAAAAAAGGAAATGACCATGCGACCCACCAGCTCATTTTCCGCAACAGAACCTGTGATGTCACTTGGGAATGCTCTGCGATTGGCGGAGGCCGGCAAAAGCAAACGCGTGTTAGGCAGGGCTTACAGTTTGCATAGCGAGCTAAATGCCCGTGAAACATACTGCACATTCTTTTTATGACAAAGAACGGTGGAGTAAACGGTTGAAGTTCCGAACGAACACGCAAGCGTGTGCGCCAATGCGTACGAAACTACCGCCTGGCCGAGCTCGACATCTCGCCGTCGCGCAGACGAATTTTCGGGTTGGAGGCGCTCTGACCTTGGGGGAAAAATGCCGTAAACACCGCGCATTGACGCTCGTATCTTTCTGGTCGAAGCAGAGAGCTCGCGCGAACGGCTTTCCATACACGACACCGGCCAACTGGCATCAGCGATACTGCTACTGAAGTTGAACTATTATTAACCGTCATAAAAATACGGCACATACGTACCAGTCTGTATTCGTCCGTCGCGACGGGGCTGACGAGGCAGCGGTGCCGACGGCAGGGCGTTCGTCTGTTGTGGCTATCGCGGAATGGTCGCTTTCCCGTCCACCGCGTATCCGACAACTCTTGCCGCTCGTGCACTTAGAAGCATTGAGCGTTCAAGTGGTGTGAGGTTGTTAAATGCAAGCCCGAGCTCCTCGGCGAGAGTTTTGTTCTCCGGATCAGGCGATTCCATGACTAGGGCTGCGGGTGCACTAGGTTTTACTAGTATTTTTAAAATGGCCGCCGTCTCGGTCAACTCCCGCGTGTGGGTGCTATATTGCCGCGAACCATACATTGGGTTTGTTTATTTGTGTTTTGCTTTTACCGCCCGGCTGCGCCGGTCTGTGTTATCTCTGCGCCAAGGGAAGCGCGTGTTCCATTCTTTCTTTCTGTGCCGCATGTGTTATCTGTTGTGATAGGGAGAGCATTCCGATCTTACGTGAACAGCCCAGAATAATCTTCTTGGATCTACTATGTTCTCGATGCGAATCGACGTTTCGAGAACCACGCGCGCCGAAAGATAAAAAGCCTGCAGTGCGGACGCCGGGGCATTCGATTCTGCGACGCTCGCCGACGCACGTACGTCACTTTGTTGACCACTGCTTCGCCGCCTCTGTATTCTTTTCAGTTGTTAGGGGAGCACAAGTTCGCTCCAATAAACTTGTTTCTTTTCCAAACAACTGCTTCGTCCTTGGCTACGTGACATCTGGTGGAGGTGCGGGGTATCGATCCCCGTACCTCGCTTTTGAACTGAGCCCAGTTTGTCAAGGAGCTCTCGTGGTTCTTGAACCAAGTGCGAGCCGAATCTTCCAAGTAAAAGAAAACGTGCCGGAACGTTTCTGCGTCGTCCCACCTGTTGAATTTCCGGACGCGCTCCAGTTTCTCCAACCATTCTTCTGGGTCTTCTGCGGGGGCTCCTCGGAATGAAGTGATCCCTGATGGTAACTCCGGCACATCACGACAACGCAGGCGGCCTGAAGTCGTCCACGTGGTTCGCCTAAAACCTTTCTACGGACGATGACAAACTTTTATTTTCATTGGTTCGGACTGTCGCTTATGTTAGCATCGGGTCGATGCACTCTTAGAGGGGGGGTAATGCCGCGAACCATACATTGGGTTTGTTTATTTGTGTTTTGCTTTTACCGCCCGGCTGCGCCGGTCTGTGTTATCTCTGCGCCAAGGGAAGCGCGTGTTCCATTCTTTCTTTCTGTGCCGCATGTGTTATCTGTTGTGATAGGGAGAGCATTCCGATCTTACGTGAACAGCCCAGAATAATCTTCTTGGATCTACTATGTTCTCGATGCGAATCGACGTTTCGAGAACCACGCGCGCCGAAAGATAAAAAGCCTGCAGTGCGGACGCCGGGGCATTCGATTCTGCGACGCTCGCCGACGCACGTACGTCACTTTGTTGACCACTGCTTCGCCGCCTCTGTATTCTTTTCAGTTGTTAGGGGAGCACAAGTTCGCTCCAATAAACTTGTTTCTTTTCCAAACAACTGCTTCGTCCTTGGCTACGTGACAATATGGAGTCGACATACTAAGTATCTGTTTCATGGACCGGCCCGTGTGACGCCATTGCTCACGTCACCAAATGTGCACTTTTAGTGGGAGATTTCAAATTTTGGCTTAAATTGCCTTATTGCTCAGTGAATAAAGCATCATTTGCTTCCGGGAAAGCGCTTGGGGTACTATGAAACACCTAATCTTTCGAATAAAACAAACTTTTGTTTTCTCTTCATGGCTCCTTTAAGGGGTCGAGGGAGGCAATATACAGACGGAAGGAAGTAATAGCAATGAAGAGTGACACTATGAAGTGCGGGATACTCTTTGAGTCTGCCAAAATTATTATCGACCTAGCTACATATCACCACCAAGGAAACGCGTCGCACCCGGTATTGGTGCAACCACGTGTGCCACACGGGCACGGCCTGAGATGAAAGGAATACGAATCAAAAAAGAAAATTTAAGCGAGAGAATTTTAATACACTCAGTGCAAAAAGCCCCGCATTCGAAAATCCGGCCCGCGTTGGTGCCAGCGTAAATATTTGAGGGGGCTCGTAATAGCGGTCCAGAGGAAGGCTTTTCAGACTCCATTAACGCACGCATTAAGCTCAGCTTTTAAAGCCATCTTCTATGTGCGTGAGAACGGCTATGGCCAGGTGCTTCTCCACAAAAATAACACGTATGCACCTGACTTCCGCGCACCAGATGTTTCTTCATCAGTCTTCTTTTTTTTGCAAACCACGGGGCTCTGTTAGAAGTATTGTTCCATAGTACAAGCTTACAATGTTATGCGCTCTAAGTGCGAGAATTGAAGCCAGGAAACACTGTAAGAAGGTTCTCGGTCTGGGAAACTTGAAAGCGTTTTTTTTGTATTTGTTTTGCATCTGCGTGTCTGGTAGGCGCAAGCGTGGGGAGGCATGTGCTCGTGAGCTCTTAAAGTCCACGAGTGGTACGTTGAAAATATCGCGCAAGAGCAGGCGGTTTGTGGTTTGCCTGCTTTTTTAAAAGTAAAAGCAGCTACCCTAACTTAATCTTCGGAGAAAACTTCCGTCGTATTGCGTGGAGAGTGGTGGCAGCAAAATGCGACACAACCGGTGAAATTAAAGCCGCTGGATTGTCGAGGGGACGGGCCTAGTGGATGGCAGCCATGCAGACAAATTTTCATTTACCTGTCACGTTTTAAGATGACTAGACATGCCAGACACGATAAAGTAGGTTTTTTTTCTCAATCGACGAACAGAAACTGCGTGTGGTGACAACTAGTACTGCTAGTCCAGCCAGCAAAATCCTAGAAACTGATTGGGCGAGTAGAAAGGCTCAACAGCGAGACATATCCTCAGAAAACGAACAGAATGACGTGTTTGCGCGTGCACAATCTCTCCTCCACTGGATAATGGTCAAAAGGTGCCGGGTGACAAAACAGTACAGCTTGTGTTACGTCTCAGGGGAACAGCTAACTTCTGTTAAATCTGTATACAGCTATTGTCAGCTTTGGATGGAGCGGGTTATGTGAGATGAAGGTTAGAGACTCGCAGTGCTGTGTTTTTTTTTTATGTCCCGATTTTGAGTGACGCTTGAGTCATGTGTACATTTGCAAGAACTAAATGATCTGAAGCTGAAGAGACGCAATCGTAATTGTGGGGCGCTGGTATGCTAATGCTTCCGACGAGGCTGACGATTAGTATTATTAGTAGCAGTGCCACAATTCTTGTGACTACTTTGTGTTGCTGAGCCCATGGTCATGGGTTCCATTCCCGGCCACGGCACCCGCCTTTCTGGTAGAGGCGAAAAGCGAAAACACCCGTATGTTCGAGATTTCGCCGGATGTTAAAGGTCCCCAGTTGGTAAAAATTAATCGGTAGCCCTCCACTACAACGGGCTTCACCGCCATTGTAGTGTCGGTGCGTTAAATTCCATAATCAATCAATCTAATTGTCAATTCTACGTGCTAATATTATTACTTAATAATATTAATAATAAAAAGAACACACAAGAGGGGCATACCAATTCAATTTGCAATTGCATAGCAAGCCAATGGTGAGCACGTTTGAAGAGGATTGATTGATTGATTGGTTGGTTGATCAACTGATTGATGTATTGATTGACCGATTGATTGACCGATTGATTGATTGATTGAGTGATTGATTGAGTGATTGACCGATTGACCGATTGGCCGATTGATTGATTGATTGATTGATTGATTGATTGATTGATTGATTGATTGATTGATTGATTTATTGGATTGATCTCTTACCTCAGTCGATTGATCGAATCGTGTTTAAGCAATCTGAGTGTTTTTCGTTCTTCTGGAAAGAAGGAATTTGGATAGTATACTCGGTCAACAGCAGGATACTTTGGTTTCTAAGGCAGATACACACGACATAGTACGCAATACAGGTGTAGCATTCCATTCCTCTGCTGCAAAACTTCTGCAGTGGCGTATGAGGATGGCGAAAATTGAATGGAGTGAATGCCTGATGGAATAGAAAGCCCCCCTCCCCCCTCCTCATCTGCAGTGTCGCATTTACAGGCTTGGCTGGATTGAAGGCCGAGGACCTCGCTACGTCAATCCCTGTTTGAGTAGTTATGAAAAAATAACGCTGCGTAGGACGCCGTCCTGCAACACTCTCCTTACCGGCATCAAACAGCCGAAATGGAGGCCATTCTCAGAAATTCAAAACAAAACTCGCACTGAAAACAGTCCAGCCTTGATTATTTCGCTCTTAGCACAAAACGAAGTTCAGCAGAGAAGTGAAAAACAGCAAAGCAACCGGCGTAGTATAAGGTACGGTTAAAATAATAGCTGCGGAAAGGTAATTTTTTTTCGCTTAAGCAGACACCACGAACACAAGTAAAGGTGGAAAAACAAGGCGATCGGAAGGAGGGAGGAGAGTTAGGACAGGCTGCGGTGCGAAAAATAAAATTACCGTGTCACCTGGGTAAGGTGCAAAAGCAGTTCGTTCCATCCATATTAGAATCACCTTTTGACTCACGACGTTGTTAAAGCTGGGCGATCATAGCTACTCTGTAACAAGTGAACCGAGCACCATCAAAAGTTAGCTCCGCAGTGCCGCCGTCGAGAGATGCACGAGCGACACGCGATTAGTGGAGCCATAAATGCCGACAATCAGTAGGTACATGAGACATCCGCTTTCGCAGTGCATCCCCCTCTCGGTAAAACATGCGCCTAAAACGTTTATTTTAGGTGCGGAGTACCTTAGGACAACACAATGTCCGTCCGCGTCCGTACGCATAGCATTTACAATCGCAAAAAATCACACAGGCACCGGCAGGATTCGAGCCTGTGTCTGGTAGGCCAGACAGAGTGAGTGTCAGTCGTCTTACCCATTGGGCTACGACCGTGGGTTAGTACACGACAGTCAAACGGCTTATTCCCCCGCCTGTAACGGTGCGGAGTACCTTAGGACCATTCAATGTCCGTCCGCATCCATCCCGT
The DNA here is from genome assembly GCF_048455015.1 of Haemaphysalis longicornis. Lineage (NCBI taxonomy): Eukaryota > Metazoa > Arthropoda > Arachnida > Ixodida > Ixodidae > Haemaphysalis > Haemaphysalis longicornis. Next base: position 85,145,646 of record NW_027526204.1, read on the forward strand.
GCGCGCACCACCATCAAACGAAAATCAAGGAAAATTCGATTTGAGCCGTGAGTTGCAGTTTCATTTAGGGAATAATAAAGGTGCAACTCACGGCTCAAATGGGATGTCACTCGGGGCGCAAATCGGATGTCATTTCGAGTCCCCGTACCACGCACCCTCGCCATCATCCACGGAGTGCAGATGCTGCCATTTTTTTTCTCTCACGTTTTATTACTCTTTTCTTCTTCTCATAGCGTTGGGACTAATTGTAATGGCAGAATGGGCTGAAATCACAACCGACGACTCTCGGCGAACTATGAAGCAATAAAACAGTGATTTCAGTCGACCACTGCAGAGTCAGCGGTGAGCGAGAGAGGGGCATAAAAAAGAGCAAAGCTTGGAGTCTATTTCCGCGGCCTTCCTTAGGAAACGCTTTAGTATTCGCTGCGCTTTTTTTTTCTCTTTTGTTGGCGGCGGCAGCGCACAGCATTGGGAAAGACTAAAGCAAGCCTGTTTAACGCGTCAAATTCATGCGACGGCAGCACCTTGCGCAAATGTGAGATTACTTCGGGCATTTAAAAAGTGTTGCGTTTCATCGTGTGGAACCTTCGAACTTGAGCAATTTCGTTTGAAGTACTCGCGATATGTCAGCGACAGATATTTGTAAGTTGAGAAACTGGCCGCGAACTTTCGCGAACAGGTGGGTGCAAAGGCGGTAAGACCGTCGCGGAAATTTCCGTGAATGGTTTTTTTTTTAGATTTAACCTTTGATACTCGCAAGGGCAGGGTGGGAATCCTCCCTTTTGCTCGTTCTAAACTTGTATCGCACTGTCATTTTTCGCAACAAGTTTGGTCCGATGCTCCCACATGTAAAATTACACTACTTTCTTTCAGTACTGGATGACTCCTCCAACGTTTACTTCTGCTGCATGTCAATCGCTCATTTTGCTTTCCCCGAGACTGGGAAAGAAACAGCCTGGTCAAAGCGATGGATTTCAACAGACACCCAGTGAGACGCCTATCGAGCAGTTTCGTAATAGCTTGAGAACGAGCATTTCTATGGGCAATTGCTTATAATTGCTCCACGGCGTGGAAAGTGCTAAAGCCTCTGTGATGCCAGCAGAGGCCTAGACATGCATGGGCTTTGTAGGAAGCTATGAGTACTATGGCAATCGTGTTCAAACGAAGGCTTATTCCATGCCTTTCAAATCAAACCGCAAAACAAATATGATATTTTTATCCGGTGGCATAGCAAATGTCAATGCCTACACCAAAACAAAACCAAAAAAGTTTTCAAGGGTAAACGGGACTATGCTCATTGCAACATATGTAAAAACCCCAGGTGTTTTAAATGTCTTTGAGCGCTACTGAGTAGCCATTGAGCATAATAACTGAAATGAGAATAAAGGCTTTATTTGCAAATTACTTGGGCATGTACAGGTTGTCACATCGATAAATGGAACACAAAAAAATTCCTGAGCGAACCGCAGCTCTGTACGCGCTCCAACTTTGCAATGTCGAATTTTGTGATCTATTTTGTTTAACAGCAGGATTAACGACAGTAATTACCTGTTTCTTCTAAAAATGCATAAAAGCGACTGTCGCCTATAGGGAAATGGCGGATAATTTGAAGTGCCGTCTGATTTTAGAATGACGGCGCCGCTCGGGAAACACAAAACGAAACACGCGATGGCGATTCACGACAGGAAAGAGCCAAATGAAGTAGCAGGCGATCAGAAAATCCATTTTGTCGATAGTTTATGATGATCAGAAATGGTTACATAGGAGCTTATACGAATGACGGTAAAGTATTCCCGCGGTTCATCGTTATCAATCCCAGTGTCGATGTCACTATTAATGTCAATGTCAATGCTCGTGGCATGGCTGCCTGTTCGTCTGCTGTGAATGATCTCATGACGCGATGTTAGAAGCACAGACACGCGCGCACAGAATAATGAAAGTAAAACGAGAACAAAGAACCGGGAGCCGTATTTAGGAAAGCAGCGTAACCTAACAAAGCAGACCGCAGACGATCTGAAGCAGGTGACGGGTATTGACAACGATGAACCGCGGGAATACTTTACAATGATTGGTAGGAACCCTTATGCAACTATTTATGGCCATCATAAACTATCGCGAAAAGAGATTTTCTGATCGCCTGCTGCCTCAGTTTGCTCCTTCCTACCACCAATCGGATTTGCGTGTTTCGTTTAGCATTTCCCAGGCGGTGCAGTCGCTCCAAGATCAGCTTGCCCGTCCGAATTGGCCGCCATTTTCCCATAGGCGAAAATCGTGTTTATGGGTTTTCAGAATAAACAGGCAAGTACAATCGTGGTTTCTGGTGGCAAAGAAAATAGACCAGAAAATGCGACATTCCTGGTTTCAGCGCGAACGGATAAGCGGTTTGCTCAGAAAAAAAATTTGAAAGGGTTCCATTCATCGATGTAACGTCCATATGTATGAGTGCTTGCGATCGGATGTCTCGGCAATCCGAAAAGGGAGGCATTGCTATCTCGGCGCTGGTAGGCCAGAATAAAGACCCAGCAGTATATGCACAGAATATTTCGACTGCCCTTCAGACAACGCAGATATCCAGCTCTCTACAGTAGCAATGGAAACGACATGGTATCTAACATACTGGTCGAGAAGATAGAAACCGGCTATCACTATGTTCCCATATTCACAGACAGTGCCGAAACTCTGCAGGACCATTACATCCAACCATCATCATCATCATTTCTTTGGGGGCACACATCGTAACCCCACAAGGATACTTTGTGGTGTACCACATCTGTCGTGCTTGTGGACAATTCCTCAACACAAACATAATTAACTCCGTGCGTTTGACAGATTTTCATGATAAATCTCTTCCAAAAGCGTGCCTACGAGCTGGAAAGCGAGTATTCTTACTGACGCCGTAATCGTGCCGGTCGGCCATTACAGAGCTCCCACTATTGTCCAGACGAACAAAGCCGGTGCCGCCGACTGCGCCGCTACGCTGACATTCATGCGACGGTTCCACTCCCCTTGCCACAGGGGCTATTTCGAGCAGCCCTCGTTTCTGATCCCAGCATGCTCAGCCATCGTAATCAGAGCTGACGTCGTCGTGCCTGACAGCTATTCTGATCCAGATCTAATATTTCTAAGGTAAATGCGAAGGATGACAATCCGTCTGGCTGGTGCCGTCACCGAATTGTCCCCAAAGTAACCGACCAGCACTACCGCAGAACACACCAAAACTTCACTCTCAGCTTCTTGTAACGTAATCATGCCGTCCCAACGTTCCGTGTAAAAATATATCGTTACACCGGTATCAGGAACCGTATGTGGTCCTTGTCCAGTCCTACTGGACTTCTGATGAAATTCTTCCTGGTTTGGGTTCATTCACGCCATCAGAGGATCCGGCCGCACAGCCGGCAGCACCAAACCCTAATCTTGCTGTGCAGGTATTCGTCTTGGGGAGTTCCATGTCGGGGCATTAATAATTCCAACGCCTTCTTACCGCACACTGTAAAATAATTCATATACTTAGATAAAAATTTCTGTTTGTTTTTGTTTCAAAACTTTATTTTGAGCCTTTTAATGCGGGAGTGGTTTCTCATTCTTGGAGATCATGGGGCAACTCTGCTGTCTGAGCCCTGGACACCAGGAGTAGCTGGGCATCCAAGCCGGCACTTGCCATCAGGTTCATTACAGCTCAGGGAGAGAAAACGTAGTGAATAAAAGTATGAGGGAGGGAATATGTGCGCATCCCCCGGCCATATAAATTAGGTTGCAAAGGTTAGGGTAGAATTTACATGTGGCAGGGTATTGGGTCCGGAACAACTTATGTAGCCAAGTTGGGTGCGAAAAGGCGTTTGTTGGGAGTCTCCGGAGTATTTGTATTTTAGTAAGTGGTGGGTGAGGACGCGGGTAATGTTTTCCTAAAGTGCAGTAATGTTGGGTAGGTCTTGAATTGAGAGCAGGGGAACGAGACTCGGTGTTTCCTCAGAGGCCTGGGAGGAAAGTTTGCAGGTTTAGCTATGGGCGAAATTATCGTCGGTTAGTGAGGTGTGTCCCGGGTCCACACGCTGTCGATATTCCGGGTGGGGGCGTGTCGAGTGAGGACCTTTCAGGCAGTAGAGTCTACGCTACCCACTAGAAAGCTACGACGACTCCTTTACAATCGGTAATTTTAATCGTAGCTGGAGTATGAGTGATAGCGATGGCCACGGAAAATTTTTCCACTGGCAAGGTAGATCTGGTGTTGAGTGGGGCGTATGTGAGGATCTTATCTTTGGTTGGAGGGATTGGAGGGATTGGAGTGCCGACTGGAATCTGCGTAGGATACATTATGATTGCTACCATAAAGTCGTTCTTGGTCTCGGCGACGAGCCCCAAGACGACCACAGTGCATTGAGCGATGTATGATTTTGGTCAGAGGGCGAATACGAATGGATTGACGCCAATTATGAAGAAAAGGTTTAGTGTCTGTAGTCTGAGGTGTTGACATGTAGAGGTCCTATAGAAGTGCTAGCCCCGTTCGCGTTTGAGTGTGTCACCGACGTTGACCGGAGAGATGTCATTCAACGAGTTCCGAAACGGAGTTGTGAACGCCTAAGTGGAGTAGGTTTGTATTCGTGGTGGGTATAGGGAGATTAGGAGTTTTCTTTATAGCTTTGCGGATGAGGCGATCGATGGCTTCAGGGTCACTTTTGGTGAAAGTAAGACAGGGTGTGACGTAGATGACCTATGATATGAGGAAGGCACGGATGAGGCGGAGGAAGCCTTCCTCCACGCTGCGATGTTGGTTGAATATGTGGCTAAGCGTGCGAGTGACTTCTCTAAATACTGTGGTGGGCTTGGATATGGTCTGGTCGTTCCGTGCGTTGGCCCAGATGTAATACCAAATATCTGGAACGAACGGCTGGGACATATGAGCTGTCCATCAAAAGTAGTTTGAACTGATCTTTGGTTGGAAGCAGGAAAAATTTTTTGAACTATGGTGAGGTGAGAGTCTTGAAAGGAACAACGATTGCCAATTGATTAGGCGTATTGTTTCACAATGCCAGCCTCACTTTTAAGGGATCTTGAATTTGAAGTGAAGAACCCGTGTAAGTTCGCATATACAAATGTCAGCAGCATACAGGGTGCAATAAGCACGGATAATGGCTCGAAGCAGACGAGGGAGGTCTAAGAGAGCTTTATAAATCGTAATTGTGAAGGGACAAAACATTGAGGAATTCCCCAATCCCCCAGGGTAATGGGCCCAGATTAGGCATGTCGAAATCTGATGCATCGTTGATATACGCAGGCGATGCATCGCCTGCTTCTACCATCGGCTGTTTGAGGGGGAGAACACCGGCAATGTTAGCATAAGTACGAAGGCCGCAGCTTGTTTTGTTGAGACGGGAGAGGATGGCGGAGTGAGAGACGTTATGGAAGGCTCCATTTATGTACAATGCAGGAATGGCACGAGGGGAATTTTGATAGACTGGTAGGAGAATTTTTTCTTTATGCGAAGAAGGATCTCCAGCGTGCACACTTGTTTTCTAAAGCCATACGCAATACTTAGGAAGAGATTTTTCACTTGTGCAACGAGTTGTAGGCGCCGGAGTAACAGGCATTGGTCAACTTAGCCACACGAGATTTTCAAAAACTAGAACGAAGGTGGTAGAGGTGGGTAGACATGTTAGACTTCTTGATAACGCACATCTCTGCTATTTTCTATTTTGGGGAAAGTTTGTTCGTATTTACCAAGTGCGTTAATATGCTGCACAAGATATTCCATTGAGTCATCATTCTAGTTGGCTAAGCGACGCGGCGTTACATGGCTGTGGCCCGAGGTGCCAGTTTTGTTGCATTCTGAAAGAGACATGCGGCGTTCGCATCCCGACCTTAACCGGAAATGTCGGTCAAGGTCAGGATTCAGCTGGCCTGTGTATGGAGTGGGGGTGAAATTCGTGGCTCTTTATAGATATTCGGTTTCGAAGGAATGATTGAGGTCTTCAGAAGAGCCTGAACACTTCGGGTCGGTGCTCGATGATTGCTCCTATTGAATTGGGGGGTCGATAGGACCCCGGAGCAGGTGGCAAGTTCTTTTGGTTGTCAGAGTACTTTAAAGGCTGTCACAGAGCTGTAATCATTATTTTTAGAAAGGTGGTTGGCGTGCTACTTTTATTGTTGGTTAAAAACAGCGATTTGGAGTCGAAGTCTGCGGTTATATCGCTGTCACTTCCAGCGCTTGGTCAGGATACGTCGTTCCATACAAAGCCTTAAGAGTTTTGGGTCGACATCAACGGTGCGGTAGGTTGTAGCCGCGGTTCCTGTGGTTGAGCGGGTAGTTTGAAATAAATCATTCGTCCATGCTGATAGAGGCTGGCTAGGGTCAATTCATTAACAGAAAATTGCCTTTCTGAAGGCACCCCAGTTGGGGATACGTGCCATGCCCAGTTGATCACTGTAGTTCTGTCTTGTTATTGTTATTAGCATCAAGTTGTGATCAGATCCAGGGTTTTCTGTCATGAGAAACCAGGAGACATCCAGGAAGCCAAAAAATAGGGAAGTCTAGGGTAGCATTCCTTTATTCTTGATTATGAGGCTTAGCGCGGCAATGCTACACAGGCGCGCCGACGTGGAGTGCTCCGGATTAATTTTGACCACCCGTTGATCTTTTATGTGCGCCGAAACCTCGAACACACGGGCGTTTTCTTTTTTCACTTCCAGAGAAAAGCGGCCGCCGCAGCTGCGAATGAAACCCGCGTCCCGGGGGTAGAAATTTTTGGAAAGATTGTATTAATGGGGGATGGTGAATCGGGATGGTTGAGCAGCAGTAGGTTTATGTCGTCGATATATCTTTGGCCAGGAGGGAGCCTTGGTACTTTTGTTAGTGATAGCCCCAGTTATGACGGGCGCAACTACACTTCCTAAAATAAAGACGACTTTTGCTTGCGATTTTGATGGCATCATTGATTGTGGATTCACTGTATGGAGAAGTTTGCGCTGGAAGACAATTATGTTGAGTATATGAACACACTGGACTTAGTTTTTGCAGATGGAGAGAAGCTCCAAAAGGGTGTGGTTACATCCATGCTGCGGCGTGATGTGATGAACGGCTGATGCGGCATTATTGACAAATATTAAAGTTGGGTAGAGGTCATTGGATCTATACAATGGGTACCCTGATAATTTTATGCACGTACAGGCTTCTTGAACGGCTATAACCACTGGTTTATGGCCGAGGATACGGATAAATTCATAAAGAGCTGCTCACTTCTGTTTCGTAGCTATACTATTCCACTGAAGAAGGGCGGTTAAGTTAGCTTGAGGTTCTGTTCCTGGCACCTGGAAGTGTGGAGAGGGCTGCATCGGAGTAACACGCGTAAGGGAGAGCTCTTACGCGGGCACGAGTGACGTTTTTCCAAGGGCGTCCGGTTCAACGAGTGCAGAGGTCATGTAAAAACTATAGGGGGGCGGTCCAAGAAAAAAGAATGGTGGTTGCATCCAGCGAGAGTAATCATTAACAAAATTTGTGTTCATGTTGTACTCTTAAGGCTCCGCAGTTTTATCCCTATTTTCCACCTACGAATTTCCGTCAGGCGGGTGCACGGTTCCATGAGAATATCCTCTGCAAGGCGTTGATGTTCGCACGATCAATCATGGATATATCGCTTCGGCCTATAAGACCACGCACTACTCGCGGCGATGGACCCAAAACTATAATGAAGGCTAAGTGAAAGAAAAAAAGAACTGCAACGGAAGTGTCAAAGATCAAACAAAAAAGTGAGACCCCTTTCCCGAAACAGACACATCGTTGGTGCATATGACATTCTGGAAAAGTCATAAATAACTGCTTCCATGAACGAGAGCTGCCAACGGTGAATTACTTTCGTCGTTTATGGCTTCGAAGTTCACTGCACTCGGCGAGTGTGTATAGATCAGTAATAACGGTCATGTTTTTCCAATCATGTATCAGAACAACTGACACCTCCCTTTGTTTTTTGATATTGAGACGGGGTATACGCGGTTAGAATTAGATGTATTTACGCTATTTACAAAGGGGAAAATGAGAGACACAGAAGATGACCACTCTAGCCCTTGCTGGGCGCCACACCGATCGTCGTCTTTCTCGTCCTCCATGATTGGCCTCATGGCGTGCCGGGGGATTTCTCTCCATATCAGTAGCTTCACCACTTCGCTATGGAAGGCTACACCGTAACATAACCCCCGGCGGCCGAAACGCCGTCCCGGCATGTTCTATGAAGGAGCCAACAACGTGGAGGTGTAGAGTTTGAACCGAGCGACATGGACAATGTCTGTCGTAGCGACGGAGGAGGAAGGCTGAATCGGGGTAATCTCGTACGTCACCTTGGTAACCCGGCGTAACACCTTGACGTCATGTAAAAGGAAGTCCGCCACTTCGGTAGCACAGGAGGTTGGGAGGGCCCTGGTGATTGCAAAGTGAGTTGCATAGTCAACTGCAACGTAACCCACTTGTTTCTCAGAGTGGGTAAAAGGTACGAGCAAATATAGGCTGTCACGGTAAAAGGGTTCAATGGGTACGTAGATAAGCTGCAGGAGGCCGGCGGGGGCCACGGTAGGGGTCTTCCGTCGTTGGCCGGGATCACATGATGTTACATAGCGCTTCACCGATCGGTACATCTTCGGCCAGAGGAACCGGCAGCGAATGCGGTCGTAGGTCCGCGTGATGCCTAGGTGGCCTGCAGTTGGTTCGTCATGAAGTTGCTGAAGCACGGACAGTCGCAAGTGTTCAGGAACGACGAGCAAAAGATCGGGGCCATCTTTACGAAGATTTCGACGGTATAAAGTCCCGTCCTTGAGGAGATAGTGATGAAGGGAAGCATCCTGCAGGGGAGAGTGTAGGCGTTCGATGATGTGCCGCAAGCATTCATCGCGTCGTTGTTGGACCCCGATGTTGAGCAGGCATGAGATAGTACAGGCTTGGTCTTCAATCTCATTTCCATCTCGGCTGTCGACGGGATAGCGCGACAAGGAGTCGGCGTCCTGTTGTAACCGTCCGGACTTATGGACAACAGTAAATGAGTATTCTTGAAGCCGGAGAGCCCAGCGGCCGAGGCTTCCAGTGGGGTCCTTCAATGATGAGAGCCAGCAAAGGGCATGGTGGTCTGTGACCACAGAGAAGGGCCGTCCATAAAGATATGGTCGAAACTTGGTGACTGCCCATACCAGTGCCAAGCACTCACGTTCAGTAATTGAGTAGTGCCGTTCGGCTGGGGACAAGAGACGGCTTGCGTAAGCGATCACGTGATCTTGGCCGTGTTGGCGTGGCGCCAGAACCGCCCCAATCCCATGGCCGCTCGCATCCGTGCGAACTTCTGTAGGGGCGGAAGTATGTAAATGACCAAGGATGGGAGGTGTTGTCAGTAAAGTTTTTAAGGTCGAAAAGGCACGTTCTTGATCAGGCCCCCAGGTAAAAGGCACATCCTTCTTAACAAGTTGTGTCAAAGGGCGTGCGATGTCGGCAAACCCTTTAATAAAGCGTCGGAAGTATGAGCATAACCCAAAAAGGCTGCGTACGTCTTTGCAACAAGTAGGGACAGGAAAGCTTTGAACTGCCTTGAGCTTTTCTGGGTCAGGTTGTACGCCCCGCTCGTCGACACGATGGCCGAGGATTGGAATTTCCTTGAGTTCGAAGTGGCACTCGGAGGAGTTCAGCTGGAGACCGGCTTTGCGGAAAACGGCAAGGATGGCCGACAGACGAGAAAGATGAGTCGCAAAAGTAGGGGAGAAAACGATCACATCGTCAAGGTAGCAAAGGCAGGTGGACCACTTGAAGCTGTGAAGGAGTGAGTCCATCATGGGCTCGAATGTTGCTGGCGAATTGCAAAGGTCGAACGGCATCACCTTAAACTGGTGAAGTCCGTCCGGTGTAATGAAAGCAGTTTTTTCTTTGTCCATGTAGTCGACGACGATTTGCCAGTAGCCTGAGCGAAGGTCGATAGAGGAGAAGTACTTGGCGCCGTGGAGACAGTCGGGAGCATAGTCTATTCGGGGTAATGGATAAACGACTTTCTTAGTAATGTTGTTGAGATGACAATAGTCGACACAGAATCTCCAGGTGTTGTCTTTTTTCTTGCCCAGGACCACCGGCGATGCCCAAGGGCTGGACGAAGGCTCGATGATGTCATTTTTAAGCATCTTATCGACCTCCTTTTGAATGACCTGGCGTTCAGCGGCGGAAACACGATATGGCCGCCGATGGAGAGGGCTCGCGTCGCATGTGTTTATTCGGTGTTTCACCAAGGTTGTTTGTCCGAAAGAGCGGTCGTCGAAGTCAAAAATGTCTCGAAAGGAGCTCAAAAGGGTCCAAAGGCCGTTAATTTGCTGGTGTTAGATCAGGGCCAATCATGTTAACAAATTCATCACATTTGGCCTCGCGGTTCGGCGTATCATTCCGAAATTCGGAATGCCCTTGAGTCGTTAAGGTCAGAATGTGGCAGTGATCAAGGGAACGCAAGTTCGCCAAGGACATTCCTTCGCAGACGACTTGTGGGGAAGAACCAAAATTCAAAAGCGGAAGGGTGGCGTGATCGTTGGTGACTGTAATGAGGTAAGGAAGAAGAATCACCTGTCGTAACAGCAGAACGTCAGTGATCGGGGCAAGGACGTACGAACCATCGGGTACGGCAGGAGTAGAAAAAAAATTAACGTATGCGACAGTTTTTGGTGGCAAACGGGTGAACTTCTCCGACCGAAGGCGACATTCTACTTCATCAGTGAAATGGGGAGAAACTGGCAGTCCACGTCGAACTTTACCCGTGGAGCAGTCGATGAGCGCAGATGTTTTTGTAAGGAAGTCGAGTCCAAGGATGATATCATGATGGCAGTGCGGTAGGACATGAAACAATGCAGGGATGTGATGATTTGCGATGGTGACAGGAGCGGTGCACGTGCCAAGAATGGGTGGCGTGCCCCCATCGGCGACTCGTACTACACAGGAAGGGGAAGCAGTGCGAACTTTTTTGAGCCGTCGGCAAAGGTCCGAACTTATTACAGAGATTTGCGCACCAGTGTCCACTAACCCCTGAACATATACACCATCGACAGTGATCTCCAGAAGGTTAGGACGGGGCGAAACAGTCAAAAAAGGAATTTCGGGCCTGGTCGTCAATGCAGCGTCACCTCTAAGCGCTGCATCGTCTAGTTTTCCGGAATGGGGCCTCCAGGATAGGGGGGAGAAAAGAAACGGCGGGGCTGGGGCGATGGTGAGGGGACGGTGAGCGACTGCGGCGGCCAATAGGTTGATCGAAAGGCAAGCGGGAATCCGGGGCGTCCTGGGTTCGGCGAGGGACAAAAGGTCGGGTCGTCATTGGTCGTTGGTAGCTATAAAACCCGGAACAGGGTCGTGGTGGGCAGCGGCTTGGACAGTAGCGAGAAACATGACCGACGCGGTGACAGGTGAAGCAAATTGGTTTGTCGTCAGGTGTACGCCATTCATCCGGGTTGCGATATCGAGGAGGCATGTACGGGGCACGGAGAGCAGTGGCGGGGGGACGATCGCTGGTGCAAGGCCGACTTAGGGAGCACAACGAACCGAGGCCGCGATTATCAAGTTCCTGGCGTACTACGGTCTGGATAAGGGATAGCCTGGGTGTTACGTGGTCTGGTGGGGAAATGAGAGCTGGTGGAGCCGTTGCTTCCAGCTCTCGGCGCACAATGCGTACTACATTTTCGGGCGAAGAAGAGTCGCGCGGATTAGGTGGTGACCTCTCGCAGGACGACGTGGCCGCTGTTTTAGGGAGCCTAGTGAAGGTTTGCACAATGCGGCGGCATTTCGCTTCCTCGAAGCGTCGGCATTCAGCAAGGACTTCGTCCACGGTCGAGCAGTTCTTGATAACAAGCAGGTTAAAGGCGTCGTCGGCAATGCCTTTCAAGATGTGGCCGATCTTGTCGGACTCAGACCTTGTGGAGTCTACCTTGGCGCAAAGAGAAAGGACATCTTGAATATAAGCTAAATACGGCTCCTGGGCCGTCTGAGCCCGCGTTGAAAGTTCTCGCTTGGGAGCGAGCTGACGTCCGAGGGCCTTCCCAAACACTCTCTTCAGGCTCTCTTCGCAGATATCCCAGCTAGTGAGCTCATGTTCATAGGTATTATACCACGTGAGGGCCGTCCCCTTGAGATATAACACGACGTTTGCCAGCATGAACGTGAGATCCCAGTTGTTATGGCGACTTACACGCTCATACATGGTGAGCCAGTCGTCGACGTCGACGTCGCCGGTGCCGTAGAAAAATCCAGGATCCCGGGGTTGGGTCAACACAATCGACGGTGGGATGGTCGGTTGATGGTGCTGCCCAGAATCGGTAGGCATGTTGTCCTGAGAGAGCTAGCGTCCGCTCCGAAGCTCCGTCGCCTCACGGGATCGCTGTAGCACCTCTACCAAGATGAGACGGGGTAGACGCGGTTATAATTAGATGTATTTGCGCTATTTACAAAAGGGGAAAATGAGATACACAGCAGATGAGCACTCTAGCACTTGCTAGGCGCCACACCGATCGTCGTTTGTCTCGTCCTCCATGATTGGCCTCATGGTGTGCAGGGGGATTTCTCTCCATAGCCGTGGCTTCACCACTTCGCTAAGGAAGGCTACACCGTAACAATATCATCCATCTTTTTCTTTATTTTCCGCTCAGTGAACGTGATCTCGATGTGTTTATTATAGTGACTACGCATACAAAGCTGCTAAACTTTCGTTAGACCATAGCCCCGCTAACGGAATGTCTAAACTTTTCGTTAGCGGGGTTATGGTCTCGGTAATAAGGAACTTACCGTCGGAATCGTAAAATTATAAATTGCTTATTGCAGCCACATTTTTCTTCGGGAAAGACGCCTACTCACGGGCTGCCTAGAAGGGCGTTATGACGCAACCACATAAATTGGCTGTCATGTGCAGTCAGTGGGTTGGCAAAAAAGTGTGGAAGTACAGCCCTTCTTAATCTCCGTCACTAAGAAAAACTAAAGACAGCAAACGACACAGAAGAGCAGAAAGTATCTTTTAAAATTATAAAAGAGTAAAACTGATTGAATATTGGCAGTTGCCATACCCCTAACACATTCCTATACAACAGGGTTGATCAACAAGACCTTCCCCTAGTGTGTACCAAACCACTACATTATTTAATAGCATTGTGCACTTATGTCTTAAAAAAGGCAGTGCCATTGCACGGCTCACGTGCGCATCCTCTTAAAGTGAGCTCACAGTTGAAAGGCACTTCCCGCCGTCTGTATGGTTATCAACTAGTGACCGTCTCACTTTTGTTTAAAGACGTTTTGGCGTACTATCAAGGCAGCGCTTCTCTTTCCGTTATCATTGGAGCCTTGCAAGAAAAAGTGGTGCCGCTGTTTTAAACACGTAAATACATTTGGTGACGTAGCGTTAGCCAACCCTTTTTTTGCACGCATAAGATACGGGTTTCACTATACCTACCGTTAAGTTTTATTCCAGCTGGTCATCAAGTACTCTTACTGTCTGGATTCAACTCAGTGGAAGCGAAGCGAACTTCCCTGTAGAAGCGAACTTCTCGAGGTTAGCTCAATTGAACTGTACTCACATTGGGCGACCTTTATCGCAGGAACTTACCTGCAAAAAAAAGAAGAAAGCAAACCCGTTGGGGTTAGTCAAATATAAACAAGAGTCATTCGTTCAAGGTGGCGAAACAATCTCCTTGGTTTATCTACTCCATTTGTTTCACTCCCTTAATTCGTTCATTAGATTGTTTTTTATACATTCAATCTTGTTCGTGCACTCATACTACTCATTCACTCATACATACACTCACTCACTCACTCACTCACTCACTCACTCACTCACTCACTCACTCACTCACTCACTCACTCACTCACTCACTCACTCACTCACTCACTCACTCACTCACTCACTCACTCACTCACTCAATCAATCAATCAATCAATCAATCAATCAATCAATCAATCAATCAATCAATCAATCAATCAGCCAACTAACCAACCAATCAATCAATCAATCAAGCAAGGAAGAAACACAAGATAGCATTTTTGGGCCTTTTTGTTTCTTTTTTTTATTCAATTTGTACACACATGCAGGCGCGCCAAAGCCACTGGTGAAAACCAATGACCTCAATTGTCGCGCTAGTGCTGTCGTCTCTACCCTGTAGTGCTTGTGATGATCGCGTGAGGCAACAAAACATCGAGATATGGTTTTGCACATCCGAATTTATACACTAGGGCACGTACTCCATGGCGGCCCAGCAGTACCCCCCCCCCCCATGAACTGCGTGCACCTTGGTGGACGACCCTGCGTGTTTTTCATAACGCTACGTGCGAGCAAACGACACAACCATCTTTCGTTTTGTTCGTTTAAAGATCAAAGCCCCGTTCTTTAGCGAAAAATGATTAAGACGGGAAGCTTGCTCCCATGCAACCTGAGTGAAAGTCGGTCCAAATTCCAAACTTTTTCCACCGTGTCGGAATGGCGGGTTGGAATAGACATCGGCTTCATAACTCTCAGGGGGCCAGCTTCGATTGTGACCACGGAAAGAGTTTTTTTCTTGAGGCGCTTCGCGTTTGATGATGCTGATGATGATCACCAGCGTATGTAATTTGTGAAAACTCACTGTGTAAATTTGGCTTTCCTGCAGTGAGTTTTGGTGTTCCGATTTACGTCTCAAGTGAGACATAGAAACTTTCCCTTTAAAAAATCGTTGAGCCCTCCCCCTTTGACTCGGTACAGCGCAACTTGAAAATCGCTCTCGGGCGCTCACTTCCGAAATGCAGCAAACGTGTATCCACATTTGACTTTTTGTGTAGCTTGCGTTGCAACGCCGCTATCGCATTTCGCGTCATCTGTGTTCCACACGACGCGCTTTCCAGCTAGCCGACTCAACGAGTTCCCCATCGTCTCTTTCACTTAAACTTTTCAAGACCCCGGTTGCTCGTTTTTTACAGTTCTGAACCATGCCCTTTTTGCCTTTGCTCTCTTCCTCACTGTGTATACGTTTCGAACCGCGAACTCAGTTGGCGCCCCGGGGCACTTTACTTCCGGTATCGAGAAGCATCCCTCTTGGGCGAAGCGTTCCCGAAACTTCCGGCTGGCAACGACGTGCAAGATACCTCCTTAAAAGGGCCAAAAATGCACGCACAACAAAACACCAACAGATTAACCAGTGCGCCTTCTCTACCGGCGATGTGAATAAAGAGCGCTGGGTAAAATGAGTCACTGTTGCTACCGGACGTATCCTTTCTCTGGCGCGTGCACAATCTGTGGCAGGAAAGTGCACTAAGTTCACATTGGCTGCAACGCCATCATTTGGTTCAATATCGCCAACCTCAGAAACAACACACAAAGAAAAGGACCGTGCTCCTTTGTTGATGCAACGCCTGAGCTAGCGTGATGCCACATGGAAAAAGTGATCCTTACTGATAGATGCGGGGAACCGAAGTGAACAGAGTTTTAAGCACGCCGTGGCACCTGCCGAAATCACACCGGCTTACACAAATGTGTTGAAGAAAAGATCAATTTCTACGTGTTTCCCACATGTCTATTCTTTTCTTTCGTATTTGTTCTTTCTTCTAAAGCACGGTCTGAGGAACGCGTCGCAGCCAATGGAAGCTGATGTGCCGTTTTGCTGCCACAGATAAGGCTATATAGTATACATCACGGACTCCGCAACCTTCATTATATGCCCTAGTTGGTGGTTTTCAATTATTCTTTACTGCACAAATGACAAGGCATTCAAAGAACTGATGATCATGTAGCGGACGTTCTGACAACGTGAGCAACTAAAGACGATATTATCGTTCCGTTTCTGACAGACCTAGCAAAGTGCACGCCAGTAAACACCCGCGTTTCCGCCGAATGCATTCCGCCAGCAGTATAGATACACACGAATCGATAGCAATCCTGCGCGACGGCTGAACAACAAACAAGTAAATCAGCGCTAAGAAAACGACGGCAGTTCCGGAGAATCGAAACGCAGAAACAGGCCTTTGCAAGTCGAGCTACAACAGCATAGCGAAAATATTTCAGCCAGCGTTCCCCTCGGAAGACAATAAGAAAGGGACAACAAAAGAAGGAGAAAGAAAGACTGTACGAAAAAAAAACAGCATCTTCACTCTGTGGATGACTGCGAGGGTGCGGAGTACGGGCACTCGAAATGACATCCAAGTTGCGCCCCGACCGTCATTCGATTTGAGCCCAAGGTGCACCTTCATTATACCCTAAATGAAACTGCAACGCACGGCTGAAATCGAATTTTGCTTGATTTTCGCTTCATGGTGGTGTGCGCACGGATGGACGCGGACGAACATTGGGAGGTCCTAAGGTACTCCGCACCGTTACAGGCAAGCCGTTTGACACTCGGGTACTAACTCACGGTCGTAGCCCAATGGGTGAGACGACTGACACTAACTCTGTCTGGTCTACCAGACACAGGCTCGAATCCTGCGGTTGCGTGTGTTATTTTTTGCGATTGTAAATGCTATGTACATGGACCCGGACGGAAATTGTGCGGTCCTAAGGTATTCCGCAACTAAAACAAACGCAGACAACGTTGATTACTGTGCTATACAATGGACGCTCGATGGAAAAGACTTCCTTTTCATTTAGGCCATGGCTTTGACCTTTTGATCGAGCGACCGTGGCTTTGGCATGTTCGTGCAATAAAAAACAAGCAACAAGGCACAAACAATGTGCTTTTTCCCTAAAGAGGACACTTCCTCTCCCAAGTCTGCGCTACCAGGTATGTGGATGAGTTCGGCGACTGTCTTCAATGTTTCGCCTTTAAGGACAATGATCAAGAGTATAAAAAATTGTTGGTATTATGATGACAACACGAGAGGCCAACAAGGGCAATTCGATGGTGGCGATAAGACAGTGATTGGGAGTGCGGCAATCACAACTACAATAATCAAATCATCATCAAGCTGGAGGCCTCTTGCAAAGTTCTTTAGCCACGTTTATTTAGTGCTAAGTACAAGCGACGGCTAAAGTAGTACCGATTGAATGCTGAAAATACTGAGAGAGTCGGCGAGAATGCTTGAGATCCGCTATATTTGCGAGCGCCGGGCACCACCTCAAAAGAACAGCAACCATTTCAGCAGCGGAGATGATGATCACCCGGGGAGAAGTAAGCGGTAATGAGGTGGTGATGAACGCGCACAATGTAGAAATACCAACAAAGCATAAAAGGGATATTCGCCGCTCCCTTTGCTAAGCCTCTCGTATGTTAAGTTCGTACTCACACTAGGTACAATACGTAATAGATGTTACCGTTATAGTGTCCCCCTCCTGAACATAATACGACCTAGATGTGGAGACAGGTTTCTGATAAATAAATGTAAATGTGGAGATGTGTTGCTTATAGTCACAACCCTTTGGGGTCACTCGAAAGATGGCTGGTTCCCCTTTGTCAGCTATTGTTACTCATTTAAATAATCGTCACTGCAAGAATCTGCCAATTATCTTGTCATTACGTGATCTGAGTGGCTACATACTTCCTGATTTTTTCGTATTGTTTAGGACGAAGTGGGCGTCAACGCACGGAAAGGAAAGGTGTCTCATCTCCGAGCTCAGTTCAGCTCACAGAATTGTGCAGAAGGAACCTCTCTGGCAAAAGAAAACGGGAGGAGAATGCCCGTTCTGCCGGGAAAAATTAAGAGCGCATCTTCCCGACACGATATTCTGCGCTCACCCCTGAGGGGAATCGCGGGGGGTATTTGAGGAAGGAAAAAAAAGTCGCCCCTTTGAACTTGGATTACAGCGAAGTCGAACAGGCGGAACTAAGAAGGTTGTAGGCGTGGGACACAATGTTGTCGGTTCCTTCAAGCCCACGCGTGACCTTCGGCACCGCCGCTTCTTTGCATGTCTCCCCCGCCGCTACATCGCGTAAATTTCGCTTAGCGCCGATCGGTTCTTCTGTGGGTACTTCCTGGCCGAATGGAAGTACTTCCGGTCTTCGCACTAAATGGAAAAAGAGAAAGAAAGCGAATACCTTTTCCCAAGGTTAGGACAGGAGAGTTGCGTGTACAAGTGGCTGCGCGCTTCTTTCTCTAAAGGTATGCTTCTTTTACCTTATTCGGTGAAAATGCTCGCGGAAGTAGAGAATAATTACCCTGACACGTGCGAGCTGGTTTTTGGTGGTGAAAACTAACTCTTGTAGAAGGTCCAACATAGGCGACCCTTATTACGCCTGAATTTCTTTCAGTGGCAATACATTAAGCACGTAACATTTTTTTTCGGTGTTGAGAAAGCTAGAAAATATAATGTTGAATTCCAATGAAAGATCCGGACCACTTTCGGAGCAACGTTTCTGCTCTGCCTAGAGCAGACGCGTTCCAATGGCAGATCGGGAGAAAGCAAATCCTGTCCACCGGCATAGTCGTCGCGGCGTGCAGCGTGCGTGTCGAGACGGCCACGGAGGCGGAGGAAACGGCCATAGCGCTGGCGGCAACCGCCAGAGGATGCACGACGGTGCTAAGTGACTCGAGGGAGGCAATCGCCAATTTCGCAAGGAATCAAGTGTGTGTGAACGCAGTGAGGGTGTGCGGAGCCCTGGACTCGCGGACGCCGATAACCTTGCGATGGTTCCCGGCCCATATGGGCAGCGTGGGACCCGTTCGCAACCGCAACGAGGACGCGGACAGGGCGGCGAGGGCGCTAACCGGACGCCCCGTCGGCCGGCGCGCCGCGTCACCTCGTGCGGCCAAAGAAAACAACGACGCCAGAGACGAAAACGACAACGCAGAAGACGAGGGGGTGGAAGAACAGGAGCCCGCCCCGATTACAACGTATGGAGGGGTCCTGGAATGGCACAGGGAGCAACGTAAACGCTACCCTGCGCCGCACCCGGACCTCACCCGGCAGGAGGCGGCGCTCCTCCGACAACTCCAAGTGGGAGCGACGTGGACCCCGGTGTGGGCCGTGCATGTCACGCCCGAACGATACATCACGGACCAGTGTGCGGTGTGCGGGGCCGCGAGGGCGACCATGACCCACATGATGTGGGATTGCAACGACGCGGAAGCGGGAACGAATATACTACCGCCCCATCTCGCGCGTGCGGTGCGAGAGACGGACAAGGACACACAGAAAGCCGCCGCGCAGTTTGCGCTGGCGGCGATCACACGCCAGCAGTCGCGGCCGGCACCCCCCTCCTAGCGAGGGAGTGAGAGCCACCGTGACCTTTTAGCCGGCGAGTAAAGATGTTGTTTCCCCCCCCTCTGTTCCAAAGGCAGATAGGGAGTGCCGTCGCAGCCGAGATCGCTCCGTGGGGCAAGAAAAGTTGCTTCGCCGAAATCGGCGGAGTCGGCCGGAACTCACTAGGGCGCTTACTTTTGCCGCGTGACGTCGCCAACGTCGCCGGCGTCTGCGCCTCCGGCCAGTGCTCGCCTTCTCTGCTTTTCCATCCACACAGCGCGAGATGAAAGCGTCCGCGGGAACCAGACGATTTCGGGAAGGCGCGACGCAAAGAATAGGCTCCGGAACGATCGCCGGGAGGCGCTGCACTCTCCCCTCCGCGGGAGTACGCCGGGGCTGCCGCCGCTTCGGCACGTGCTTTTTTCGCTGCGCGCGTGCTGCATTTATGCACTACGGAGAGGTCCGGGTAAAATTTTCTTTCAACTTATGAAAACATACACATTAGCACGTGTCCAGAAAGTTCGGTTTACAGGTAGAGTAGCTACTGGGTTCATTTTTGCCGGTGCTTGTCTTGTCGTCTGCTCCAGACCTGCTACGCGCAAGTCGAACGGCCTAGCGCACCAGCTGTTTCACGGGATAAAGAGTACTCTTCTGAGCGATCTTTAGCTGGTCTAAGACTGCGTCTTGTGAACGACTTTTCAGCGCCCTACGCAGACGCCCCCCGGCCCGCTCCTCCGCGTCTGGCAAGTGCACGTGCAGCTCGGGGGGGACGCTGTCTCCCGCACCGCCTCAGGCATCCAGCCCCCTACTCACGAATGCGAACAAAGCGAGCACCGGCTGCGCGAGCCACCTAAGCCAGCACGTACAAAGGGCGGCGGGAACACTCCTCACTCGCCCGAAACGAAAAGATGAAACTGAAAGCGAAGCAAACCCCCCATATTGTTGCATGGTCAGCTGCCACGGCAGTAACAAGGCGAAAGAAAACGATCCATTCGTTAAATTCTGCATATTCCCCGCGAAAGCGCACCAAAAGGATAGACGGTAAGCATGGATCACTGCGGTTCGAACGGTGAAATAAGTTGGCACATTTTTGTTTGTATCTGTGTGCTTTCAGTTTACATTACCAGGTTTTGAAAATGCGAACTAGTGTTCTCACGAGTCCTCCCCTCTACACTTTTTTAATGCATGCTGCCAATGATTGTTTTCCGCTAAAAAAATGAACTTCGGAGTTATTTAGGTGGTGCCGTTCGATATCGTCCATATATAACACAATAGGTTGACATCTTGCATGGGTGAAAAAAATAGTTTCTAGCGATTTACTTGGCTGTAGTAGCTCTGGTCCGTCTTGTCATTGTGACTTGTGTTTTGGACGGGATTGCTGCGTTATTCGTTTTTCCCACATTTACAAATACTGGTAATTAAAAGGGGTATACGCCAAATTCTGTACGCCACAAACTGTTCCGTTGTTTCCGCGAACTGTCACTCTAACCCATACTTGTACTCCAAGCGGGTGACAAACATTGCGAACAAAAATTCCTTCAAGGACAAGTAAAATGAAAATGCGGCGCTGTCAGCGCACCCTTTAATTAGCGTG
Source organism: Haemaphysalis longicornis (assembly GCF_048455015.1). Taxonomy (NCBI): domain Eukaryota; kingdom Metazoa; phylum Arthropoda; class Arachnida; order Ixodida; family Ixodidae; genus Haemaphysalis; species Haemaphysalis longicornis. Next base: position 85,166,352 of record NW_027526204.1, read on the forward strand.
TAACTTTCTAATGCGTTTTTATAGGATGCAGCTGATTGTTTCAAGAGCAAGAAATAACCTATTACCGTAATCAATCACGTTTATCTTACATTTCTTGCAAGCCTCAGTGTTACTGCAGTCCAGAAAATTCGGATGTCCGAAGCGCGAGCACGCGAAGGGAGTAACAAACAAGAGAAATGTACTCTGTGACAAGCTGAAAAGCTGTCGCCTTGCAGACGAAAGGACAGCAGCCGGTGACCGCCGAACAACGCGTTTCCCCCCTTAAAATCGTCGGGGCAGTCTGCCAGTCGAGCGGCGGGTCTGTAGAAGACAAGACAAACGTCGACAAAAATGAACTCAGTAACTACTCTACGTTTAAACCGAACTTGCTGGACACGTGCTGACGCCTATGGTTTCATAAGTCAAAAGAAAATTTTACCCAGCCCTCTTCCTAGCGCGAAAAATGCAGCACGCGCGCAGCGAAAAAAGCACGTGCCGAAGCGGCGGCAGCCCTCGCCCGGCAAACATTAGCTTCGCCTCCCTATGCCGGGGATTTCCTGTTCCCGTTGCGTTTCGGCACTTTGCTCCGGCGGGAACGGCTGCGTTCCAAATGCAGCTTCGGCGTACCTGCTCTTCGCGGAGTCGGCGCGCTCCGCGGTGGAGAACGGTGGCCGCTCTGGATCTACCATTGAACTTCAACACAAGACGTAGACACGGCAGAAAGGAAACATTGTACACTCGCAGACCTTTCTTTTATTGGTGTCTTCGTATGATTTTTTGCTGGTTTTGCCGTGATTCAGGATGAAACTACTGGCCCAGTAAGCTACATCACTCGATGTGCCCGATGCGCAGTATAAAAGAGGTAGCTGGAGAGATAAATTGCTTGTTCTGATAATATCGGAGGCTCCTGGAAAGCCGCTTGTCATTGGTTTCTGCACAAAAAGTCACTGCAACTAGAGTTAATGAGCAAATAAGCTGGTTGGAAATCCGAATCGTAGCATAAAAACAAAAATATGGGGCTGGTCAGCTCCATAAGCTATTTTGGGACGGCCATCATCATCATAATAATCACCATCGACAACAACCCATTAGGCCTACTGTAGGACGAAGGTCTGTCCCATCGACCTCCAACCACTCCTGTCCCGCGCTGCTCGAGTCCATGGTTTGCCTTTGAAATTTCTTATTTCGTTTCTCAGTCGAGTTACTGCCCTTGCCCTTTTTCTGCACCCGATTCTCGGTGTCCATTCTGTCACCCTGGTGGTCCACGAATTGTTTTGCCTGCCTACGTGACCACCCGAAATCTATTTGTTTCACCTATGATAATTTCTGCTGTAGTTTGTCCTATCATCTAGCTAGGTAGCTCGTTTCCTGTCTCTAAGTGCTACTCCAATCATTATTTGTTACATGGCCCCAAGCCAATCTAAGGCTAAGTCCATCTAAGTCGATATAAGTTTGCTTTCAAGTGTTTTAGTAATAAAGGTCGTTGCGGCAGCTAATATGAAGCAGATCGGCTGCAATCTTGTACTTAGACCTTCATTATGGTTGGGAAGGTGGCGTACAGCTTCGCTACCTCCAAGTCTTGCGTGTGAGTGTGAGCTTCCTTCGTTTTTTAAGTATTCCCTTTTATATAACTTGGAATAGTTTGTGTGAGTTTTAAGAGCTAATGAGATTGGAAGAGCCCAATGAACTGCCCTTTAATTAAAATTGCGTTTGGCTGGCTTCCTATAATGTACACAGGGCTACAGACAAATGCTAATTCACTAAAGGGGCAGTTTTGAATCCTAATTAGTGAGGCGAGGTAACATCATTTGCAATGAAAGTAACAGTTAACCGACAAAGTCACAGCCTAAATTATCATCAACCCCGACCACTAGTTTTAGGAAAGAATACACGACAATGTATCAGATGAACGCCGCAATTCAATGGATAAAAAATGCAAATTGAAGAGTATAATAGACTAATTTACTTGGCATGTATTGACTACGAGCAACCGTTTGATTCATTGAGCACCGCAACAGTACTGGAAGCATTGAAATTCCAATGGGTAGAGGACACCTACATAAGACTCCTATAGACGATATGTATAAAGGACGTACGGGCAGAATAATCCTTCAAAAGTAAAGCTAAAATTCCCTACCCGGACGGGCGTATCACAGAGTGATACCATCTCACCCAAACAGTTCACAGCTTGTCAGGAAAAGTATTCAAGAAGCCTGACTGGATAAACAAAGGATAAAGGATAAACGGGGAATGCTTGAGCCATTTGAGGCTTGTGGACGACACAGTCTTACTAAGCGAGTTTGTACAAAATCTGCAAAAAAATAGTTTAGGAAGTAAATCCAGGCTGAAACTAGAAATAAATATGACTGAATTTAAAGAATGATGAATAAAATGCTGAAAGCGCCCTGTTCAGCACACGTAAGAAAACGCTAGAACAAGTAGAAGAATTTAAATAGCCTGTTCAGGTCATCTGTGCTGATTCTAACCACGAAAAAAAATCCGGATCAGTATTGGAACAAACTGGGGTGAATTCGGCAAATACTTCTAGATATTAACCAGTAAGCTGCCTCTGTCACTAAAAAGGACAATATGCAGCTAATGCATCCTGACAGTGATGGCATATGGGGCAGATACTTCACGCCTTTTCCAAAATTGTTGCTATAAGTGTGTGTCGCTTTCATTTTTTTTGCAAGTGATAATCATTGGGCATCACCTTGGAGGGACGTACGATATGATGTGTATTTCTCTTTTTGAGCAAACGTTGCCGCAATTACGACAAACGCCGTAGTCTTACTGATTCTCAGCAAGTGTTGGCCCAATTACGGCGAACGCTGCTGTCATTTTTTTGGCCACTCTTGGCCAATCTCTCGGTTTGCAAAAAGTGCGCCGGGGTCACTGGACAGCCGTTGCGAGGCACGCAAACATGAGCGCTAGGCGTTTTCTTGTTTTTGTGAACAAGAAAACGTCACCGCAATGTTGGCCAAGTCACCACAATGTTGGCCAATTTCCCTATTTGGTTTAATATTTGGTTTAACAATCCCAATGTTTGGTTTAACAAACGTGCGCCTGGGACGCTGGACGGTCGTCGCGAGGTACACAGACAAATCGACCGGTCACTGCGACGCACCTGTTCACGTGCGTGCGCTCACACGCGCGCGCTCGGAAATTTCTTGGTATTTTTAACTCCGGACACGAAACATTACGATTGGCTGATCAGCTTTCCTGTTAAAATAGGCACCACCGGTTGGGAGAGAGCGAAACGTGCGTGCGCTCACGGGTGCGCGCTCGTTTTTTTTTCTTGGTATTTTTATCTGCGAGCACAAAAAATTACGATTTGCTAAACAAATTTGCTGTTAAAATAGGCACCACAGGTGCTCCACCATTTGCATATTTCTCACACCCACGATAAAATAATGAAGTTTGTAACCTTCACGTCGACATCAACTTGAGCAGCTGATGCGCTTGACGGATTCGCTGCCTGCCGTTATGGAAAGCATTCCAAGTGCAAAAATCAGTTAACTAATAAGCAAATTTTTTACTGCTTCTCTCTTAGCTAGAGTGAATGCGATCGCCTCTAGCGTTTTGACGAATACTCAGTCATCTTCGAGTCACTCGTTCCGCCACTTCACCAGCTTCTAATAACTTCTACTAAGTAACCGAATGGCGCGATATATATATTCGCCTGATAAAATGAAAAGGGCACACGGTAGTGCTTACAGCAAAACAGCCTTACATGACTGTGATGAAGATGATGAAGGCCATCAGCGTTTTCGCCCAGATTAGTTTGTAACACACCATACAGAGTAAGCACATGAACAACAACCGCAGCTTCCGAGGGAATAAAATCGGACTTCCCTAAAAAAGCGAAATTACACCTCTTTACGAACCCAAGAAAACTTGAACCCGAAATAAGGGGCTTGACGTTGAAAAGAATGTGCGCGTTGATTTGTATACAGCCTGATTCCATGCACTCCAGTGCCCACTCTGAGCGTTCTCTACGTGACGTTTATGGTTCTCACTAAAGTGGGATATGTATTTGTGCAGCCACTCCTGTATTTATGAGGCAACATAGACTGCGTGTTTCGTTCTGGTAACTGTGGCTACGCTGCAAGCGAAGAGGGAAAATGCGCGGGAATGCGACTAACTAGGTTATGTGTCATTTACGCCGGGTTGAGGAAACACGGTTACAAAGAAAGATCTTGAGCGGTAAGGAGAAAAAAAGAAAGACCCGGAGAAACTAGAGGAGAGAGGGAGGCGATTGAGTGGGTGAATAAGGAAGGCCTGGACCCGAGAGGGCACGATGAACGGACTCGCAGTGGTGACGCCAAGGAGGAAGTGAGTGATACAGACGAAAAAATTAGCAGTGGCTTAGCCCGGCTATGATAGAATATACGCAGTGTGAGCGAAGGTTCAGCTTGTTATTCTCAGGTTTCCTGGTTGTCTATGATAAGCTTATTATTATACTTAGTCCTGCTAAAACGATTTCCAATCCAATCCAGTCCGGTCCAGTCCAGTCTAGTCACTGCTCCTCACGCATGCGCAGCACGGCTCTCCAGGAGCCACGCGAAACGGCTATCAAGCGGCTCCGGCGCACCGTCAGACTTGGCTACTGTGCAACGGACGCGCACAGCTGGGCACGCGCCGGCGCCAGTGCATCGGCCGTGGTTATGACGTCACTCCTCAGGAAGGCACGGCCCGGAAAATGTGCAGACCCAATTCTCTACACACCGGTACTCCAAATGGAATTGCTTTTCCAATCCAATTCAGTCTAATTTAATCCAATCCAACCCAATCCAATTTAATCCAATCCAATCCAATGCTCCTCGCGCTTAGACAGCACACCCCTTCAAGGTCCACGCGAAACTGTTACGCTACAAAACAGATCGAAACTGAGCGCTGGTTTTCTTAATTAACTATTAACTTTGCCGGCGCAAGAAACGATGCAGGTATAGAGTGGACTCCGCTCCGGTGCAAACGTGTAGGCCGGCGAGATCAGGCCTTCCCATAAACTCGCCGCCGCCACTCCAGCAAGAGTTTGGCTATCAGCTGCCCCCAAGTACGACGGCAACTGTGACGGCATCTACTGTTGCGTGTTTATTATGCTGTATTCGGGTGGTCGTTTTCGAGCGCTCTGGAGCACTCCAGAAAGCGACTCCGTGTTCGGGTGATCGAAATGGAGCGCTCGACTTATGTTCGGTTGGTCGTCTCAGAGCGTCGCCCTCCACTCCGAGCTCCTCCGAATGCTCTGACTCCGAAGTGGGAGCGCCGCCGAAATCTGGAGGCGATCGAGTCACGTGACCCCGGCCGTCGCAGCTCGCCCCGCTCGCCTGCCTAGTCGGTGGCGTTCGCTGATGCTTAGCGAGCGGTTTGTTGTTTGAGTACTTCAATGTTTTTGCTTCTCGAGCTATTACTGAAGGCATCTCCGCGTCATGTCGAAACGGAGACGCCTATTGAGTGTACGAGAACCACCTCCGCTGCTTCTGCAGCTCGAAATCGACACCAAGGAGGACAGCAGCTCAAACGACGACGACTCGCACGTTTACGCGAAAAAGTTAGCCGAACTGTTCGCCGCACCGCTTCCTGTGTTCAAAGTGCAGGAATACGTTCGCAACTTTGGCTTGGAGCTAACGCGTCCGATCTCGAGGCCGCAATTTGTTGAAACACCTAGGCCGGCCTGGCTGTTTGCAGTTGCCGCGTTGGCCGCGCCACGGCGCCACGGTCGCGTGCTGCTGCTGCTCGAGAGAGAGAGAAAAGGTCGGGTACGCGTTCGGGTGGGGAGCGGTTACTCTTGCTCGGATTGGGGGAAGCGGCGCATCGGCGTACTCCGAGTCGGAGTATCAGAGCGACCACCCGAATACAGCATTAGTTATTCATTATAATCCGGCTAAGAAGGTTTCTGACAATGTTATAACCCTTCTAGCACCGTATTGTTTCTGTCGCGCATTTAACCGCGGCCGCTTTTTTAAAGGGGCCCTGTAGACAAAATAAAACCCTGTTTACTTTGAAACAAGCAGACTCTGGGAACTTACCCGGCTTCATTTCATCCTCCAGAAATGTTTCCCAAAATTATTTAAATATTTTTTAACAACGTTAAAAATCAAGTCTTGCGCAACAAGGCATGCACAGGGATGCAATACAGGTCAACAGTAAACACAGTTAAAATTCTACTGACTGACCGTTAAAATCGCAGGGATACAATAATACGAAACTGGAGGCCCTTACAAAAATCACCCAGTAGTGTTCCTTCAAGCTGACTTCGGTCGGCGGCCGTCAATAATACCGCACAAAAAGGATTCTGTGACGCCACAGGGACTTCGTCGTGATGTGGCTAGAGAGCTTTCGTTGCTTTGTCGTTTTCGTTACTATCTAGATTATTTATTTTTAGTTTGCGTTAGTATTCGTACCATTGTTATCCGGGCAAACCAGTAAAACCGGAAGTTGCATTGATGGCCCCGCTAAGTTCGTCTCTCTCGCTGAGTGAAAGCGGGCCCACCCGGGCGGTTATTCCTCCGCCTATATAAGCCTACGCGCATTTTATGCAGATTGCGTCGGCCCAGTAAGGTGAAACCTTTGGGCTTACTACTCGGAACATTGGGCAGATGGTGCGAATCGTCACCCGGTTACAAGAAGGATACCATTATATAACAACAAAAATTTAAATAAAAAATATATAAATACAGAAATAAATAAATACATTTGTAATTTTGATAATAATATTACATATCAAATTAATTATTTTTTATCATTAATCAGCCCATTGGCATATGCAAACGTAAGAAGCATTTGTCTCGCCAATCGGCGGCCGTTTGTGCATTAAAAGGGCCCTCTTGGGTTGAAGAGCGAGAAATGAGTACGGCGAATGACTTCTGACTCCTGCTTAATTGGCAAAGAATGCCCTTGCTCGCTCCCGGGGCCAGCGCACGTCCGTGGTGCACAGCAGTGGAATTGGAGTCAGGCGTTCAATCACAGCCGATGGCAACTTTGCGTGTCGTGTTTGGTTGTCGTTGGCTGTGGAGACACTTGTCTTGTTCTTGGGAAAGAAAACGTGTAATCACTTGCTTGACGGAGGCAAGTTTTGGTCAACTGCTGGCTTTCTCGACTGAGCAGCGTCTGTCGCGCCCTCTCTTCTCCCGCCACCTCTTGTCGCCATCTCTTGTGCCCAGGTGGGCCCATGACGCAGCTTTTGTTTGTTTATCTCTCGAGGCTCGGAAGGACAGTGCGCTGGATGAGTTAAGGGGGCACACCTTTCGCCGTCTTGAAATTAATCAGTCGTCTTTGCGTCGGATTCGTTTCCTGCTTCAACTCTTCACGAACAAACTAAGCTTTAGGACCAAATGAAATGGAAACGGGGAAGTGGGCTTGGGTTAATGTCATTGATAACATGGACTAACTAGTGGACCAAATAGAAGAGAGAAAGAACACGATAAGAGTTATTGCGCGGATGGCCCGATATGAAGCTCCTGCTCAGACCGGAAGTATTCTATTTCCGTAAAGAACATGTCAAGCGAGCAGGACCAGGGGGGGAAATGGGCACAGACAGCAGCCCCTTGCGACAATGCTATCGGAAGTGAGCGAGAAATTGACGTTGAGGTCCAGACAAAAAGCGTGGAAAGGCCAGTTCCCCTTGGATGTGGCATGCCACAGAAACGAATGGGGATGCTGATAAACTAACGTTCCCAATAGCGTCGAAGTAAAACATTTAGCGTTGAGTAGTGGAATTGCAGGAATGTCATGGTTGTATGAATCTCGACGCTCGGGAAAGTCAGGTAGAACAACTAACATAGTAGACTGGCGTGGAAAGGAAAGACGTAGAAATGTAGAGAGGCCAAGGAAAGCGGATGCGGCTGAACAAAAACCAAAGTCGTGGGCATAGTATGAAGTTATATTACCTAAAGGGCATTCTAACTGCGACAGAGAAACAAAGATAAAAGTTCAACTAGCCACTACACGTGCAGTTTACGGTATATAGAAACACAGATTGAACATGGGGGTAGCACAGCTGGCACCAGTCGATGCAATCAAAAGCCGAGGGATGATATAGAGACAAGTAAAACATGGCATGCGGGCGTATTCCGGAAGTCGACAGGTTAGGTGACAGTGTTAGCACCGGTATTAGCATAGGTCGGAGAGAGAGAGAGAGAGAGAGAGAGAGAGAGAGAGAGAGAGAGAGAGAGAGAGAGAGAGAGAGAGAGAGAGAGAGAGAGAGAGAGAGAGAGAGAGAGATCACTTCATTGAGCCCGCACTAGCCACCCGCCTGTCACCTACAATTATAATCACCGATTCGAAAACGGCCATCCACAGGTTACACGTATGCTCCGGTGAGAAAGGGCGAAAGCTTCATTATAAAAAAAAGATTCCCAGGCTGAGATTATTATCCTGATAATCCCTTATCTGGATGATAAGGGATTCGTTTGCGATAAGAGTACTGAGATGGCATTGCGCATCCGGTTGGCGTTGTCCACAAGAAGTCCCATAGGAAAACCGAGTATCGATGACAGCCGTCAACCCGGTAATGGAAAGGGCCGCTTGAACTTATTCAAAACTGGCTTCAATCTAAATCCTACAGTATGTCAGCGATGCTAGTGATGATAGTGACAAGTGCAAGCTTAAGGAAATTGATAAAGCTTTCGACATTGTAACGAGAGATAATAATTGTGTTAGTCCACCCTCCCTTCTAATCTGCGATAAGTAGTTCATCTAGGCGTGGCTCCGGTCGTAGTGTTGTAGCTAGCGTAGTTTCCATTCATTAGTTATTGCCTAACCCCCTGACACTAATACATTGCACGTGCCTTTTAAACTCTAGCTGTGGGTTGCACACTTTCCCTGTGTATCAGTCTTCTCTCCTACTGGCTTGCGGCGAGCTCTTTGAACGAAATAAACATTAACAAACTCGCCCAACTTAGCCTTCGTAGCACGTTAATGTAGAATACGCAAGAAAGCAGTGAAGAAGAGGAAAAGACGGTGCGTAATTGGCAGCTAGGAAAACGAAAAAAGCAAGGTTAGAAAACCTACGGTGTAGACCGAAGCGCCCTATCCAAGAAGGACAATAAGAGCGGCAGTATACGAGGACATAAATAAGGACTAGTTCGGCAGCAGTGATGGAAAAGAGTAATGAAGAAAAGGTGAACAAAGAAGGTGAAGACATGTTTGCAAGTGCTGCCACAGCCACATTGCCTGAATAATTGACCATGATTCAGGCAGGCGTGGTCTCTAACTGGCTCACTCGGGATTGAACCTCCGCTGCGAGCCGGTAGGCCCGAGTACCCGGAAAGGGTTACCGGGAGAAGCATGTGTCTCCTTTTGTACCATGCAAAGAAAAAATTCCCCCGCACCTCCCCGAAGGGAATCGTGCAGAAATGCGAATGCATTGGGTGCACCGATGAGTGTGTTGCGAGTAATGGCGTAATTAATGACGAGAGTGCGAACGTCATCATTTATTCATCAGCACCTGTTTGTGTTATCTTTGTACCTGACGGCCACAATCACTGCCTTGTGATCGCTAAAGTGCACGGTCAAAGGGTCTTTGAGAAGCATACGCGCGTGACAGTTTCGCGTAAAGACCAGATCAATGCAACTCCCGTGAATGGTAGTGGGGCACGTGTCGAAGCCGGCAGAGAGACAATGCATAGAGTGGGTGGTCTGCATGTACTCGACCAGCCACTCGCCACTCTTCTTGCGCACGTCAACGTTAAAGTCGCCAACCAAGACTATGGGGTCAGAGGGTTTGGAGCGCACGCGCACACTTTCCATAGCCGCGTCCAGCTGCGCGGCAACGGCGTCTCGAGCGAGGTTGGGCGCGAGGTACACGGTCACCACAAAGACTCCGTCTCCGGTGTAGGCAAGGGGGTACAAGTCCTTGTACGGAGACGTGTCTCGAACGGGAGACGTGGCAACGGCGTGCGATATCAAGTTCCCATACACGTTAGACACGACCGGTTGCTAGGCGCGCCACAGCTGTTGCTAGGGGCGAGGAGGAGCGCGGAGAGATAACACCTGCGGGCGCACGCCGACGGAGCACGACAACCCCCGACTAAGAAATGCCTTCGCATTTACGACGACGACGACGACGAAGGCAGAACTACGAGGCACGCGCTCACGTGCGCTCGCGCTGGAGGAATGCAGGCGCACGCCGGCCAACGAAGCAAGACAACCCCCGGCTAATAAATGCATTCGCATTTAAAAGTATGTTGTGTACCTCATACCATTTCCATGTGGTTATGTATATATTAGTCAGACAAGTCGCTGTATTAACGTGCGGTTGTTAGAACATAAAAGGTCTTTAGGAGGGGACACCAACTCGCGCGTGGCTCAACACGTTTCCACATGCAAATGCGAGCCTGCGTTCCAGGAAACGGTGATATTGTCGCGAAGCCCCCGTTCCGTTTGCTTTTTTCAATTTTTTAGCATCCCTTTTCGGCCACCGAGGCCCAGCTTTTCTAAGAAACGCAGGCGGAGTGTGTGTGTCGGCCCGTCGGCCGACCCGGGAGACGCGGCTCTCGAAGGGGACCATCGGCGAATCTTGTGTTACACGCGCGCACTGGCGTCTCCGACCCCCCGTTGCGCGCCTACGCGGGCCGCTATGTTCTCCGACCCTCGGTCTCGTTCAAACGGCCGCCTGTCTTTTCTCCTTTTCGAGTTTGTATACCTTTACTTTATTCTCCCCAGTAATTCTTTTGCCAGAAACGGGCGCCTTCGAGTTTGAACTTGTGTCTTCTGTGTGTGATGTTTTCCTTTTCACTTTGGCGGGGACATGTCTGATTGGAGCTTAGAAGCGTCTTCCTGATTGGCTGCGGGTGTGCCTTAGCCTTTTTTCACCCGGTCCGCACACGCTAGGATGCGCTTTTTCCCCCAATGCGTCCCCCCAAAGCAAATATAACGCGGCCCCTCTGGCGATGGAGGGGGCGAGCAACACCAGGAGAGCCGCTTGCTGCCGATCGTCGGGGCCAGACGCCGGGAGCCCTTCGCCCGCCAACCATGTTTCGTTAAGTACTCTTAATCTTTTGACTGTCTTTTTCATCTATGTAATAAGTGTAATTGTTTCAAGTTTGTATGTGGTAAATGTCATCAATGTCACCCGTAAAGTAAACAAGTTAACCTTAAAACTTCTTCGACGTCTCGACTTCTTCCTTCCGATCTTCATGCTACAGTAGCGGCAGTATGTAACCAAAAAAATACTACGTTACAATATTATCCGTGCACAGGGACAAGTTGACACCTCGAGATTAGTGAGGCATATATTATAAGAAAAAGGGGAGAGCGGTGCTATAGTTTGCCGTCGATTCATTTACATGAGAGTGAGTTTGAAGTTTAGAATCGCTCTGGAACGTAAATATATTACAGGCGCCTTCATACACACAGTTTGTTCATGCCTGTCACGTTTTAGAAATAACACGCTGGATTGTGACGTATGTATGATGCGTGGTGACATGGATTTACGTTGAAGTATTTAAATGTTCTAATAGAAATCAATTGTGAGTAAGCGCTGTGGTGTGTCGTGTCTTTTCCTGGTGTGCGTGTCTAAGTGCGCTACCTTCAAGATGTCCCAAATGCATTACCAACTATCCCAGTTGTCACTTTTTCTACAGACTACTTGCGTTACCATCGTCGCTGGAGTTTGGAATTCCTGAGAAAGGAGCTCCATTCTATGGGAGGGAAAAGCGGAGAACAGGACAGAAAGGAAGATGGAGAGGACGATTCTGACATAGACGTGAGCACTCTAGGTTTACTAGCATTTATTCCTCCTCACAGCTGCAGCAGTCACACCAATGTGCTCTTGCGGTGATCGGGGTTGGTGGAAAGTGTGCCGTCGGCCACGAGCTGTGCCGCTGAGCGGAGTGGTTATGCGGGAAAAATAGAATATTGCGGCATGCACGAATTTCCTCCGAAAGTGATAGGGCGCGCAAGGCATGTACACGTCGCTGAACATTGGGAAGCGTCCAATACACTGGAAATGACCCATGCAAAAAATAATTGCAGAAATTCACGAGTGGGAATCGACAGGGAATACGCAAGCGTTATTTCCAGCGGCTCCTACTGGCACAGCGCCTCCACCTGTTTGCCTTGGAGGAACCAGGCGCTAGGACATGTGGGTTTTTTAAATCGAAAGGGTTAAATATCAAACTGGAAGGTTCACCTCGAATAACACCCCGGTCTACACAAATGATGCAAAAACTCAAAAGGAGCATAGAAAGCAAGAAGGAAACAGACATGTCCGTTGTGTATTAGCGGTAAGTGTTATCAAAATATTCATCAATCAGTGATTTATACCAATAATTTTTAAGATGGATATAGCGTTGAAGTAATGCGGAAGAAGAAAGATTAAGGTACATTAAGATAAAACGGTCGATTCAGGTGAATTGAGATAAATAACTCTGCCAGAATGTCTAAGTTGAAGCATCTGGAGTGGTTTTCATCCCATTCAGCAGCCTATTTTGATGGACAGTACAAAACGACGGATGGATGGAGGCAACTTTGTTGATAGCCTGCAGATTGACACAAAACCGCCAATTTCCTGCATTCCGCTATCTGTCACCTAGGCACAGTTTCGCTCACTCGCCTTGCGTCCGGTCTCAGTTTAACGTCGCATTGTGATCTTGTGGTTTCCGGCGGCATACCCTTTGGAGAATCGCTTATCGAACTAATCCACAGTATTTAAGGTTGCAGTACTGAAGTTAGCCCACAGAATATCTGTGAAAAAGGAGGGGGGGGGGGTTGCGCAAGCACTTTCGCTGTGATTACAAAGCCTTAGTCTTCCGTCCGGCTAAGCTACCCGGTGGGTGTCCTGTCTCGCGCTAATGCAAGTGCACAGGAACGCATTCTTCTGCACCAACCAAACCTTCTCTCACTCTCTCTCTCTCTCTCTCTCTCTCTCTCTCTCTCTCTCTCTCTCTCTCTAGCTCTCTATCTACCTTTTGATATATTTCTCTCGTCCTCCAAGGCCTGTCAAACAGACGAGCGAGCATCGAAGCGCCTGCAAACAAGCATTTGCAATGCAATGGCTCTAAAGACAACGAACTAACCCGCATAACCCAGGCCTAGTGGGAGTCAGGCTATTCTGGCGCTTTCTATGCGGGAGGTAGAGTCAACAGGCTTGATTGACGACGCAGGGGAAAAGTAAGAACGACAACTACCGGTGCGTATTACTTTGGTGGGACATGGATAAAAAAAGTTTTAGTTTTGTTTGGCTGCGCGTGTTTGTATACCCGCAGGTTTGAAGCGCACAAATATTTGCGCCACCATACTTCAACGGTGATATCTGTAAGCAGTAGATTTTTCTGTGTAATGGCCGGTGAGCTCTGTGGAGTTTGAGCGCCGTAGCATGCGGGTGCATGTGTATTTGTATGTATGTGTGCAGGTGTGTTTGCGCTGCATGCACGTACGTGGATCCTGAACGTTAGACGGGATCTGTGCGCGTTGATAGAGACGTGGCGGCCCCGCGTTACGCGCAAGGCCACCTCCATGCGTGTGAGTAAAATACATATGGAGGCTGAATCGGGGCCCAGGCCCGAAATGTCATAAGAAGGGATTCGTCGGATCAAGCGCCAACAACTATTCGTTCACTGATCAAGACACGTGCCCGAGGGTTTACTTCAAAAGGCCATTTAAAATTTCTCATCAACTAAATCATTTTGGCCGGTCAATGAGTTAATCAATAAATCAATCAATCAATCAATCAATCAATCAATCAATCAATCAATCAATCAATCAATCAATCAATCAACTAATAAATAAAGAAAGAAATCAATGAATCAATGATTATTTAGTTATTATTATAAAAATAATACTTAATAAGTCAATAATCAATCAGTACCTCAGAAATCCATAAATCAATAATTAATCATATTGTGCGACATCACTGGGGAGGTCAAGCACAAGGAATATGCGCGCGTACTCTACCTTCTGTGCGGGTACTCCGAAGCTGATCGCCGTGCAACATACCTACAGAGTAGAAAAAAATACCCCCGAAAAGCACAAGGAAACGATATATAAGCCAAGAATAACGCTCTTTGAGCCAATATTCCGTGTTGGGCGCAGCCAATTCGCCTATCCTTTTTTTCACAACAAGTTGAATCTTTTTATGACCAACGGGATTCTAATGGGCGCTCATTTGAAAGTTTGAAAGTTTATTTCCAGTAAAGCACATACAAATCTTTATCAAGGGAAATCGGGAAAAAGTTGCTCAATTGCAACTTGACGCTAAAATCGCTAAATTTCGCTAAAATCGAGCGATTGGACTGAGGCATCAGGGAGCGCTACATTTCACGATGCGTGCTTAAGACACAGCGCATAAGTTTGTGTGTAAGTTGTTCTCCGTTCAGAGGAGAACGGAAAAAAGAACAACAATATCAAAGAATTTGCTTCGTGGATGCTAGGAAACAAGTTCAACTCATGCGGATGCTAACGAAATGCCCGTTATTGAGGAATATTGCTCTGATATCTCTATGTCCTCAACGTGAGTCGGACTTTGTCTGTTCTCTTTGCCCTCCAGAGCATAAATCAGCCACTGAGGTAGGAATGATGCTCAGGGAAAGAGCCTCTTCAAGGCATGAATCTAACGCATGTGTCGCGCAGATGGCTAAAAGGGGCACTGAAGCCAGCCAAAAAGTAGGTTCCTAACGAAAGCTTAACCTTCACATAGGCATTTTAGCCCTGATTCGGTGCCAAAAGGCCTCCTAATTGCCAAGACATCGCCAATCAAACAACACATTTCCCTTTCTCGTTTTCCTTGCAGCGATTCGATTCCGCAGCCGCTGTTTGCGTCACGATAAACCGGAAGCAAACGAGACAGCAGTGATGTACAGCAGCATAGATGCAACCACGTAGCAAGCTTCTTAGTCAGTGATGTTCAAATGAGCCGGGATTTTCACAACTCCCACGCCCTTTGCTACTCCGGACTACTAAGGAACATGTTTCTTCGTGGGATTCGCGATCAGTATTAACGCTATGTCGATGAAAATGATATTTTCGTGTTTACGCCACGTGCTGTTAAGGTCGTACGAACTGATCGCAGGAAGCCCCCGCACGCCTCTTCGCTAAGCGGTACCGCAGCAAACGGGATCACGTAGCAACATCCAGTGGGCGCCAGGGAAGACGCTGTGTACGCCAGACGTTGCGTACACGTTAGTGTACCCACTTTAGCCATTTCCGTGCTTTTTATACGCAGCAATAGCACCCAGACAGTCATAATAAACGTGACCATGCCCACCGAAATTCTAAGGGTCACACAATTATCTTTCCGAGTATTGCACCAGGTGCTGCACCGAAACAACAGCGAAATTATTGGCGTTCGGAGTCGCCGCATTATCAATCACCTGGCCTCAGATGTTATAGCTTCGAGCTTTCTTTTGTTCTTCCCGTTCAAAAGTGACACTACAAAAACTTCCAGTTCAGTTCTTATGAAGTTATCAAGGCGTAGTAGTAAAATATTTGCGGCACGATTCGAACCACTTTTGGTGTAGGTTGCGTGTTATAGATAACGGTGATGACACCTGTCTTTACTTTTTTTATATTATCTACTTTTTCAGAAAAGCTGAGTGTAACAGTTATATTTGTGGCTCCGAGGAGCTAACGTATCGATATAAAAGAACTTGTACTTTGGTTTCAGTGTCTTTTTAAACTCAACTGAAAGTGATTCTGATTTTACGACCAGGCAGATTGAACTAACTCCCTCCCTCATTCACTCACTCACTCCCTCACTTGCTCACTCCCTCACCTACCCACTCCCTCACTCACCCACTCGCTCACTCAGTCACTCACCAACTCATTTACTCCAACACTCACTCAATCACCTGCTTAGTCACTCATTCACTCACCCAATCACTCACTCAATGAGTAACTCACTCGCTGGCTCACTCGTTCACTCACTCACTCAAGCATGCACTCCCTGACTCATTCACTTGCTCACTAATCCGCGCATCCACCCATCCAACCACCTAGTCACTCACTCACCCACTCAACGCTCTTTCACTCACCCACTCGATCACTTGCTCACTCACACACTCACTCACTTCCTAACTCACTTACTCAATCACCCATTCCCTCACTGACTCGTTCACTCACTCAACCTACACACTCATTCCTCGCTCACCCGCCCCCTCACTTACACACACCATTAACTCACTCAATCAATCTTCCACTCACTCACCCACTAACTCACTTGCTGACTCACTCGTTCACTCACTCACTCACCCATGCACTAGCTCCATCACTCCCTAACTCACTCACCCACCACCCACACACTGGCACACCCACACGCTCAGTCACCCAGTCATTTACTCACCCACCCACCCACTTGCCCACTCACACACTCGCTCGCTCAATAACTTCCGCATTCACTCACCCCCACCCTCTCAATTACTCGCTCACTCACTCACGCGCTCTCTCACTCACGCACTCTCTCACTCACTCGCTGCCTCACTCATTCCCTCGCTCACTCACAGCAGACCGAGTCATGGAGGGCAATTTTTCGCCTTCACTTCCACGGGCCCTGACGAATTTCCGACGTCCAGCCACATGCTCAAGTGCAGCGGGGTTCATCCTGCGAACAGTATAACACTTGTCTCGGTGCGTCGGTCAAAATTCGTTTCTCTGCTGGTGGAAAGACTAAACAGTTGATTCGTTCAAAGCAACCCAGAAAATGCTGGCTTTTCCGGAAGGATCTTTCCCAACCCAGTCACCATTGGTATGCTACGAGGTGGTTTGAGCAGTGCTACCACGACGCAACAAAGCGTGCGATACGACACGGAAAGCATCATTTTTCAGCTAGAAGGGCTGCACGCTATAAACGTGGCTGGTCGTTACTGTCTTTTTTTGCTCCACAGTTAAGGCGCAGTAGCAAAAAGGATTAAATGGCGGCTATACTTTTGATCTTCCAACTTGGTTTTACCTTCGCTTTTCTTTCTCTTGTATAAGTTGGCCCAGCTCTCGGAAAGCGATGGACATCTCATACTTTTTCGAATGGTCTCTCCCTCTCTTCTTTCGTCGGCGCAGGGCCGGTGAGTGGTTTGCCGTTTTCTAGCGCTGTCCGGAACACGCACCGGAAGCGCGCGCCAGGCATGTTTGTCGCCGAATAGAACTCCGAGTTTCGGGCTGCTATTTCGTACCTTAGCTTGTTTTGCCGCTGTTTTCCGCCTGTTGTTCGTCTGTATCTTTTTTCTCGCCACTTCGCCTCATCAAAGACTCGTCAACTTGTCTGCCACAAGTGGATAGGATAACGGCAGCCGTCATCAATAGTCGCTCGCCGTGGCTTTCTGCTGGCTAGTTCGGTAAAAGCAGAAGCGATGGCGTTCTGGGAGTGGTCACTTTCTCCCCTTTGACTTCCCTCTTTTATTCGTTCTTGCCGGTTCTCCAACGACCGCCCGTTTCGGGCTCAGCATACTGCCGTCTTCCTCACAGTTTCGCCATTGTTTCCTCGGCCATTTTCTTTCTGCCGTTGTTCGCTTGGTTACAACGCCATCACCGCCTCTACCGCCACCGCCAAAACAAAGTAGCCGCCGCCAATGTGCTTGTGCGCTAAAAGGAACGAAAGAACAAACACTCAAAACGCACCAATGAATATACCGTTTCTTGAGCGCCTCGCACATCACAAACACGTATATAAATTGGATTTGATAGCGCAAGGCGTTTTGATGAGATGACAACAAAAACTTTGGGGAACCCCAGACTAGCACCCCTCAACTGTAAAAACAAGAAACAAAGGGATAAAGAAACGAGGAAGGAATAAAAGCGAGTGTCAGCAGGCATCGAATATTTGTCGATCACGTGTCACCTGCGAGAAATTCAGTAAATCACAGGGTGGTTTGGTTTCCTTCAAGTTCCTTTTAGGCCGGTCTTGGTGCAGTCAGGAAAATTTGAATCACGGTTGAGAAAGGTAAACGGACTGTAAAGCACAGCCATTAAAAAGTTTCTGAACAACGCGGAGCGTAGTTCAATCGGCTTCACCACGATGTAACATCAAACGGGCGTCTGTGTGTTAGTTTTCAATTTCGTAAATCCTGTACACGGAAATCCATGTCGTTCTGGGGGAAACGACAAAGTGATTCCTTTATAATTTCGGGCTGATTGGGACTACTCTGATAATACCAAGGAAAAAAGCTCAGGATTTAAAGTCCTTTTCTGTAGTTAGGTTGTGCAGCTACATTAAGAAATCTAACTGCGTAATTGAAATAACCCGCCGCGGTTGCACAGTGGCTAAGGCGCTGTGCTACTGAGCTCAAGAATGCGGGTTTGATTCCCGCCCACGGCGGCGCTTTTCTGGTGGATGCGAAAAGCGAAAACGCCCATGTATTCGAGCTTTCGGCTCACTTTTAAGATCCCCAGGGGGTCAGAATGAAATGGAAAGCAATTTTTGATCGCCGGCAACACACGCAATGTCTCCACTACACCCGGACGTAGCCGCTCGTCGATCCTGGTGGCATTCTACTAAGCAAGGCTTTCGTTACTCACTGCGAGGGTGGACACCCTTGCCCCCAAGGGAGGGTGTCGGCCCGCAGCTTTCTCTCCGGTGCTGCCGTTCGTGAGCCGTTAGGACCTGCTGGAGGGCTGAGAGTTGCATGTCCTTGTCGTAACTGCGTAGGGCGTCTTGTAATCACGGCGGAAGGTCGGTCATGGGTGAAGTTTCGTCTGGACGCAGTTCGCAATCCCACAAAACATGGCAGGCTGTTGGACGACACGCACGTGTCGTCCGTGTAGATTTCTGGTTGGATATGCTTCATAAAGACCGTGGTCAAAAACGAATTTGTCTGTAGCTGTCTAAACATGGACCCTTGTTCTCTAGTCAACTCGGGGTGAGGCGGTGCCAGCACCCTCCTGTTATTCCTGTAATATTTGTGATGCCTTGAATATATTCGCAGCTATCATTTGTCTCCGTCCACCAACACACAGACGAATCCATTACAGCCACGCGGCCTGCTAATCCTCGCACCACTGAATTTGCCGTCTCGTTGTGGTTGGCAACCGACTGTGCACATCGTTCCCTGCGTGAACGGGGAACCACTTCACTGCTACCTTACGTCCGTCGAAGCTCACCGATTCGAGCAACCGCACTGCTCCGTAGAACACCCGGCCTTTGGCGAAGATACGCACTGCACTTTTGGAGTCACTTAGCGCGGTCGTTGTTTCTGGGTCCGTTATTGCCAGGGCGATGGCAAACCCTTCAGCACACTGCGCTTCTCGTGTAATGATGCTAGATGAGTTCACAATATCTTCTTTCCTTGCATCGATGACTACCGCTGCAAAGCATCGGTGGTCGCTGTACTCTGCAGCGTCTACAAATCTGGTGCCGGCCAAGCTCAGGTGCTGCTCTCCGGTGCTGCCGTTAGAGAGGCGTTAGGACCTGCTGGAGGGCTGAGAGTTGAATGTCCTTCCCGTAACTGTGTATGGCATCTTGTAATCACGGCGGAAGGTTGGTTCTGGGTGAAGTTACGTCTGCACGCAGTTCACAAACCCATGGAAAATGGGCGACTGTTGCACTGGAGTTATTGCACAACACACACGTGTCGTCCATGTAGAGTTCTGGTTGGATATGCTTCATAATGACCGGGGTTATTAATGAATTCGTCTGTAGCTGTCTGAACGTGGACGCTTGTTCTCTAGTCAACTCGGGGTAAGGCGGTGCCAGCACCCTCCTGATCCTTGTTGTGAGTCGGGTCCATGTTCTTGGGTATAGGATAGACTCTCGTAGCATTCCGGATGACGGCCGGGATGTTTCGTTCTTGTTCCTTGCCGGGGCTCCGAGAGGTGGACGCCGTTCCCATTCTGAGTCGGACAAGGATGGATCTTCCCGTCTTCGATGCCTTGAGCCGCTCGATCTGAGCCACTTGCTGGGCTTCCCTGATTTCCTCCAAGGTGTTATGTATTCCGAGCTCGACGTTCGTTTCGGTGTTTGCGATGTCGAGAACACCGATGCGTGCATTGTATAGCTTTCTTATCGAAGCTTTCAGGCAATCACGCTTTGGAAGTAACCAGTTGTGGAAGGCCGCGGCGTAAGCAACGTGACTTATAGCAAATGATTGGATCAACCTGAGTAGGCTGTCCTCTCCCATGCCAGATTTTCTGTTTGCCGCTCGTTTGATGAGCTGCGCGGCACCCGTGACCTTGCCAACCAGGCGGGTAACGGTGTCGTTGTTTCTGCAATTCCTTTCAATCAGGAAGTCAGCACTCTGATTTTAGCGACCTCCGGTGTAAGGTCAACTTATGAGATCAGCGGCCAGGCGCCCGGGCTGCGCGGGAGAACCCGCCACTTGTGTCTGGGGGCTCAGCACTGTGGACTCTACGCCGCAGCCGTTGCCAATTCGTCACGGCGCTCACGGGAGAAGGATTGAATGGCCCACCGAATACCACGGGGATATCCCCCAATGAGAACATAGACGGCGCCGCCGGGTTCCGAGAAGCACCGGGAGGTGTAATTGCCGACGTCGGGGCGTGCGCCGCGCGCAGCCTCCATTGTTGATGATGATGGTTGGATGTTTATGGCGCAAGGCCAACTGGGGCAAAGAGCGCCAAAACAATAGTCATATATGAGGGGTGAAACCTTAAACACTAAGTAAAGTCAGTAAAAACAAAAGTGAAATCACGAAACGACAATGAGCATGGCTGGTGTATAGGGCCAGATTTCATGATGCGTGATAGGAAATGAGGTTTAAAAACTTGACCTCTGACAAATACTCAAACACACGTTTCACGGAAACAATGGCATCGTCACCTAGAAAAAACGATGGATGTAGGGGAATATGTTGTCTGTAGAGTTCTCTGAAGTGTTTGTGTCGTGTTGTGTGAAGTGCCTTGCATGTGATTAGTATGTGCACTACGGATAGGGCCTCTCCGCACCTGCCGCACTGGGGTCTAGAAGATCCCGTCAGCAGATACCAGTGCGTCGCATGGGTGTGCCCTATCCGCAGCCTACCCAAGGCGACTTCCGTGTGTCTGTTGTGTGAGTCAGATGTGTACCGTCCCAAGTGTGGCTTTATAACATGTAGTTTGTTGTCTGTCTGTTCGTCCCAGTGTGTTTGCCATGTTCTGCGCAGGTGTTGTCGTATGTGTGGCTTGAGGTCTGTATATGGTACGGTTGTTATGTCTACAGTGTTCCTGAGTGCAGCAGCAGCGGCCCTCTCGTCTGCCAACTCGTTCCCAGCAATCCCAGCGTGTCCTGGGTCCCATCAGAGGAGCAGCTGATGCTTCTGTGAATACACAGACATGATGGTGTTAAATACAAGATTAACTATGTGGTTTTTGGGGGGTGTATGCGATGATAGTGCGCGAACAACACTCAAGGAATCTGTGTAGATGATAGACTTCGGAATTTGAATTTCAAGTATGTGTCGTACAATCAGTAAAATTCCATATGCTTCTGCTGAAAAAATTGTTGAGTGGACGCTCATGGTTCTGGCTGCACTGAAATTCGGACCATGAGCAGCGCAGGAAACCATAGTCGAGGTTTTAGACGCGTCACTGTAAAATTCTGCAAGTGGGTATTTAAACTGCAGAGACAGAAAGTGCTGCAGTATTGCAGCTCGCGGTACCCGATTTTTGTCAAGTTTCATTAAAAAAAGGTCGGAGGACACAGGACGAACTTTAAAAGGAGGTAAAATGTCTGAAAAGGATGATCTGTAGACATCTAAAAACAAAGCGCTCAGATCCGAGGCTCACTCTCTCACTCTAAGTGAAAAGGGCAGAGGAACGGATGGGCGATTTACAAAAAGCACAGATGTGGATGTGTCGTTAAAGACAGGATAAAAAGGATGGTTATTCAGCGATGAAATTTTATAAGCATAAAGTAACTCCATGTACGTCCGTTGGTTCTCAAGGCTCCACTTATTACACTCGGCATACAGACTCTCGACAGGGCTAGTGGGAAAAGCACCCGACGCAAGCCGCAGCCCCAAATGTAGTACTGGGTCAAGCATTCGCAACGCTGTTTTAGTCGCCGACCCATATACCACACTGCCATAGTCTAAACGAGACCCAACCAAAGCAGTATAGAGCCGTAGTAGGAGTTCTTTGTCGGAACCATACGATTGATGGGAGAGAACCTTAAGTATATTCATTGTATTCTGACATTTACGTTTAAGTTTCTTGATGTGTGGAATGAATGTGAGTTTCTGGTCAAACACAGCACCTAAGAACTTGTGCCCCTTGTTCACAGGAAGCGACACGCCATTCAGAGTAATGTCTGGGTCCGGATGGACCCCGCGCTTCCTGGAGAACACAACGCAGGAGCTTTTTGCAGGATTCAATTTAAACCCATTCTTGTCTGCCCAGCCGGCAAGCTTCTTGACACCAAGCTGGACTTGACGTTCGCATATTGACATATTACATGATTTAAAAGATATTTGCACGTCGTCTACATACATAGAATAAGAGATTGTTGGTGGCAGTGCCTTTCCAAGAGAGTTCATCTTTACGATAAAGAGAGTGCAACTCAACACGCCACCTTGCGGCACACCATTTTCTTGGACGTGAACCTTTGAAAGTGCACAACCAACTCTTACTCTGAACGCTCTCTCCGACAAATAACTAACAAGGGTGTTCAACATATTACCCGAAACACCGATTGACCTGAGGTCACTAAGGATCCCATAACGCCAAGCGGTGTCGTAGGCCTTCTCGAGGTCGAAAAAGACAGTTAAGCAGTGCTGCTTATGCACGAAGGCATCCTTGATGTATGAGTCAAGTGCAACCAGTTCATCGTTCGTCGATCGCCCCACCCTAAAGCCTGCCTGGAAGCAATCGAGAAGACCATTGTACTCGAGGAAGTACACGAGCCTGCGATTTATCATCTTCTCGAAGAGCTTGCACAGGCAGCTCGTCAGGGCTATTGGACGGTAACTTGAGGGGGACGACGGGTCCTTTCCCGCCTTCAAGAAAGCCACTACAATGGCCTCCCTCCAAGAGTGTGGAATGTGCCCCGAAAGCCATATTTTATTATATAGATGTAGAAGTGCTTCAAGTGTGTCTGCGTGTAGGTGTTGTATCATTGTGTATGTAATGTTGTCTGGGCCTGGAGCTGAGGGTTTACACGTGCTCAGAGCAGCCGTCAGCTCATGTAGTGAAAACAGGGAGTTGTAAGAAGTCTGTGATTTGTTGTTGTCGTGTAGGGACTTCTTTTCACAAGAGGCTTTATACTTCAGGAAAGTGTTCGTGTAGTGTGCTGAACTGGACACGTGTTGGAAGTGTTGTGCGAGTGTGTCAGCCTGGTTTTCCAGTGTGTCCCCTGTTGTACTGACCAGGGGCAGGCTGTGTGTCTGTTGTCCTTTGAGTTTGCGTATACGTGTCCATACCTTGCGTGTGTCTGTGTACGAGTTTATAGATGTTATGAATGAGCGCCAACTATCTCTTTTTGCCTCACGGCGCACACGTTTTCCGAATGCCTTGGCCCGTTTGAACAAGAGGAGGTTTCCCGACGGGGGGTACCGACGGAGGACACCCCACGACTTGTTCTGGGCCTCTCGCGCCCGCCTACAGTCCTCATTCCACCACGGCCTCCGCTGCTTGCGCGGGGCACCAGAGGCGTGGGGAATGGACTTTTCGGCGGCGTCGAGGATGTGCGCCGTGAGCAGTTGGGTAGCTTCTTCAACGTGTAGGTGTCCTATGAATGTATGGTGTAGTTTGGATGTCTCTGTAAATGTATTCCAGTTAGCTCTTGCTTCATTAAACCTTTTATGGGAAGATGGACTGCTCGGGCCTCTACCTATATACGTTAATGAAGTGGGGAAATGGTCACTACCATATGGGTCCGTGCCCACACCCCACTCAAGACATGGAAAGAGAATTGCGGAGCCAATAGCCAGGTCAAGATGTGAGTATGTGTTGTGACCTATGTTATGGTATGTAGGCTGTTTATTGTTGAAAAGGCATGCTCCAGAGGATGTAAGAAACCTCTCTATCAGGCGACCCCGGGCATCCGTACGAGAAGAGCCCCAAAGAGAATTGTGAGCATTAAGGTCGCCTGTTAGAATGTATGGTTCGGGCAGCTGGTCAACCAGCGCCTGGAAGTCAGAGCTCAAAAGTGTAACATCAGGAGGAATGTATATGGAGCATACCGTTATCAACGTATTAAATATTATTAAGCGTATTGTTACAGCCTCAAGGATAGTGTTTAAAGTGACAGGGTGGCATGCTAAGGATTTCCGGACGATTATGGCCACACCGCCAGAAGAGTGTGCACAGCCATCCCTGTCTTTCCTGTATACCAGGTAACTATTCAAGAAATTTGTGTGGTTTGAATTCAAATGTGTTTCCTGAACACACATTACACTTGGCTGATTGGTATGCAGAATCTCATACACGTCGTCAAGATTATTCAGAAGGCCTCTGCAGTTCCATTTAACAATATTTTCTCTTCCCATTATTTAGTCTGAGAGCTACTGGAGTGTGTATGTTTATGTGTCGTCTTTCGGGGCTGTGACTCTCGGATTGGGCTTTTTGGGCGGCCTATCTGTAGGCTTGGACGTCGGAGGCCGCTCCTTGCGCTGCGTTGCAGGCAAGAACGGCACGACGTCCATCTCGTCGTCTGATGTCCTGGGTGTGCCCGCCGAACCGGGCCCCCCGGAATTGGCCCCCCTTCGGGGGCCCTTCGTTTGACCCGCCACCGCCGCAGGTATCGGAGGCACCAGAAGTGGCACGGGCGGTGCGGTGGCGGTGGGAGCCGGTGCGGAGGCCGTGGTGTCCATGGCACCCTCCAACGCACTGGAGGATGCGGAGGCAGGGACGGGAGCGGCACCGGTCATGACGGAAGAGGTTGCCACCAGAACCGCTGCTGGGTGAGCGAGCGGTGCAGAGGCTGGTTGGGCTGCAAGAGGCAACCCAGGGGGGGGGGGGCGGGGGCGGGACCAAGTCCGATTCGCGGTACTGGGTCCCCGCCGAAACCAGACGCCGCTCCGCCCCCCGGCGAGCTGCGTCGGCGTACCTCCCCAGGGGGAAAGAGGCGAACCTCTTCCGCGCCTCTGGGAAGGTGATGTTTTCGTTGACTTTCAAGGCAATTATCTGTTTTTCCTGTTTGAACTTTTCACAGCTCCTAGAATAGGCAGCGTGTGGTCCCTGGCAGTTCGAACAGGTGAAGTTCTCGGAATTACAATTGTCAGTTACATGATCATGTGCTGCACATTTTGCGCACGTCAATTTACCCCGACAAGAGGTTGTGCCATGCCCAAACTGCTGACACTTGAAACAGCGGCGTGACTTCGGCACGTAGGGTCGGATTGGACATCTCAAGAAACCTGCGTTGACCGACTCAGGAAGGTTAGAGCGGTCAAGTGTCAAGATTATGTGCTTGGTAGGAATTATTTCATCATTCCGGCGTATGGTGATTCGCCTAACTGCTGTGACGCCCTGATCTCGGAGGCCCTCGAGCAGATCTGCTCCAGTCTCATTCATTAGATCCCGATCAGAGATCACGGCCTGGCAGCTATTGAGGCTGCGATGGGGCGTGATCTTGATGTCAACATCTACCATGCGGGTTTGCTTGAGGAGGTTAGAGGATTGTTGTTTGTTTTCTACTTCTATCAAAACTTCTCCCGTTGTGAGTTTCTTAGCCTTGTACGACTTTCCGATAAGGCTTTCAAGAAATTTGGAGATTAGAAACACAGACTGGGAAGTGATGGGCTTTGTCTTGTCAACAGATTCCATTATCAAAAACCGCGAGAAATTATCAGGCTTTGGGGGAGAGATCGATTGCAAAGGAGGAAAAGAAACTTCGGTGCGGCCCCTTTTCGGGGGCCGATAACGTCTGGAGGGGGGTTTGGAAAATGCCATATGATACATTGTAAAGCAGGGAGACGGGGGTACTTTCTTCTTTGACCTTACCCTGGTAGCGAAAGAGGTCCCGGAGCTCCCTACCTGGTAAACAGCCAGGGAGCCCATCCGCCGGAGCTTGACCTGGGCTCCGACGGCCACCGTTCGTGGTTTCTAACCCTCCACCTATAAACACATCGCCACGGTTGGATCCAGCTTATGTTTGGGGGCTCGGGGTCCGCGGTATCGCCAGTACCGTCACCAAGATTGCTCAAGGTGCCCCGTGCGGGGGCAGCCTCCATTGTTAACGCTCTCCTTCGGCATAGTGCACTGTCGCCGCATTTTGCTCTCACCCCGCGGGGTCGCGCGCACTTGCTCGTCCGTGAGCGTGCCGTTGACCCAAAGATGGCGGCGCCTCATTGAATATTCCGTAGCGCGCGGAGTGACAGCTGTCTACGTGAATTTCGGCACTCCCTTACGCGTGTACGAACGCTACAGGGGCGTTCCCGAGAGAGTGTGATCTCGAGGTGTTATAAGGCCGAACTTGGCCGTTAGAAATCGTTCTACTCTGAGCGCTGAGCTGGGCAGTTCCCGGCGGGACAAGGAGTCTCGACCGCTAAAGCTAGGTTGGGATTTGTGAGCCCCCTAGGCTAGAGGTTAAGATCGCGTCGGAAGTTTAGAGTACAGCGCCGTACCGGGCAACTAGACGGATCTTGCGGCGAGACAGAGTCTCAGCCGCCGTTTCTCGAGCGGTTTGTGTACGCTCGGAGGATAGGAGAGTTAGATGAAGTTGAGAAGCTCGAGGGATTTATGCGCACTCGGAGCTAGCGTCTAGCTGAAGTTGGAAGTTTTCCTTTTATTAGTCATGTACCCAGTTTTCCTACTGTAAATAGCTGTATATAAACTCTTCGTTTCATTTAATCAACCCCAACGCCTTGAGTTCGTCAATTCGACCGCCTTCTCCAAGAATTTCAACACCATCGCCCTGCCTGCCTCCTGCCCGATCAACCGGGGCCCGGGCGATTGGGTTCCTGATCGACACCGGACTTCGGGGAAGCGAACTACAACAATCTTTAATTCCAGAATCGTTTGTCCGTTGCCAGTCCGTAATTTGATGTTACTCTCTTGCCGGAGCCTTGACGTTGGTGGGATGATTAGTAGCTCCGGTTTGCTGCGGGGAGCAAAGCAGACCCGTGCCTTCTAGCTGTTATTATATGGGGTCCACCGCTAGCTGCAGGGAGGATTCAATGTAGCCATCGCATCCACTCGGCACCAATAGCGTGATGTCGTCCACATAGATGGTGTGGCCGACCTCAGGTATTGATTCCCGTCGTCTTGCCACTCCAACCATGACTAGATTAAGGAGCAGTGGTGATATCACCGATCGCTGGGGGTAGACACACACTTCCTAGTTTCCGTTCGTCCATGGTATGTATGGTCTCCTGCTTGAATATGTGCTGTGCGCTCCGAGAGTAAGTCGCGCACGTTGTAAGTATGCTACCCCATCCGCAGGACGCTGATCTGGGAAAGGATGGCAGAGTGTTTCACCTATCAAAGGCGCTCTGTAAGTCCAATCCCACTATGACTTGGTTGTCCCTTGTTCTGGTTTCAATGACCTCCTACTTGATCTGTAGATTGATTGTAGGGTTTAACGCGCCGACGCAACGCAGGCGATGAGGCGCGCCGTAGTGGAGGGCTCCGGATTAATTTTGACCACCTGGGGATCTTTATCGTGCGCCGAAATCTCGTACACACGGGCGTTTTTGCTTTTCGCCTCCATCAGAAAAGCGGCCGCCGCGGCCGGGAATCGAACCCGCGACCTCGTGCTCAGCAGCGCAACGCCTTAGCCACTGAGCCACCGCGGCGGGTCTACTTGATCTGTAACATGGCGTCCTGTGTGGTTAATTTTGTTCTGACTCCGATCGTCGAATGGGGGTACAGGTCGTTCTCTTCCATGTACGCTTGCCATCGATTCACGAGGACGTGCTCAAGCACCTTCCCCACACACGATGTCAGGGAAATTGGTCGTAGGTTCTCGATACCTGGGGGCTTGCCTGGTTTGAGTGTCAGTATCGTCTTTGCTGTTTTCCAATTCTAGGGTAGTTTGCCCTGCTTCAAGCACCTTCCAGCAGGCTGGCTAACGTCGGTTCGTTGAGGTGTTTGAGCACCTTAATTGTCAACCGGTCCGGTCCTCCTGCCGAACGGCTATTCAGTTCCTGAAGAACTGAACCTCCCAGAGTTCGATGTCTCTATCCAACTCGCCATTTCGGGGTGCTTGGTGGTCGGGATGTCTTTCCTCTGGGATGGCCGGTAGATTCTTGTCACCGATCCGCTTGAATGCCTCCTCCTGACCAAGATCTCCATTGGACTTGTTCAAGACCCTGCAAATGTTGTCGCGCTGGTGGGATTTAGTTTTGGTCTCGTCCAATAGGTGGTGTAGAAACCACAACGTGAAGTTGACCCTATGTGAAGTTAACCGTCCGCCACACTACATGCCTCCGCCCGCTGTTGGCGGCAGAGTGCGGTGCAGTGTTTCTGGATGGCCTGGTTGAGGTCGGCGACCTTTTTCCTTAGATTCCTGTTGTGTCGTTGTTGCTCCCACCTCTTGTGCATGGATTGCTTCGCTTCCAACATGTGTGCCAAGCGGTTGTCGATCTTCTCTATTTCAGCTTCGGTCTCTATCTCCTTGGTAGCTGCCTTGGCGCTATCCATGATCTTGTTCGTCCAAGTCTCAATATCCTGGATGTCCTCTTCATCCACCGGTAACAGAGTTCGGTACAGATCCCAATCCGTTAGCTTGTGAATGCGTGTTTTGATTGGCTTCTCGTTCACGGGGACCGTAATGGTGCCTTACGGTCCTTGCGGTCCTTAGCGACCATTACGGGGGACGGAGACCCGTGTTGGTATAAATCGGGAGCTTGCTGTTGCCGTTCACCCTGACGAACGTAAGATCTGGTGTGGTATCTCGATCTCTTTTGGAGCCGGTACGTGTTGGGTGTGCGGGGTTCATGGTCAGGGTAAGGTTTTCTTCCTGGAGATCTCTACCCTTGATGAGATTCACCTCGTCTCCCAATTTCTTGTGATGAGCGTTAAAATCTCCGCAAACTACGAGGTTGGCATTGAGACCTGCCGTCTTTCTGATATCACGCATGAGCGTCTTGAAACGCTGTTTGAGGTATTTTGATCTACTGTAGATGTTTGCGATGTATACGCTCTGTTTCCTTTTCTTGCCTACTGCTACTTCCCTGATGATGTGCTCAGCCATCGACTTTTTATGACCTTCCCTCTCTTCATGGAATATCCCCTTTTTGATTAAGTTGCAAATTCCCCGACCCGTGTCGTTGGGTGCTCGGCTCGGAGGGCAGCCGTGTGCCATTTAAACCGGTGTTCGCACGTTTTCACTGACTGTTTCCTGCATTACAATAACGTCTGGCTTTCTCACTATCTTCGTGGTAAGGACTTGTTGTATAGCTTTCTTGCGGTCGAAACCACGGCAGTTCTACTGCCAGATGACAAGAGATTTGTCATGTAGTGTGCCTGTGCTGATCCCGTACATTGTAGAATGTTAAGGCTAATCTCTTCTCTGATTTGTTGTATGGCAACGGAAATGTTATGTCGCACGTATTTTTGAACTGCTGCATTGACGCTCTGTTGTATGGCAGGCATGATATTTTGCTGTATAGCCGCAGTAATGCTCTGTGGTAGGATGGCCGCCATGTTTCTGCGGCTTTCACTCTTAATTCGGAGAGCTACACTACGGCGCTTGTGCAGCGTAGGCGCGTTAAACCACATAATCAATAAAATACATTGTCATATAGAGCAAATGGTGTGCCAGGGCCTGTTTTCTCATGGAACTATTTACATTAGGTCACAGCAGCTTACGTTCAAAACAATGCCAATTAATTATTCATAGCAGACACACTGGTCTAGCTTCACCAAGCCTCAATACAAAAAAAGTTCTTTGCGAACACAATAAAACAAGACCAACAGAGGGACTAAATAATAAGTGGACAGCTTCCGATGTAAAGATGCGAGTAAGCTGCGAAAAGGCAAAATACAATCGAAATCCACCGCACGATTACGATTTAGCCTTCGGGAAAGCGGCACAACCCCTCGTCGCTTCGCCTCGGCGGACGCCGAACTACGATGTTGCACCACACAGGTCTTCACCCATCAACAAGCGACTGGTTTTGCACCCTACCCGCATTGAGGTCCGGGCGTAAAAGCTCTCTGCTGTGGAAGACGGCTCATCCCTATGCCTGAATAACAAGACCAACAGTGTAACAAAACGATAGATGGACAACGTCCGATATGAAGACGCGAGTAAGCAGCGAAAAGGTACAACAGAAGCGAACTCAACCACACCCTGACAACAACAGTGGTCTGGCCTTCGGGAAAGCGCCGCAGGCTCTCATTGCTTCGCTTCGGCGGCTGGTGGTATATGACGCTATCACAAATAGCCCTTTACGGAGTACAGGTCTACACGCAGAAACACGCGACACGTTTTGCACGCTACTAGCACCGAATGCCCGGCGTAAAATCACTCGGCTGTGAGAAACGACATGACCGCAAAGCACGTGAAACGCTCGGGCAATGACTTCCCCCTTTGTTTTGAGGACGTTGTTTTTCTTCCCGTAACGACAAGGCCAGACGGTGGTGGTCACTGCTGAGGCGAGCTCGGCTTGGGCTATCAGACAGAGGTAGAAAGCGGCCACTCGAGACTGGGGGCGGGGGGCGCGGTAGACTCGGTCGGAAGAGTTTCGCCACTCTTATTGAGCGCTTGTAATTATTCGGACCATGAGTTAACCGGCTGACCGCGCGTGGGTGTTAGGACCAGAGGCTTGAACCGTGGCGACAGGTGGTGCATGGGGTAGGGAAGTTCCCGTCGCTCGGGTGGCTTGTTCGGTGTTTTGCATCCGTTAGTGGACGCGAGCTCGTTCGAGCAAAATGCATGGGCTGGGCCAACCGATGTGTCAGGAGTAATATACGGGGCGGGCGCAGACAGGAAACGCAGTTGAGACGGCCGTACAGCAAATCAGTGAAGGCTTAATTAGTCGACCTCTTGGCCGTGAGTTCTCTGACATTGGCCCAAGCTGCACTGTCGTTAACATCAGGTGTTCGGAATACCAAATTACTCGAAACTACCCACAACTTCTCCCAATATGTCTTTGGGTATTCTCCTTTTTCCGTATTTACCCCTCCCTAATATATTTTCCCTGAGACGATTACTTGCTTCAACTCCTCTTATGAAACGTTCCTTTTTACGACGAGAGTGTTATGTTAGCAGAAGAACTCCTCCCGAAAGTTGGTGGGTCAATATGTTGTCGCAGATATTTCTTTCGGTTTGCGTTTAAGACACGTCGTGCGATAACGTATGAAGTTGGTTTTGTTGTATCGTGTATAGGATTGCGGCGAAGTACTCTTCATGGCTACTACCGTGATCCTTATCGGCACAACCAGTATACCAGGGAAACACGAGCGGCAAACTGCTGGCTAACGTGTGAAAACACAGCAGAAACACGGAAAACACCGGCCTCCTAAACAAAGACTGCCCCAAAAGGTAGGCCGTCGATTACACATAATTGAAGTGGGATCTTTAAAGGCAGACTTGCAAATACTTCCATTGTAGAGATATGACAATTTATTGCGACGTTATGCGGCTTGCAAATACACTAAATGAATAGCAACCGCAACAAAAATTGGAACGACCTCCGAGTAGCCGCACCTAAAACGTCTCCAGCATTCCTGGACTCTCGTCTTCCTGTTGTATTCAGTCCTAGACTTAAACACGAAGTGCAAGTTTTGAAAACATGCGAGTGAATTCTTTTCCAGACTAACACTTAATTACGAACCGAAGTTTATGCGGTCACCTATTATTTATTCTTCCTATTGATCACCTCCGAAAGATAGAGCTTCCACAATTCAGCGTAAACACAAAACATTCAGAATATCGAGCACATTTTGCTAATATCGGTTGTGTTGTCATCCTTCGTTCGTTCTATCAATTGGGTGGGTTTGCGAAGCTTTTACATATCTACAGCATATTCTATGCTAACAGAAGTAGATTGGAAGACAAGATTGATCAAGGCAACTCAACAAACAAAAGTAAGTTGTGTGCCAGTCCCTCTCGTCAATGCGCTTACCTTGCGTAGCCACTACGGTAAAACAGGAATGGAAATTTTCTAGCACGCCCAACCCTTCACACATCTTAATAAGGGAAATCGAAGGCACGCTAAGCCCGCTTTTTTAACGACACAGAGGGAACAGCCGCGCAGCAAGATGGGTTCTTTATTCCTTGCGCGCCAACTAAATCAATATGCTAACCTAAAGAGGAAATGCTGTAGGAGTCAAAATAATTGAAGCGAGAGTGACGAGGAATAAACGAGTTGACTACGCGAATTCTGGTTGATTTACGATTTTTCTTCTTTCCCCTTCATTCCTTCGGACCAAGTTGTGTACTAACTTGTCAAGGTCGATGATTCATCCTACCTAGCTAACAAGCCAACTTATACACAATGTCGCTACATGGTCACGCATGGAGTATACGGCACGCTTCGAAGAGCTCGCTCCGTCGGGATCGACGCTAACGACTCTGCGCGGGGTTATATAACTGCGTCGTTCACACCAAAGAGCTAAAACCCGGTGACGCATATGTGGTACCCTAGAGGAATGGCACTGCTCCGTGACGGGGGGACAAAGCATGAAGTATCCGGGAGGAAAAAATTAGCAGTGGCTTAGCTCGGCTATGGCAGGATATAAGTAACGGCTAAGATTCACCAATCCAATCCAATCCAATCCAATCCAATCCAATCCAATCCAATCCAATTCAATTCAATCAAGTCCAATCCAGTCCAGTCCAGTCCAGTCCCTGCTCCTCGCGCATGCGCAGCAGGGCTCTCCAGTAGCCATCACGCCATCAAGCAGCTCCGGCCATCAAGCAGCTCCGGCGCAGCGTCAGACTTGGCTGGTGCGCAACGCAGGTGCACAGCTTGGCACGCGCCGGCACCAGTGTGTCTGCCGCGGCTATGACGTCACTCCTCTGGAATGCGCATACCGGCGAATGTTCAGACCCAATCCTCTACAAACCCGTCCTCCAACTGGATGAGATTTCCAATTCAATACAATCCAATACAATTGAATCCAATTCAATATAAATGCAAATCCAATCCAATCCAATGCTCCTCGCGCTTGCGGACCACGGCCCTTCAGGGTCCACGCGAAACTGCTCAACCTCGGCCAGTGTAGCTTACGCTACAAAATTGCGCTCGACGTGATACGGTGAACCGATCGAGGATGTCGATCAGCGACAGAGAAAAAAGGGCGTGAGTAACACGTAAGTGGCAGAGGAAGAACATGGGCATGTTTAGCATGACGTCCTTTATACTCAGTAACTGAAGCCATGGCCACAGCCTCCTTTTGGCCCCGTAACGCATCGATTAACGTATTCTTTTATATATTCCACACAAGTTTTTTTTTCGGTGAGGTATCATTTATTTTAATTTGGCGTTTGCACATCGCATGGCCGTTCATTTATGCGCGCATAAACCACCCCTGCACATGACCCGCACCCCCACCTTCCGTCGACAAATAAGAAATTACATCCCCGTGTATTTACCGCACACCTTATACATAAAAGGATTGACCAAAGCTACTACTCAAGCAACATTACTCATTTGTTTACGCAAAAGAACTTTCTTATCTGACTTAATGCCTTGCCACATACCTTTTTTTAGGTTGGTATATTTTTGAGCTGTGTGTACAAAACAAACACCGTCAAATCAGTGTCTTAGTCAATATTTCTGCTGTAGGGGCATCACGGCCCAACTTCCATTGCGGTGAAGCTGCACCAAACGAAATACCTCGTATCAGAGTCCTTCAAAAAACTCTGCTCGTATTTAATGCGCACCTCTACTTCCCACCTGAATTTTTCGCATTTTCGGTGCGGATTATACTCGTGAAAAATCGGTATTTACTGATATATTGGGTACTTTGGCCGCGGTACGTGGCCGCAGGGTTTAGCGCGTGCTGGCGGGTCCACTTTGGTATAGAGGTGCAAGCCTGCGGACGTAACGATCCGGGCCTGCCAGTCATGAAGAACTTTCAGCGGCAAGTCCGGACAATAATGTGAGGGGTGACTAATGGAGAGGAAACTGGCACCTTCTCAAACAACTTGAAACCAGCTTGAAACCGGGCCATTGAACGAATAATAATCCGAGTTACACTCACAGGCAGAGAACGGGTTTCCTAGATAAGAAAACAAAGTAGAGCTGAAGATATCATAGTTCAAATAAAAAAAAAGCAATAAACTTGGGCTGGCCGCGTAATTAGGCAAAATGAAAATTGGTTGACTACCAGGGTCACAGACTGGACTCCGGGAAACGGGTCTAGAAAAAGAGGAAGGCCAATTGCTCGGTCGAGAGACGAAATGAGGAAATTCGGAGGAAATGAATGGACTCGAGCGGCGTGGGGCAGGGGCTGTTCGAGGTTGAAGGGAGAGGCCTTCGTCCCGCATTTGACCTATTGGGTTGTTGTTGTTGTTGATGATGATGATGATGATGATGATGCAACAGCCGTGCCTCCGACAAAGGGAGAGGGGTCGCCCGCTCCGCTGTTTCTCTAGCCTTGCACCATTAATGCAAGCTGCACCGATCTTTTTTTGCTTGCCATCCAACGTTTTCCCATCTCTCGAAAAAAGCTTTACTGTGTCTAGCAGTTCCCTCTTTAGCTGAGCCCAGGAAGAGCTCTTGTCCTCATTGATGCACGATTCAAGTACTATGTGCTTCAGTATTTCTCGCGTCTTCGCATCCTTTTATGGCGCTAGTTCGGCTGCCTTTAAACGCGGCCGTGTCTCTTCAGCACCCTCAGCAATTGTGGGGTTTTTCTTCATTCGATCTGCGTTAAAATTAGCCGATGTGAATTGAAAATCAGACGGCATTTCTGATAACTTCTTCTCACCAGCGAATTGTGACCTCCTAAATATGTTTAGGTTTTGCTTTTAGGTTCCAGCGGAATATTTTTCTGTGCGATCGGCCCTTAAGTACTCACTTACAACGGTAGCGGCGACAGCACTGTTCTGAAAAAATTAATACAGAAGAAAGCGAATTGAAGGGAAAACTTCTAAAAAAAGGCTTTTTGAGTCGTCAATGCAGGTCTTGATGGGGCGACGAAAGTGCAAAAAAAAATGAATGAATGAAGGAAGATAAAGGGTGAGGAAAGAAGGGCGCGTAGAAAGGCGAGTCGTTAAGAACAGTTGTTACTTTGTGTTAGGACTACAAGACTTCGGTTCACCCTTGCTGAAATTTTTTCAGCGGCTTCAAAGAGCGCTACAGATTCGAAGAAAAAGATTCATGGGTGTAAAAAAACGGACCAATGATAAGACTGAACGCTCAAGCGTTAGCGAAGGGAAATATGCAAGCACTGAAAATGACGGTACAGAAAATGCACCTCCTATCTTAATTTTTTACGCTGTAACGCAGATTTGCTTTACCTTGAAACGTAACCCACTACAGCGATTTTCTTGATATTTTTATTTGTATCACGCTTATTTTGTTGATTGCATTGCGCATGAAATGGCTTTTTCACATTACTGTTCTGTTGTGGAGATTTTGTCGAGACTTGAGCCGCAAGCTGGTGTTACATTTTTTAACTAAGTTCCTGACAAATGGCAGAGGGCTTTGTAATGTGTTGGGTAACGCACACGACCGAATAAGGGGAAACACAATATAAAAAAAGAAAGGGGAATACCACTTTTGTACTTAGTTTTGTTCCATTGAAAGCTGGGAAAGCACCAGTTCTGACAACGAGAGGCTGAAAGTCATTGGCTTGTGCTCAAGCTGATTTTATAACTGAGGCATAAACCGCGAGTTAACCTAAAATTTGTCAACTTCTAAAATTCTTCGATCTGTCTTTTTCTATTATTGCATTTTTTAAACAGTCGGAAGTACTTCTGTAAGCACGACAGCCATCTGTCGTACACAGGTGTCAAATTAGAACGATTATAGCAATGTTGCGAGAAATAAAAGCTGTACGATGAGGTAAATATAGGAATAAACCGCCCAAAGCCGAGGACGCACTCAAAAACTGGATAACGAAGGACATAAATAAGTTGTGGCGTACGGTTTGTGTGGCGACATGCTTCTTTTTGGACTCACGCACTGACTGTCGCTTAGCCCACACCGAGACTTTGTGTGAAATGTCGATGCGAGCAGGATTATTTTTTTAGAATGCATTCAGTGCTGGCCTGTGTTTTGTCTTTCGTCGAACGACTGCATTTGGCTTCCACTGACAAGTATAATGTCCGCAGCATGAGCGAAGCACGTGGCGTAACTAGATACAAATATTCATGACCACTCATTTTTTACCAACACCAACACCACCACATGCCCCACTGACAACAACGACGACGAAATACGACCAAGAATGACTGCAACGACTACCGGGGCGACTACGGTGACAACAACAACGACAAAAACAACAATAACGGAAAGAACTACAGCGTAAAGAACAGACCTTGAAAAAATTCTGGGTGGCTAAGCAATGCTTGAAGCCTTCCAAAGTGATGCCGCAATAAAATATTGGTGATTCTTAGTGCGTGGTTGCGCACCTATACGCTAGCATTGCTGCAGTAAAATTCCACTTCTGGCTATTGGCTCAACGATCAGATTTTACTCCGTTAAACGTTCATTCTCTCTCTCTCTCTCTCTCTCTCTCTCTCTCTCTCTCTCTCTCTCTCTGTAGCTATCGTGAGTGGAATGAGACTAGTGATAGGAGAATGGCATCCTATTCGTCCACGCGAGGTCCGGCATGACCGGTGGATTCCTGCTCCGTTCACGACGCAAACTCTGAACCAGTGGTGCACGCAGGCCTAGTCACAAGTATATTTAGCAAGTGCCCCAGTTCAAGTACCCTAGTACGCAGGCGAGGGGAGGCTGCTAAGGCGAAAAACACGGCACCTATAACACAAAAAGTAAGAAAATCAATTAAAACAAATGACAAAGAACCTCTGCCCAAATCCGACCAGCGTTGAACTTCTTCGCGGATCATATTAAGAAGCAGTTAGCAAAAAAGACCATTCTCCTATCTGCGTAGCACGGGTAAGGTTTTGGTTTTTGTGTGCGCGATGATGGTGGGATGAGCAACCAACTTCGACCGCCTAACACAGCTATTTTTGAGGTTTCGAACAGTGCCGGTCATCCGACGCTGCTCTGTGTAAGACAAAGCTGATATTTGCACAAACATTTCTTCCATCATCTCTCTACAGCGCTCAGTGCCTTCCTCCCCTCCAGGCATCTTTCCTCGTTTTCTTCGCTGTTTGCTATTCACGCCGCACGCCCCAGTGAACTCGGCGCATCTTCCACAGTTGAGCGCGGCGTCCTTTCGCAGGATGCTGTTAGTGACAGCACAAGGCGAAACGACCACATGGTTTGAAGCTCAAACTGAGAACAGTTTATTTTTTCTTAATAAACGCTGTGTTGAGGGCACATGAAAGAAAATCGATTTTGCCACTATAATCATTTTTACTTCTGCAGTCCTGCGAAGTACACATGGCTGTTGAACAAAAATCAATGGACGATGCTAATCATACACGTTGTAGGTGCACGAGCAAGATGAATTTTGTGCTGTTACCTCATTAAGTGGCTCCAAATGAATCTTGCTTGTTCATTTTATCTGGTTTGCATCACACGTAGCCTCAGTGCTGCGTACAAAGTGTTGTCCAATAACCTATGTGCCACTGCGTGGGTATGTCCTACTGTAACACTGTGCTAACCTTCACAGTTCGCAGTCCGGCTTGAAAGATTCAGGTAACATGTTTGCTGGTCCATCCTCCTAGTGCATGTGCACTCACTCACTCACTCACTCACTCACTCACTCACTCACTCACTCACTCACTCACTCACTCACTCACTCACTCACTCACTCACCGACCACAAAGATAGAGAGGAAGGAAATCGACCTACCGACCGACCGACCGACCGACCGACTGATTGATTGATTGATTGATTGATTGATTAAATGAACTTCTGGAATTGTTGTTATACTGAGTGCATTAGAAATTTTCTAAATAAATGCCGATTACGCTCCTGTGGGTATGTGCTATTGTGCGCGTATCTGGGGCATTGTGTTCGGCTTCAATTATTGTGCTCAGGCATCAGAGCACACGCACATTTGTCGGCCGACCCTGCTAGTGCTTGAAGACTAGCGCGAAAAGAGAATTTATTATAACCCATATATCAGGGTGCAGCGACTAGCGGTAACAGCGCTGCGCTAAAAACAATTATCTAGCAAGTTTTCATGCACACCATGGTAATTGTTTTCTGCATGCTCTTCCTTGTTCTGCGCCACCCATTACCGGCGCATGGGAGGGGCTGGTATCACGATACGTTTCGACGGTGGCACGCTGCTGACGCCAGTGAGAATGTGTATGACAAGGCACTTTCTCGCGCCCAAAATATTGACATTTTACGCCCAACAAAACCGCCTGTATTGCTCCGTTCTTTGAGCAGTCCTGTCATCTAGAAGACTGGAAAGGGTTGCCCGTTTTGCTCGGAAACAGCCGTAAATAGCTCATGGGCATGCAGTCGGGTCGGAGCGCCTGTGTGATTGGTTATTATCGCTGACAGTCACTTGGTACAGCTCCTCACCAACCTGCAAAGCTTAGCCACGTAGCTTCTAGGCCATATAAACATTGCTGCCACTTGTGCATACCAAGAAGAATGTTCGGCCCTGTACTTAGTAATTGCAGCCAGTTGCTTTATACAGTTGGATGGTGTAGTGTGCATTCACACTTTCGTACCACAGTGGCCGGTTCTTTTCTATGTGCCCCGCAGGTTTTTTGTTCTAGACGCGTGTGAACGGGTGTTTCTTCGGTGCGAGCTTCTTGTGCCTATGTAGTACGTGTTGAGTAATTCGTTTAAGAACATCAAAAATTGAAGTCGTTGCCTATATGGGGA
Source organism: Haemaphysalis longicornis (assembly GCF_048455015.1). Classification (NCBI taxonomy): domain Eukaryota; kingdom Metazoa; phylum Arthropoda; class Arachnida; order Ixodida; family Ixodidae; genus Haemaphysalis; species Haemaphysalis longicornis. Next base: position 85,205,009 of record NW_027526204.1, read on the forward strand.
CGTTTAGCATATGAAGTACCAGGTAATTACATTGATGAGCATTTAAATTGGAACGTACAAACTACTGACATATGTAAAAAACGTAGAGCTTTGTCAGCATGTTTTATAGGCTACAGGATGGTTGCAACATACCAACCTGATACCGAGTATACCAGTCTTTTGCTGAAAGCATCATTCGATATTGAATAACAATATATGGGGGCTGTACTACCCCCAACAAATGGAAATAAACAAGATTCTCCGTAGAATATCCAAGGACATAGTGCATGGAACACGGTTCGAAGAATTTAAAACTGCCAAGGCAATGAATGAATTACAGATGTTAAAGTTTCACCAACTGTGCAGCTATATTGTCCTGACTACTTGATATTTTGACACCGAATATAAATCGCCCGTGAAAAAGGACAGGTTACAGCGACAACGAAAGCGATACTATATCCCACGTGTTTTTACCAATTAGGGAAAGAGAAGACGTGAAGACGGGATTGTTCAATGCCATTTTTATTTGATACCCTGCCTTCTTAACTAACATATCCAGCCTAAAAAAAATGTTAAGAAGGCCATAAAGAAATGGTGCCTCCTTTCATTATAACGTGGTAAGACAAATTTCTTGTAGATGACAATGAATTGTGATATTTTTTGACTCGTGCGCAAAAATCCTTTGTTGCATTGTGCCTACGATATTACGCTTCAACTTTCCTGTGCTTTTCTTTTTTCGATGATGATGATTTAGGGTTTTATGGGGCAAGGCCGACGAGGTCAAAGAGCGCCATGACAATGGTGGGATGCTGATGCGATATTAAAATGAAATCTGTGAAAAATCCACTACATCAAAATTAAACTATGGAAGTTGGTGTATAGGGTCATAATTAAAATTAGGAAATATTGGTATGCAAGTTGTTAAAAACCCCACAATACCGCCATTGTTTTGTGGCGGAACATGAGGACAAGTGAGATCATGGGGAGTATATTATGTACTTTAAGAAGCCAACATCGGCAAGGTAATTAAGGACTCTTCTGTAAGAAAACATTGGACTGTCTGATAAAAATAATGAAGGGTGCAAGGGTATGCAATGAGTGTATATTTCATGAAAGCGACGTTTTCTTTCTATGTTGCACATCTCGCATTCAACAAGCACATGAAGAACTGAGAGCTGCCCCCCACACCGATGACAGTGTGGCTTGTTTGCGTCTGTTAAAAGGTATGAGTGTGTGATGTGTGTGTGGCCAATTCCCAATCTGCATAGGGCTACCTCCACAAATCTGTCATGTTTTTCAGCAGGGGGCTTTCGTCTTTTGGGTTTAACGACATGTAGTTTATTTGCTGGTTCTCTGTCTCATTGTTGCTGCCAGTAGTCCCACAGCTTCCTTTTTACAAAAGGTTTCAGATCTTGATATGGGACCTTTTTTATGTCTATGCTGCTTCGAAGGGCGGCAGCTGCAGCACTACGGTCAGCAGCTTCATTTCCAGGAATGCCGCAGTGGCCAGGAACCCAGCAGACTGTGACAAAGAGTTTCAGGCCATAAGCAGAGTGGAGAGCTCTTCAAACACAATTAAAAGTAGGGTTTCTACTTACCTTCCCAGATGAAAGATTTGAGACGACACTGAGAGAATCTGTGTATATAACGGACTTCTTAAATTTGTTTCGAAGAATGTAGTTCAAAGCCAGTAGAATACCGTGCGCCTCTGCAGTGAATATACTTGTGTTCCTGTTCATTGTTTTGGATATATTAGGTAGGGCGCCATTTGCAGCACAGGATACGGTTGTGGTAGTTTTTGAAGCATCTGTGTAAAATTCAGCTGCCTTGTATTTGTCACGGAGGAACAGAAAATGCTGAGTGATGACAAAGTTTGGTACATTTTTCTTTTGAATTTCTCTAAAGGACATGTCACAGTGAATTGGGAAAGTGTCCCACGGAGCGACCAAGTCATAAACTGAGGTACAGTAGACATCAGTGAGAGGAACTTGGAACTCGCTGACGAGGTGTGAAACTGCCAGCGGGAAAGGTGGAGCTATGAATGGTCGGTTTTCAAAGAGGTGATCAGTTATGTTATTTTTCATTATGGTATTCAGAGGGTGTTCCTTCAAAGAAGTCACCTTTGCGGCATACATCACAGCAGTGTAGGCGCGCTGGTACCCTAGAGACCACTGGTTTGATTCGACATAAAGGGATGGAATAGGACTTGTTCGATATGCCCCTGTGGCCAAGCGAAGCCCCAAGTTGTATACTGGGTCCAACATTTTGTGTGCTGTTTTGGTTGCAGACTGGTATACAATGCAGGCGTAGTCTATTCTTGACCTAACAACACTATTAAGAAATGCTAGCAGACATTTTGTATCCGTACCCCAGGACTGATGAGATAGTACCTTTAAAATGTGCATTGTTTTCAGACATTTTACTTTTAGTAATTTAATGTGTGGTATGAATGTGAGCTTGTGGTTGAGCAAAATACCTAGAAACCTGTGTTCCTTTTTCACTTGTATGGGCTGACCTCCTAACGTGATACAAGGAAGAGGTTGTACACCGCATATCCTAGAAAAGACAACAACAGCACTTTTATCAGCGTTAAACTTAAAACCATTTCTTTCAGCCCATGTAACCAGCCTGTTGACACTTAATTGGATTTGACGTTCACATATCGACAGATTGCAGGATTTAAAGCTAACTTGGATATCGTCAACGCAGGCAGAGTATGAAGCAGTCCGAGGCAGCACAGTTTTAAGAGAACTCATTTTAACAATGAACAGAGCACAGCTCAGCACTCCTCCCTGGGGTACGCCATTTTCTTGAACAAATGTTCTAGACAGGGCAGTACCCACACGGACACGAAATGTGCGATCAGGCAAATAGTCTTGAATAACATTGAGTATATTGCCACTAAGGCCAAACGACTGCAAGTCCAATAGAATGCCATATCGCCACGTTCTATCGTAGGCTTTCTCCATATCAAAGAATACAGAGAAGTAGTGCTGTTTATGGACAAAAGCGTCTTTAAGATACGATTCAAACGCAACCAGATTATCTGTAGTTGATCTCCCAGACCTAAACCCTGCCTGATTTTTGTCTAGAACACCATGAAACTCCAGAAAGTAAAAAAGTCGCCGGTTTATCATTTTTTCCAGGAGCTTACACAAACAGCTGGTCAGGGCAATAGGCCTGTAACTAGCAGCAAAGGATGGTTCTTTCCCCTCTTTTAGAAGAGGTACAATGATTGCCTCTTTCCATGCTTTTGGAAAGCGGCCTTTCTGCCATATTTTGTTAAAGAGAGAGAGTATTGTGTAAAGTGTGTCTATGTGTAAGTACCTGATCATCTCATAGCTGATTCTGTCAGCTCCAGGGGCTGACTTACCACATGTGGACAATGCAGTAATTAGTTCGGGCATCGTAAATGGCGCATTGTATCCTTCATTTGAGCGTTTGTTCACACAAAGGGGCTGGCGCTCAGCTGCTTTCTTGTGCTGTAAAAATGTTTGTGTGTAATGAGAGGAACTGAATACGTGTTCAAAATGTTTGCCGAGAGCATCTGCTTGGTCTTTTATTGTGTTACCCACACTATTTACAAGAGGAGTAGGGTTGGTCTTGTAGCCTTTTAGTTTCTTTATCCTAGTCCATACTTTGCGAGAGTCTGTGTAAGAGTTTATAGACGATATAAACCTTGTCGAACTTTCGTTTTTTGCTAAGCGCCGTGTCCGCTTTCCTTTGGCTTTTGCCCGTTTAAACTTAAGCAGGTTGTCTGCCGTAGGATAGCGGCGTAAGAGTGCCCATGCTTTATTCTGTTCGGAACGTGCACGCTTGCACTCCTCATTCCACCATGGTCTAGGTCTGGGGAGGGTTTTAGGAGTGGTCTCTGGAATGCTCTTTTGAGCACAGTCAAGAATATGGGCCGTAATAAGTGAGCTGGCTGCTTCAACATCTAAATGACTTATTAGTGAAGGGGTTAGTCTGGAAAGTTCTTTGAATATTTTCCAGTCAGCTGCATGTTGTTTAAACGTTCGAGGCGAATGGGTGTCTTGGGATTTATTGCTTATAGCTAGTAGTTTCACGGGGAAATGGTCGCTGCCATAGGGGTTGTTAATTACTTTCCACTCACAGGTGGGCAGTAAAATTGCGGAGCCAATTGCCAGGTCTATTGCAGAATATGTGTTGTGGGCCGTGTTGTAGTATTTTGGATGTTTCTTATTAAAGATGCAACTGCCGGATGATGTGATTAACTTTTCAATTAGCCGCCCTCTCGCATCAGCTCGCGCAGAACCCCAGAGAGGGTTGTGGGCATTAAAATCCCCAATAATTAAGTAGGGTTCAGGTAGCTCATCGGTGAGGTTTTCAAATCAACGCTCGATAGACGATAGTCCGGTGGAATGTAAAGAGAACACACTGTTATTAGTCTATCAAAAATTATGGCTCTAACGGCAACTGCTTCAAATGAAGTTTGTAGCTGCAGGTGTTGACAAGCAACAGATTTTTGTACTATTATTGCCACACCACCAGACGGATGGTGGTAGTTCAGTCTGTCTTTACGAAATATAGTGTATTGTGTCAAAAAGTTTTACTGAGATGGGCGTAGGTGTGTTTCTTGCAGCCACAGTATGTTTGGTTTGTGATTTGAGAGTGTATCATATATATCGTCAAGGTTGTTCAACAGCTCCCTACAATTCCACTGGATAATACTTTCAGCAGCCATAAATAACAAGAGAAGAGAAATACAGACCATGAGATGTTCTTTTTCCATTAAAAGGGTCGTTAGTGAGGGAGTTTTGTTTTAGGGCCCTTTGAGTAGTTTACCTAGGTCGCCGAGTTAGTTCCCGGTGTAGTGATCTTGGACGACTTCGGTTTGTTTGATTTACCCCGACCAGCAGAACTGTGGCGCTCCTGTTGTGTTTCAGAAGCAGGTGTGCTTGGAGAGACATCCATGGCCTCATCCAAGGTTTCTGAAGGAGAAGTGTCACTGGAGACGCTGTTTGTGCTAGAGGCCGCAGCCACAGCACTGGACATTGCTGCAACAGCAGTGACCGCAGGAGCAGCCTTCTGCTGTTTTGCAGATGCCCGGGATGGAGCCAGATCATCACTCATCTGGACTGAGCTCATGCTTGAGGCTTTAGGCACAGCCCGAGAGCTCGTGCTGGAGGCCTTAGGCGCAGCACAGGTGGTTGCGCTGGAAGCCTTAGGCAAAGCAGTAGAGGAGGGTGTAGCAGCAGAAGCCACGGGAGCAACTTTCTGCGGCTGAGCGGGGGGCTGTGGCGGGACCAGGTTGCACTGGGTGCGCGCATCCACCAGACGACGCTCCACCCCCCGGCGAGCAGCGTCTGCGTAACTTCTGCCTGAAGGCAGGGCATGCTTCAGGCGTGCTTGTGCAAAGGTTAGGTTTTCAGTGACTTTGAGTTGAATTATTTCTTTTTCCTTTTTGAATGCGGGACATGCACGTGAATACGCAGCGTGTGGTTCTTCACAGTTTGGACATTTCACTTGTTCTTTTTTGCAGTCATCACTGGTGTGGTCAGCACGTGCACAGTGAGCACAGGTGGGTCGGCCACGACAAGACTGAGTTCCGTGGCCATACTTCTGGCACTTGAAACACCTTCGAGGACTAGGTATGTAGGGGCGTACTGGACAGGATATGAAGGCAGCATGGACGGATTCAGGAAGCGTTGGACGGTTGAAAGTCAGAACAACATGCTTAGTTCGAATTTCCTCACCTGCGCGACGCATGGTGATCCGCCGCACGGCCGTGATGCCCTGGTCCCTCAGGCCTTCAAGTAAATCCTCATCTGTCTCGTGAATCAGTTCCCTCTCAGAGATCACGCCTTACGTTGTATTCAGGCTACGATGTGGTGTGACCGTTACTTTGAGTTCAGCCAGAGTGTTCTGTTTTAGAAGGTTCTGACTTTGGTTTTTTCGTTGCACCTTTACCAGCAGATCACCAGAGGCTAGTTTCTTAGCTTGGTAATCCCGGCCAACAACGCTTTCAAGGCACTTTGCAATGAGGAAGACAGATTTTTTAGCGAGTGGTACATTTTCGTCTTCAGAGTGGATAACCAGGTATTTTGTGAAAGTTTCACTTTGGGAGACTGGTTTCAGTTGTGTTACCTCGGTGCGGCCCCTTTTAGAAGGCCGGTCAGTTTTTTGTAGGGGGATAGAAAAAGCCATACGAGCATGGAATCAATTCGGCGGCAGAGCCGGTCGCCCACCACCGACCCCAACAAGGGAACGTGACGTTAAAGTACCCGCTAACCGTTACCCTGCCGCTATAACCCTATACTTGGTACCAAGGTTGATATCCTTGCACAGGGTTAACCCTTGCCGCCAGGAAAAATGTAGAAATCAGGAAGGAAGGAGATGACAGGACAGGGGTAGGAGAGGAGATAGGAAAGTGAAAGAGTGGAGAGAAAGAGAGGAAAAGGCGACTGGCTGATTCCCCCCGGGAGGGTCAGACCGGGGGTACCGTCTGCGAGAAGCGGGGGCCAAAGTGGAGTGTTGCCACCGCTGGGGGGCCGTAAAGGTCCAAAACAACCCCAACTTTGGCTCAGCCACCAGGTTCACCTTTTCCCCGGACACGGCAAAGCCACGCACAGCCGGGACGTGGGTGGGTTCAACCCACATGTGCTCGGGGCTTCTCTTTTTTCACTGTGTTTTTTATTCTTTTTTTAAACGTACTAGTCCAGTACGCGTTTATCGTCATGATACCGCATGTCCTTTTTTGTCACGTTCTTTTGCTTTTTTTATATGGGTGCTTGTCATCGTGATCCCATTTTTTATGGCTTGGCTTGTTCTTTGTTTCCTATCCACAAAATCACCTCTACTGCCCGCCTTGTCGGGGGCTGCTGTTGCGCCAGCCTTCCCACAAGCACTGCGTGCTTAGGAAGGCAATGAAGACCTTGTACAACTGTGTTGTGCAATTAACTATCTATCTAGAAGCATTGAAAGGACAGTTTTTTTGCGGTTCTTTAACGTGAGTGATAGATTGCCTTTATCTGCCCATTTTCTCTCTCATGTAATTGACACGTCTTAAATCCTCCAAATGGAGATTTGAAAATTTGCTTTACGCTCTTTAGCTGCGACTCACCTTTTCCGTATCCATGCATCGCACCAGCTTGCCAGACCGTTTCGCGTTGCCTCAACGTCCTTCACTGCTGAGGGGGTGGGGGGGCAGTAAAATGGAGGCGCTGACATTCTAGTATCACAAGTCCACTCGTTATGTTCCCGAAACACTTTTACCCCCGCCTCTAGAGCAACTTGTCCCGGAAGGGTGATTCGCGGTGCTCACTTATGCGTATAAGCACTGTGCCGTTAAGACGTCGTCTCCAGCTACGACAAATTTCTCCACCCCACCTTGCATAGCAGCGTCCGCATTCGAGTCAATTGCGCGTGAGGAACTGGGCTGGCCTCCCTTTAAAGCGTTGAAGCGGCTGCACAACGGCGCTCGTAACTCATCCGGGGTAACTGGTTTTTCAATGAACAAGTTCCGTCCGCTTTCGCCGCCGAGTTTTCCCAACAAGCCTCCGCCGACACTTCCTCCCATTTATCTCGAGGGCAGCTGTTACTCTGTTAAAGGAAAGTAAATTCACAGTAGCTTAGAAATATTCATGCACCATCGTCCACACCGAAGGCCGATAGACAATGGCTAGCATAAGACCATTTGACATGCATGCATTCACCTCTAAGGCTATGTCAAGGATGAAAGAGCAAACTATCACATTCGGCCACGAGACTACGTTAACGCTCAATTGGTTCCACTGAACACAGAGAAACAAAAAGGGCGCTCACAGGCATCGCTCGCCGATATCCCGCCATAAAAATCCGTTTCTTGGATAAGCAGGGTATGCGACGACGAAACTTCTATCCGTGTTTGTAATAAGTATTTTCACAACCAAAAACAGTCCTACAGTAAATCTGTTTTAATAAAGCAAAAACTCTCTTAGTGGGGCCAGTCGCGTCCTGTCAAAAAACTAATGCGCTCCTCTGTAGACCGGTTGGTCGACCGAATAGCTCTGATATGATCTCTAGGCACGCGGCACGTACGTGAAAACAGGCTGCCATTGTGTCAAAATGGCTACCTGAAAATCTCCAAAAACGAACGGTTCTACGTAAGGAAATACACGTATCGATCACGAAGACGGTGTACAAGAGGATACCTTTATCTTATAAACAACACATCGGTATGCATTTAGGTCGTTCGTAATGCGTTTACTTAGTGCGCAAAAAATCGTCGCATGCATGAGTGAATTCTTCATTTGCGATTTGGGTTTTTTGAAGATTGACGATCGATTTGACACGATTTTAGCAAAGACTGGACTAACGTTTTTGCTTTCGCGCGTCTCTTAACTTTTTGCACGAAGGGATGTAAAATGTTTAAGTTTCATTAAGTTATAGATTGTGGGGTTTAAACCCGCCGACGCAAGGCAGGCGATGAGGCGCGCCGTAGTGGAGGGCTCCGGATTAATTTTGACCGCCTGTGGATCTTTAACGTGCGCCGAAATCTCGAACACACGGGCTTTTTTGCTTTTCACCACCATCAGAAAAGCGGCCGCCGCGGCCGGGAATCGAACCCGCGTCCTCGTGCTCAGCAGCACAACGAGCAGCACAGCACAACGGCCAATGAGCCACCGTGGTGGGTATAGACTTTTAATTGAAGGCTAAAAAGTAGTTATTGCGTTCCGTGGGTGGTGTTGTTCTTTTTTTAAAAGCGACTGCTGCGAACACAGTTGCAGTATTTTATGCATGGCTGTGCCTGAAGTCGTGAAAGCACGAAATTGACTTCGTCTGCGGAGGGTCCCATAAAGACAGCGCAGGGTAGTAGAGACACGACCACGTAAACACTTGTCAATGATCACATAGGGGAATTCTGCAGTGGTAGGGTTTTGTTGCACGTTATATCGCCTGCTTTTTTTGCCTCTAGCAACATTGCTTTGGAACGATCCTTGCAGCCTAATATAATAGCATATAAGCAGTCCAAATATGATTATTATTGTGGAATGTGTTAGTAGAGATTTTTTGGTTAAGGAGATACAAGACAGACAGACAGACAAATGTTTTTATTTGGATGGCTCGAGGCCGAGAGATACAAGAAGGCTCGAGAGATACAAGAAGGCCACGTTTGAGCTCCGTGCGGTTATTACTTTGGTGGAACCAGCAGAGGAGGGGCTATTAAATAGTAAATCTTATGGCCCGGCACAGGAGTTTGGGGGATGCGCATGCGAATAAGTGACGAAGAATTGCTCTAAGAGTACGTGTCTTCGCTAGCTTGCGGATTACCCTTTTATCTTCCGCCTAATGTTGTCATCACCTCAAATTCTTGGACTAGTCTTCTATTAGCCACTATGCGTGCCTTTCAACGCAGATATTCTCATTGAACGTGACGGGCGTTGGAACTTGGCTTCTTACGTGTGTTGAGTCTAGAATAAGTTCTCTGCAACTAATCAAAAGCCGGTACTGTGTATTTCTGCCTCGTTTGGGGAGACATTCGATGCGAAAACGTGTGTACACCCGCCCAAAGTTTTATCAATATCACGGAAACATCAGCCATTCAGTTAATCAGCACCGTATGACGGAGTGAACGACGACAGTTGACGCATGTGCACTAAGCACTGGCTGTGGCGGCTCTCGTCTGCTAGCCTCATCAGGAGCTCAGCGCAGGCCCGGATTATTTTCTCCGGGTATCGCACTGCTTTGCATGCATGCCGTCTTTATTCACAAGAGGGCATGTTGCGCCAACACTTCACAAATCGCTAAAATACAGACATTTCGAGATTTCCAAGTGAAATGCTTAGGCTGCTGCTATCAGCCACCTTCACTCGCCCTCTTTTAGCGGCTGCTTAGCAGATGATGTGACACGTGAAGTGAAAAAAAAAAGCGCCCCTCCGTCAAACGACGGCGATAGTATAACGCGAAGCTTTGTCGACATCAATTCTTTGGTTGGTCAATCCCACAGAAACTTTCGTGTGTGCACTCCGTAAGCCTAATGCGTGGATTTGGGGTGTACGGCGCGATTCGGTACCGGTTGCTTGGCGTCCGCTTCGACCATGTCGAATTCGACCAATCGGGTAGACGCCGGCTCTATAACGCCAGGTACCCAGGTGCGATTCCGGCCCGGGAAGCGTCTTCTAAATGCAGAGCATTTCTTTAACTCACGATGTCACCCGGCGTTGTCGGCGTGCCTCGGCGTCCGCAACAGCCGTTCCAGGTGCGCCCTCTCCCCCACTCCTCCTCGCCTGCTCTCCGCTGCTCCTCGCGTGTTCTCTGCCTGCTCGGATCGCGTTCAGCAACAGATGGGGCGCGCATGCGTCGTAGTTTGGCGCGGGAGCAACAACAGTTGTGGCATGATCGTGACGTGGTCGTGGCGCGGTCGTGCCGTGATGGGGCGGTTCTCGGCGTTCGCTCTCGCTGTCAATTTCTTCCGAACCAGATAAAATCGGGCATGTGCGCCCCCCAAAAATGCTCTTCATTTGACCGTGCCCCTCGCGAGGGGGATGTTTTTTTTCTTTCACTTCACCAGAGATCATTCATCATCGTCGTCAGGAAAAGGTGGCTTTCCTGCAGGGTGTACTGGTGTACAACAGCATCATTGAGGACAAAAAAGCTTCATTTTAAATATCGGGGGCCTTAGCTCTGCTCTTGGAGCAGCCTAGCGGACGCCGGCAGCAGGAGCCAGTGCTTAGTGTGCATGCGGCAACTCTCCCCGAATTAGTGTCGCTCTGTCATACGGCACGCGTCAACCAAACGGTCAAAGCTCCCGTGATAGTGTTAAAAAATTGGGCGGGTGTACGTTCTCACGAATCAGATTGTTGTCAGAAGCTTCGGTCTGTTACAAAGGTAAGCATTTTTGAATCCTTTTGCACCCACCTCTTTTGGCGAAGACGCTTCCGCAGAGGAGCAAGACGCCAAGGAGCCGAAACGTCGCCGTATATCCGAATGATTCGCGGAGCACGCAGGAATCCATGTTTGGGTTCCGATGAAAGGAACACGCTGGCAGTTTCTTCCCACAAAGCACTGACCACCACTGGGTGTCGAAACTGGAAGGCGTCTGACGCGGTCACCCACCGCACAAGGCAGATGATAACATCACGCGCACACCATTCCTTTGTAATTAGCGTACGAACGGAAAGGAAAACTTCTTGTAATCACCCGCACTTCACAACAGTTGTCCAACGTAGTAGATGTAGCAAGAATGTAACAAAAAATTAGCTGGTCTCCCTTTCTCTTTCGAATAGCACAGCACAGAGTACAAGTTGAAACACGAGACTGGAAGGACGTCTTCTAAGGAAGCAGACGATGGCGTTAGGAAAGAACCTTGTGGGTTTCTATCGTCTCCTATTGCAGTGCTATTCGGTTCCCCGAACAATGCAATTCCGTGGTGACGGTGAACGAGCGCAATAAAGGAAGCAACAGTTGATGTAGCAGACGACAGCTGCTCGAATGGGATAACCTTATAGCCGGTTACAACCAGGCATCCGGAGTGGTTCTTTGCATGGCCACAGCAGAATTTAGGCCCATTTTTGTTTCTTTTGTTCTTCTCTTATCTCTGTATGTTATGGTCTTTCACAAGCATGCGCACGGGTAAGGAGTAATGAAGATTCTGTCAACAGATAGGACCACGAGCTGGCACGCCACTTTACTGCTCCGTACGAGAGCCAAACACGCCCTCCGAGCACGCGGGCCAAGCAGCGATCTTTGCGGGCTCGATGGCGTGGGTGTGAGTCGCCGAGAAAGATAGAGATGAAGAGAGGCAGAAACAAACACGGGAAACTCCTAGCGGCGGGCTTGAGAAGAGTGTTTCAGCGCGCATGCGAACATCGACCTCGTACGAGCGCGGGTTGTATGAATCGAAGGAAGCGGCTTCAGAGGCGGCCGACAACGAGAGGGCCGGCCTGCGTGCGGGGGTTAGCGAAAAGACTGGGTGACGGAACGAGAGGGAGACAGAAGTTGTATTGTGGAAAAAGCAAGCGGCGTCTTCGTAAAAGGCGAAGAGATGAGTAGCAGAAACGAAAGAGGAGGAGAAAAAGGGGGGGGGGGACCGAAATTAAGGCTGAATGCCGGAAAGTGAAGGGCGATGGAAGTTCGCGCTTCAGCAGCAAAAAATAAGTGCACGCGCAGGCAAGGTGCAATGCAAAGATCGCAAAACCTTGACACAAATGACGTTCCTTTGAGCCTCCAAATCACTTACAGGATAAGGATATCCGAAATAAGAGGTCACTGAGTAACGCTGTTGCGCATTGCATGGGAAAAGTCTGAATGGGATTGAGTGCTTACCTCTCTTTTATCTTACTCATTTTTTAAGCTCATGCACTTCTTGTTACTTATTGATTGTTTCTGTTCGCTCCGTCCGCCGCATTTCTCTAGGTTTCCCGTCGGCTGTAATAGGAGACTGTAAAATGGGTGCGACAATAAGGTACGTTTGTCGGCGGAGGTGCTTTATTGACCAGATCTTAGATCAGTGACTTTTCTTGTAACCCATGATCATGTCCTTGCATCCGATGATTTGAAGAATGTTAATATCTTCTGATTCTTATCCTTACACTTTCACGTAAGACTGAGTAGTTTTGGTGAATGTGCGCTTTCACACGCCGAAGCCACAACTGAGGTTTGAGACGCGCCGTAGCGGAGGGCTCCGGATTAATTTCACCCACTCAGAGATCTTTCACGTGCGCTAAAATCTCAAAACATTGGCGTTTCCTTTTTTCTTCTTCATCGGAAAAGCAGGCACTGCGGCCGGGATCAAACCCGCGTCGTCGGGCTGATCAGTAGCTCTGCACGGAGGCAATTTTGTGCGGGCAAAGAGGCCGGGACTGGTCACCGAAGTTCCGACATGTTTCTCCGGGTGTACAACAGTAGTGCCGGTAATACCAGTATTTTGTTGCCTTCTGCAAAGTAGATTGCTGGGGTGAATGTCCTAATATGGTCTCTACTATGAATGGTTCATTGTCTAATCGGCTGAAGTAGGCGACGAACATGTGTTTTTGGGATGAATACTAGTGACAAACCGGTTGCGAGTAGGTTATGAAGGTATAATGGTATAAAGGTATAAAGTATAATGGCCCCCTGCTCGACTACAGAGTTCTTTTGAATCGTATGGTGAAGGTGTTGATTTCCGCAGCAGTTTGAAGGGACTCCACAATACTTCCGGTTCGCGCTTTCCTTCGCGTCTGGAACTAGTGCGAAAGCTACAGGTATCGGAAGCCGTGAACTACACTGCGTGATTGGCTCATAGCTGCAGATAAACCTTCTGTTTCTGCTTTGCCTTTCTGGCTATCTTTTTAATGTGGAAATTGAACACATTGATGGCTGAAACGGAAGAAAAACCAACCAATTTTTAGGGACACTGTTGTAATGACGTTATTCGAGCGCTCGAATGACGTCATTATTCCTTAGAGGAGTAGGGAAAGCGAGAAAAATCTCTTTAGCAAGTTTTCAAGCTATCGGACTGGCATAGTCTTAAATTTTATCTGAAGTACTTTGCGACCCGCTAGTCTAAACGTATAGAATGTGTTTGTTTACTTCGAAGTATTTAAAATGCCAAAATTATGAAAAGGCAATGCAAGGTCCCCTGAAGTGACGTTCGGTGCTCATGGCTCCCCTCCTTGTGTGGCCGGTGGTATCGCTGTAGAGTGTATACCGTGCGGTATCGACCTTTGTGTTCATTGTCGATAGCACGCCTTATGGCTGTTCTTCTAGTCCCTTTGTGAGCGAAGTGCCTGTAGCGAGGTATAGGAGAAGTTTCAACGTTAAATCTTATCTTGGGAGGCACGTCTCGTAGTTGCTGAGACGTTTATGCTGGGGTGCCATAACCGGTATGAATAAGGGTGTCCTCCCTGTGGGAGTTGCGCCCAGCCGCAGGCGTTGTTAGCGAGGTGGGTCTGGATGAGCTCGCCGTAGGATGAAGCTAAGACGTATGTCAGTCGGGGTACTCTTGGGGCGCCTTAGAGCATGTTTGTGAGCGTTTCGTATCAGCACGTATATCTTTGCCAAGCCTATAATCTTAACATGGCATAGAGTACGGTGTCGGTCCGGTACGATTTTTAAAAAACGCGTGGCAAGCCAGAGGGCTTCCGCCTGATTCATTCCCCGGGACTCTCCACTCAAGTTGGGGTGGAAGTCTTTTGGCTTGATAGACCTTTTAACCAGAATGTACGCGAGCCTTTGAAGAAAGGTGCAGCCAGCCTATCCCGGCCATCAACTTCCTCCCCTCGAAAGCAGGAAGCCGCCATGCCTTCATTTGGTAGTGTTTATAGGTTGAGAGTAACGGAAAGACGGTGAGTTGCTTCATACCCGCTTATTGATCCAATGTCTTCCAAATTACAGACCGAACCAGCCGTTGGTGTCGTTTATTCGTAACCATACGGTCAATACTACTGTGGCTGCGTGGAGAAACCATACTGTTGAATTTACAGTGCAGGGAGGGCGCGACACTAGAAGATTCAAGATACAGGAAACCAATTTATCCAACCATAAACGCTGATAGGAAAACTGACCGGAACAAGAGTCGATGGCAGGCGAATGCATTACTGCGTTTTCTAGCATCGTCACCGAAAGCTTATCTTCGTTGTCGAGCTCGTGGCTGCTTCCAAAAGAGCGAGCGATATAAGCTGAATACGGGCCACTGTTCAGTGGTGGCAGCGCTTTCATGACGTTCCGGGCATCATGCTAGTATCGCAGCACACGTGCGCATGCCCAGCGTAGCCTACACCTAACGTAATACCGCTTCGATGCTGAAATATCCCACTTTCTGTGCGAGCGCACGGCAAATTAGTTTACGAAGTTGCGACACTCGCGGTGCAGCGCTCCTGCTTCATTGCTAGAGCTCGATAAATGTGAGGGCGCGGCAATATCTAGATGGATCGATAGAGTAATGGTAGACAAACAAGACGCTTTGCGGTTGCACACGGCTCGCCTCTTTGGGCGTTTAGGAGGCAAAGGGTGGCCTCTGGAGGTTTGGGCGGAGGTGGAGAAACAGCTCAGCGAAGAAGCTTGCCTGTACGCTCAGCTAGCGCTGTGCTGAGCGTACTCGACGACCGTACGCGGCCATCGTAAATCTTAGCCTCGACCGACATGTCGTGTAGCATGTGCCTTGAAGAAGAAGCAAGCCCGAGGGAGCGGAACCCCACGGGAGGGTGTGCTGTTCCGGCGTTGTAAGCGCACTGACAGCGGCGACGTGCGCCTGAATGCGATGGAGAAAGATACTTTAGGGCCCTGTGTACCCTACAAGAATAGGCCAGCAAGCGCTACTTGCTCGCTGCTAGGAGACGAAGTGTGGCTTTCAAACAGGCGTTGCACTGTTGGATACTCCTGTGAGATAGAGCAACAATGTTTCTTATCGAGCCAACGAACCATTTAACTGCACTCATGCATTCGTTTTCATTTGTCGAATAGGAGTTTCCCTATATCCATAATCATCTGCACCCGTTATCCCCTAAATCCATAAATCGCATAAACGGGAAAACATTTGCATCTTCATACTTTTATGTTGTTCCAATTATTTAAACTTTTCTTGGAGGAATAGAAAATTGAACTAGAAATGCCACTATCCCCAATTACGATTCCCCAAATAATTTATAGCGCCAGATGCAGTTTTTCCCCTCTCGCACGTGTCATATTTGCAACAATGTAATTTGGACGCACGTGACCGAAGTGACTCTCACGGTCAATAATATTATTTCACGCAGTCAGAAGCGAGGCGCTCGTGTAAGGGTTGAACAAGGCCATATAAACGGTCAGATTGAAGTGCTACTGTGTCCCTCATTGTCCAGGGAGCATATGTTTTTTCATCGCAGCCATTGAAAGCTCGCAGTGAGGAAGAATAGCAGCATGGGGTTCGTAAACCAAAGTTCATGAACGCCCGTGTCCTCTTTCAACTAACGGCGTTCTGCTTTCACTGTGAGTGCATAGGAGTAAGCCACTAAGCGAGGACCAGTGGTCAGCGACGTTCCAGGTGGGTAAACAAGGGCAATGTTCACAAATAGAGCAAACGACGGAAGCGGGAATACTTCATGAAAGGACGAAAGAAAGAACGAGGTAAAAAAGGACTCCACTATGACTATATCTGCTTCGCGGCGCATTCTAAAGGAAACCAATCATGGAGAAAACGTTTTAGTAACGCCGCACAAATAACAGCATCTTTTTTGTTGTTGTTGTTATAAGGAGGAGTTACGTTGCAGCCTCTTTTGTGTTCTTACTTCTCGTTCCAGAATAAAGAAGAATAACTACTTTCGCCAATCGAATCCCTGCGGAGAGAGAGAGAGAGAGAGAGAGAGAGAGAGAGAGAGAGAGAGAGAGACAGAGAGAGAGAGAAAACATTTTAATGAGCTCCAAAGCGAGAGTGAGCGATGATGATGATGATGATGATGATGATTATGATGATGGTTGGATATTAATGGCGCAAGGCCAACTGAGGCAAAGAGCGCCAAAACAATGGTTATATATGAGACGTGAAACCGTAAACACTAAGATAAGTCAGCGAAAACAAAAATAAAATCAGAAAACGACAATGGACATGGCTGGTGTATAAGGACAGGGAGTGGTCATGCGTGGTATGAAATTAGGTCTAAAAATTAAAGTTCGTCTAAATATTTAAAAACCTGCTTGATGGAAAACATAGGATCGTCACACAGGAAAAACGCTGGGTGTAGTGGGATGTCTAGTCTGTATAGTTGTGGGAAGTGTTTGCTTCGTGTTTTGTCAAGTGCCTTCCATTGAATGAGTATGCGAACTACGGAAAGGGCCTCTCCACACCTTCTACACAGATGTCCTGAAGACCCCGTGAGCAGATACGAGTGTGTGACATTTGTGTGCCCTATCCGTAGAAAGTCATAGTGGAACCTTTGTCCGGTAATCCATGCGTTGCCCTAGCCGTCTTGGCCCGAGTTACCAGGAAAGTCTGAGCCTCCAGTTGACGGCTGGTCAGTAGTGTCTCCCACAGCTCAGAGAAGCAACCGGTGTAATAGGCTTTGAAGTGACTAAATGCAAATGAGGAGCTGGGGCCGTTGGCCTAGTGTATCTATCAACAATGCGAGATTTACAGAGCGTAGTACGAGGGAAAAGGAGGAATGATATTCGTTACGGATGAACTTTATTTTTGTGATTGACCTGCGATGAGAAACGAGAAAAATGACCGCTGTGCCGATTGCGTCGTTGCCCTTTTTCGTCCGGGCCTACGAATGTGTAAAAATTCATCGTGTTTATGATTAGCGGAGACGAGTTTCGGAAAGGTCGAAAGCAGTACTGTTCACGCAGCATTTTATAAATTTAATTGAGTGGCATACAGTGTGAGAGCACTTGCGGTCGATGTCCTTGGAACGCACCCAAGATTTCAACGTGGGCTAAATTCTTCCTGTGCCATTTGCAGATGCTCGAAATGCACCCAAAATGAAGCAGGTAAACATATTAATCCAAATAGACATACGGATATAGCGTGGATATTTGACAAATGGCTGCGTTCCAGTTTATTTTAGAGGCATTATTCCAGTGCTTGTTCTTTTATTTATCGTGGTGTTGTGAAGCACGTGGGGTGCCGGTGGTAGTTTGTGTTTATACAGACAGGTGTTGGTTAAAAAGTAAGCACATAGATCTTTTATGCTCGAACGAAATAAAAAGTTAGTTAAAGTGTAAATAACTAAAGAAATTATTTATTATTCATCCCTTGATAACTTGAAACAATGACGGATGGGTATCTAGGGAGGGTTTTAAGCAATATGATAATTGTTCGTGGGCTCCTTGAATGACAATTTTGAAACGCTTTGAACATTTTTTGGGATAAATTTATTTAAGCGACCCCTGCATTCGCTGACTCGAGTCGCTGTCGCTGTTGCTGTCGGCGGCGTACGCTCAAAATTCCCGCTCACCCCCTCGAATCCCTCCTCACACGCAGCTGGCGGCTGCTAAACCTCCCGCACGCACAAATGGCGCGCCCAATCACGCCAAACTCCTCGAGCCAATCATGGGCGCCCCCTCCTGCCGCAGAAGAGCAGAAGAGAGAGCGCTGTTAGCTCGCTCCGCAAGCCGCGTTTCTTGCGACTTCAAATCCAGCTGCGCCCTGGGTAGGCCATGCTTCGTCCACTCTGCCGAATAGCGGACAGCCCGAACAGAACGGCAACAGCAGCGGCCCGTGAACGTGATCGTGCTCGAGGAGCATATCCCGAGTATTAGCAGTTTGAAAGCCAGGCAAAATGACAGCGGCCAGCTGCTGAAGGAATTCGGTAAGCTGGGTCATTTTGGTTTGACAGGGATGTCACCAGGGGGTGGTTTATGGTGTCGGACAGTTGTAAAAGCTTCTAGTTCCCGCTAGGGGAGTGGTAGGTTTTTCATTGAATATGTTATTGCAGTAGCCGCTTGTCAGAAAAAAAAAGCATGGCCCTTATAGTATGTTTACTTGTAATCATCTTTATTAGCCTCAATAGCAGATAGGTGGGCCACCAAGGTTTAGCAACTGCAGTGGCGTCTCTGACTTTGCCGTAAGCGGCTTAAATCACGCAAGAACACCGGCAAACTTCCGCATACACTGCAACAACCGCTCATTAAACGTGAGAGCTACCTGCGCTCTTAAGCAGTCACGTACAATGTACGGGGAGAAGTTATTAAAGCACGGCGCAAGAGGCTAAACAAAATGAATAACGATTAAGGCCGCATCTACCAACAAACAGCTTTCCGCCATTGCCGCCGCCAGCGTAAACGCCGACCGGGTGTTGGCATGCTGGGTAAGGCAGAAACTTTTTTTGAAGCCTACACCACCCACCTGTGTTTTCTAAGCACGGGACAGGCAGCGTGCTTTTCAGAGCAATCTTATTCGGCTTGAGTAGTCATTTTTAGGTGCGAATGCACTTCTTAAGCGACCCTGAATCACGCGTCCACCGCCGTCCGTCCGTCCGCACCACATACCCACTTAGGGCGATTGGCCAAGTAATCTGAATCACGCGTCCACCGCCGTCCGTCCGTCCGCACCACATACCCACTTAGGGCGATTGGCCAAGAAGAGTTCCTAATTTCTTTAGCACATACCCACTTAGGGCGATTGGCCAAGAATCGGGCGTGAGAAGGGCTAATGCACCCGCTTAAAGGAGTACTGACACGAAATTTCAAAGCTGAGATCCGCTCTAGCAATCAAGTACAACGACAACACAAATAGGTGTCTGTGCATGGCACATACCCACGTGGGGGATTGGCCAGGAATCGGGCGTGAGAAGGGCTAATGCACCCGCTTAAAGGAGTACTGACACGAAATTTCAAAGCTGAGATCCGCTCTACCAATCAAGTACAACGACAACACAAATAGGTGTCTGTGAATAAATGCATCTTTCTTTCTTTGTAGTTGTGTGTGTGTGTGTGATCTCTCTTTCGCGAACATTACCGAACCGCGCAAATTCAACTCCTGCATTCGCACTTTCACATTCTTCCCCTCGGGGAAATGCGGGGAAATTTTTGTTTGTGAATCCAGGTTATCCGATCACGTGTTATATATCAACCCATGCTTATTCCGTAGTCGGCTGGGCGACGAACAACAATGTAATTTAAATGTTCCCTGTTACGTCGCCACGGAGCAGCGATTGCCCTGTTGATCATAATAAAACTGACGCGATCTTTCCCCTGTATAGTAGAGTTGTGACCAATTAAAATGAGGTGACAAAGCTTGACTGTGCTGTGTAAACAACGCACGCATATAGACCAAGTTTATCATTGTTAGTGAATGATGAAAACATATCAGAGAGAGGTGACTTTTGTTCAGGAGATACGCGGCAACTTGGTATATACTGTGAAGGACCCTCCTTCCAGTGCAAAGGGTTCGCGACCCTGATCCCGCCCATCGAAGCGACAACTACACGAAAGAATAAAAAGTCACCGCTTTATTCCGGGATAACAAGAAACGTCATCTGCAGAAATTTATGTATGAAAGAAGGAACCAGCATAAAAGCGGGAGTCATTGGAGCAACGCGACACTCAAAAACGAACCGCGCCGATTGCGCAGTAAGTAATACGGGGCTTCCGTGAACACTCAAGGTGAAGTCCAATGCCGCAACGTGCGCTTTCACCGCAGCTTTCGTCAGTCCAAGTTGTGCGCGGGTCGTGGTTGCGGTGGGATGCCTCTTGCTCCTCCCATCGAGGAACCGCTGCCACCAGGCTGGTCTAACTCCTCCCGGCTGCACCCATGAGCGCCGCTTTGAAGCCAAACTTGGTGGTTGTGCGCATTTTCCTGGTTTGATGCGCAGTGACCACGTGTTCGTTGTGCACTCACTGTTCATCGCACACGCACGCACGACGTACATGGCACGTACGCGCTGACGTCCTTATCTGTGTTCGACGCGCGCTCACTGCACTGTGATCACCATGCGTGGGGCACACTACAGGTGGCATGCACTGAAATGTTTAGCTGTCATTTCCTTCGCTTCGCAACACCGGAAACGGCCACGGACATGGCCGAGGTGCCTCCGACATGGCGCGGCCTGTGACACAGCGCCCGTACTCCCAAGAAAACAAAACTTGGGCTTGCGTCGTTAGCTCTGTTTCAACCTGACTCTCAACGGCGGTGTCAAAAGATTGGTTATTGATCGCACTCACGTTGGAGTCGAAGCATCACTTTACGTTTGGTGTGACAGAGTTTGGAACGTGCAACACGCATCACGTGCTTAACACGGACAAGCACCGCCGCCCCGCGGTGCCCGAAGTAACAACTGACGGCGCACGCATGGGTGCCTGCATGCCTGCCAAACCAGTGGTTTTAGGTTGGGGCAGCGTCCCTACAACTGAAAGAGGTACTTTAATACGACAAGGGTCGCTTGAAGTGTCGGTTCAAAGATGTTAGAAATCAAACGACCCCGTTAAAAGTGATATTGACCGAAATAAATGGGTTGAATTTAATGGTTTCCTTGTGTCGTTCCTTCACGGTCCTTTGACGTGGCCAGAATAGATTATCCCAAACACAGCCCTCATGCACGATATTTCTACTACGGCTTGAATGGTCGCAAATTTCTTTGATGCGCACGTGCCATCGACGTATGAGCAGTTATTTTATAGGCAAGAACCGCGCAACCATTAAGGCGGTATGGGGCTGCGATACTACACATTGTCCCACTTTAATCTAAAGCTTGCCTCGGGCTACGTACTGCTTCTTGCTTGCTTCTTTTGATCTCCCCACACAAACTACGGCCCAGCTCATAGCCAAGAAGCCCACATAGCCCATATCTTTGTGCCGTCTGCTGGAGCATTTGTGAGCATCCAAGTGGTGCTACTATCTTTCGGTGCGCCCCATACGTCCAAGTTCCGGCTTTCTAGTTTCGTAGCCAGAAAATGCACATGAGGGGCGGCGCATACGCTGGTGGGTTTCGAAACGTAAGTTCACAACCGTGATGCGCACTAAAGAACCACCTCTTGTATTTCTCAGCTGGAATCGACCCTTCCATGTTCTCGGTGATAAACGAGCCATCCGCCCGACTTGTTGCCTCACTTCTTTGCAGAGGCAGTCAGTCGTGCGAGCCCCAAAATTTGCGGTTTTGAAGGGAAATAATGCACGTCGTTCGAAAAGAAGTAACAGGCGAAAATGGCCGCTCGGCGCGACCGCCTGAAAATCAGCAGAAATAACCGCGAGTGTTAGCAAGGAAGAAACCAACGAAAAACAATGCCGTATGACAAGCAGCCATGAAGAGACAGAGGAGCCGAAAGAAAGCTAGCCACCAGGACAACGCTTCCCGAAGAGGAACGGCCGAGCAGGCACTCGATGAAAGGCTATCGGTCAAGCGTCTCCGGCTTCTTCCTCTTCTCCTTCTTCTTACCTTTCCTCTCTTCCATTACCCTTCCCCCTTACAACCGCTTTATTCCTTGTATTCTCCCCATCCTCACCCATTTATTCTTCCCCTGGAAACAGATGACGCCGCCATACGCGCCAGACGGCGTGGTGAGAATCGCAATCGCCAGCAGCCGTTCCGGAACGTTGAGTCGTTTCTCCGGGACCGTTCGGCTCCACGGGACCGCGCGCCTCCGGCTACTGCTTTGGATATGTGTGGTTTTTGTTTTCAAGCCTGGGCATACTCGAGAGAGATGTGACGGTCAGGAAAAAACAAATGAGACAACTTCAAAAACACAGTGAACAAAACTATACCGACAAATTATATATATATATATATATATATATATAGGACAGAAAAGAAGAGTTGGCAGTCAAGAAAACCTCGGAAAGCAAAGGGGAGGATGTGGTGGGTCATTGAAACAGATAAAGAATTTGGAAAGAAAGAAAGAAAGGGGAGAAAAAATGCCCGCCAGGTGGGATCCGAACCCACGACCTACAGAATACCGGTCAGATTCTGTAGGTCGTGGGTTCGGATCCCACCTGGCGGGCATTTTTTCTCCACTTTCTTTCTTTCTTTCTTTCCAAATTCTTCATCTGTTTCAATGACCCACCACATCCTCCCCTTTGCTTTCCGAGGTTTTCTTGACTGCCAACTCTTCTTTTCTGTCCTATTTTCAACGAGCCTCTCATTTCCCATTCTAATGCCCTATATATATATATATATATATATATATATATATATATATATATATATATATATATATATATATATATTATATATATATATATATATATAAATATATATATATATATATAGAGAGAGAGAGAGAGACAGAGAGAGTGTGAGAGAGAGAGAGAGAGAGAGAACGAGAGTGCTTTGACGATGGTCACCAGAGAGAAATAATACTTTGGAGAAGGTAGCGGCCTAAGACCTCTGCCAACGTTTCGACAAGGAGACGTCTTGTTCGAGGCCTTGAAAAAAACAAGTCTCCTTGTCGAAACGTTGGCAGGGGTCTGAGGCGGCTACCTTCTCCAAAGTATTATTTTTATATATATATATATATATATATATATATATATATATATATATATATATATATATATATATATATATATATATATATATATCTGGTTTGCAAATGAGGGGCTCGTTAGGAAATATAGAAAGAAATGCCGGCAGTCTGCAACGCCAACGAAGGATGTCTTTGGCGTTGTAGACTGCCGGCATTTCTTTCTGTATATATATATATATATATTGTCACGAATGACACTCGGTACTTCTAGCGATCAAGGCTATAAAGAAGATTTAATGTGGCTAAACTCAAAGCTGCAGCCCAGAGCCCGTGAGGACAAGCGCTTGCCCGAGCGTTCTCGTCTTCTTTTCTGCTTCGCTGATGGTGATAGTCGCGGCATTTCTTCCCTGACTTGCTGTTGATGATAGTGGCGGCATTACTCCCCCCCTTCTGAGAGGGCATCGACTCGATGCTACGGGAAGCGAAATGACATTGTCCAACGCGGATCAACATCTGCAAGACGGTACACTTCCAGTTCTATACGTGGGTGCGTAGTCCGTGCCTCAACGTTCGTAGTAAGGCTTGAGCCGCACGACGTGAACCACTTCGGATCTTGGCCTTCGACAGGAGGCTGTGCGCGCTGTGTCAGGTTTCACTTCATAATTGAGGTCACCAATGCGGCGGAGTATTGTATAGGGGCCGAAGTACCACTTCATAAGCTTCTCGCTCAGACCACGGCGCCGTACCGGTGTCCAAACCCAAACTCGATCACCAGAGGTGAAATGTACTTCTCGTCGACGGAGGTTGTAGCGGTTAGCGTCGACGGATTGTTGATTTTGAATCCTGATCCTTGCGAGTTGTCGTGCTTCCTCAGCGCGCTGTGAGACAACTTCCGCATCTTCGTGGGTATGGTCGCTGGGCAAGTGGGGCAGCATTGCGTCGAGCATGGTGTTTACGTGCCGGCCGTGCGCCAAATAGAATGGAGAAAATCCCGTCGTTTCTTGGATCGCGGTGTTGTACGCAAAGGTCACGAATGGGAGCACTTCGTCCCAAGTTCGGTGCTCGACGTCTGCGTACATGGCTATCATATCTGTCATTGTCTTATTGAGGCTCTCTGTAAGTCCATTTGTTTGGGGATGGTACGGCGTTGTTCGACGGTGGCTGGTGTTACTCAAGCGGAGTATGTCCTGCGTCAGTTTCGACGTGAACGCCGAGCCGCGGTCAGTTATTAACACTTTGGGAGCCCCATGCCGCAAAACAATTGACTCAATGAAAAATTTCGCTATTTCAGCGCTTGTTCCGAGTGGCAGCGCCTTAGACTCTGCGAAGCGGGTTAAGTAATCCGTCGCTACCACAATCCACCGATTGCCTGAGTTGGACATGGGGAATGGCCCCAGAAGATCCATGCCAATTTGTTCGAAAGCTGTTAGTGGGGGCTGGATAGGATGTAGAAATCCGGCCGACTTTGTTGGCGGCTTCTTCCGCCTATGGCATTCTCGGCATGTTTGCGTGTAGTGACGGACTGATTTCGGAAGACGAGGCCAGTAGTACTTTTCTCGTATCCGGGCTAGTGTGCGGCTATATCCGAGATGTCCGGCGGTGGGGTGGTCATGAGAAGCTTCGATGATTTCGTCGCGAAGGCTGTCTGGCACAACGAGAAGCCACGACCTGCCGTTTGAGTCAAAGCTCTTTTTGTAGAGGACGCCCTGTCGAAGACTGAACGAGGACACGTTGCGGGAGAAAACTTTGGGTAGGTCACCTTGTTGGCCTTGAAGGTATGCCGTAAGTTTTTGAAGCTCAGGGTCCTGTTGTTGCAGTGCGGCCATATCAGAGCCATGTAGTACTCCCAGGAAGGCGTCGTCATCATCGACTTCAGGCTGAGCGCTTTCCACGGGGGCCCGAGAGAGGCAGTCCGCATCACTGTGTTTGCGGCCCGACTTGTAAATGATGGAAAAATCAAATTCTTGAAGGCGTAGTCCCCAACGAGCGAGTCGTCCGGATGGGTCCCTCAGGTTGGCAAGCCAGCACAGTGAATGATGATCTGTGACTACACGGAATGGGCGACCATACAGGTAGGGACGAAACTTTGTAACTGCCCAAATGACTGCAAGGAACTCCTTTTCGGTGGTTGAATAGTTTTGCTCCGCTTTGGTTAGCGTACGGCTCGCGTAAGCGATGACTCGCTCAGCTCCATCCTGCATTTGGATGAGCACAGCACCAAGTCCCGCGCTACTTGCATCGGTATGGACTTCAGTTTCAGCCTCCTGGTCAAAATGGCCTAAGAAGGGCGTCGTTTGCAGAGCGAATTTTAAGTCCTCGAATGCGCGATGTTGTTCTTCATTCCACTCGAACGGGACCCGTTCTTTTGTAAGGTAAGTCAGTGGGGCAGCTATCTGGGAGAAGTTCTTAATGAAGCGGCGATAGTAAGCGCACAGACCCAGGAACCTTCTCACTGCCGACTTGTCAGACGGTGTTTCGAAGGCGCGAACCGCGGCTGTTTTCGCTGAGTCAGCACTTACACCTGCACTACTAACAATGTGGCCTAGGAACTTCAGCTCATCGTACGCGAACCGGCATTTTTTTGGATTGAGCGTAAGGCCGGCAGTTTCGAGGGCCTTCAGTACCTCTCGAAGTCGTCGTAAGTGTTCGTCGAACGTACTTGCAAAGATGACGACGTCATCGAGATAAACGAGGCACGTCTGCCATTTAAGGCCGGCGAGAACGGTGTCCATTACACGCTGGAAGGTCGCTAGTGCTGTACATAGACCGAAAGGCATCACTTTGAATTCATAAAGCCCTTCTGGGGTAATAAAGGCCGTCTTTTCTCGGTCCCGCTCGTCAACCTCAATCTGCCAGTACCCACTCTTCAGGTCTATTGACGAGAAGAAGCGGGCATGGCGGAGCCGATCGAGAGTGTCATCGATGCGTGGAAGCGGGTACAGGTCCTTCTTTGTTATTTTGTTCAACCGGCGATAATCTACGCAAAACCGCAGTGTCCCATCCTTCTTCTTTACAAGCACCACTGGTGCAGCCCAGGGACTGTTAGACGGTTGGATGACATCGTCCTTCAGCATGTCTTTCACCTGGGTTTGTATTGCCTCTCGTTCTTTGGGCGAAACTCGATACGGCGGTTGGCGAGTTGGATGCGCGGCGTCATCAGTCAAAATCCGGTGCTTAGCAACGGTGGTTCGGCCAACTCCGGACGGCGTAGCAAAGCAGTGACGAAATTCGTCGAGCAGTGAAAGCAACTCACTCCTTTGTTGACCCGAAAGTTTTGAGTTCACGTCGAGTTCCAGACTTACTGCCGTTTCCGGCAGAGACGATGTATCGGCGTCGGACACCGCGTCAACAGCTGAGATTTCCGCGATGCCTTCCACGCGGGCTACGGCCATGCCCTTGGTCAGGTGCTGCGACTCGT
The DNA here is from genome assembly GCF_048455015.1 of Haemaphysalis longicornis. NCBI lineage: Eukaryota > Metazoa > Arthropoda > Arachnida > Ixodida > Ixodidae > Haemaphysalis > Haemaphysalis longicornis. The sequence goes on from NW_027526204.1 coordinate 85,231,203, forward strand.
TTCGAAAATTTGTCACCAGAACTTCTGCGCATCGATTTTGAAGCCGCAGTAGGCCTCTGGCGACCCCGATTCCCTTCTCCAGAAGAAGCTGGATACTTCCTTCTAAGAGTGCTTCCCCGTCTGGGAACGTGTCAACTTGCACCAGCAAGAAAACACTGGCCAGCGGAGGCAGCTTCACGTGCTCCTCTAACACCCTGGCCGAGGCGAAACTTGGCGAGGAGTGACTCCGTGGTGCATCCGGCATCCGCAGCGTGAGGCTGTTCGAGCCCAGGTCAATGACGGCACCATACTCGTAGAGGAAGTCCATACCTAGAATGATGTCTCGGGAGCATTTCTCCAGAACGACAAACTTCACAGGGCATGGCTCTCCGTGGATCTCGACGCGGGCAGTGCACAGTCCAACAGGCGTCACCAGGTGTCCTCCGGCGGTACGTATATCCGGGCCATCCCACGCTGTCATCACTTTACGTAGGTGACGGCAAAGCCTACCGCTAAGGACGGAGTAATCAGCACCAGTGTCAATGAGCGCCGTCGCGTCGTAGCCGTCTATAGTGATCGACAGGTTGTTCGATGGCGCAGCAGTACGGATGAAAGGGTTGCGGGAGTCGGAGTGGGAGCTTCGCGGCGTTTGCGGAGGTTCTTGATGGCTTTCGTCGTCGGCAACACCACCTCCAGGCGTTGCCGTACTTAGTTTTCCCGGCGAGGCACGGGCGAAAGGCTTTCGCGGCGAGACGAGCGGAGAGGCGAAGGTGGGCGACGAGGTGACGGCGAACGGGGTCCACGAGGAACGGCTGTTAACGGCGGCGTTGAGCGTCGAAGGTATTCTTCGATTTCGCGGGGTTTCTGACCGTAACGTGGGCACGGATCGCTTGGACGGAACCCTGGAAGTCCAAGCTCACGGTAGGGGCAGCGGCGAAAGGTGTGGTCTGGCTCCCCACAGTGGAAGCAGAGTGGTCGGTTGTCCCGTGTTCGCCAGACATCCGTTTTTCGCGGGCGAAGCTGCTGTGGTCCCGGCGGGGGAATATTCGACGACTCACCGGCCACCCGCTGTGGTACCAGGTTTGAGTAAGGAGCGGCGACTGACGAGGGCGGCTGGGAAGCCGGCGCAACGTACGTCACAGAGGGACGTTGGGGGACAACGTCGACCGGAATTATGGGTGCAAAGGTCCGCCGCACTTCTCTGACAGCCTCCGCAACCGATACTGAAGCAGGCCGCTCGCGCATTGGGAACAGCTTTGGTAGCTCCTCTTGGAGCACGCCACGGATGATCTCGCGGAGACAACTATCATTATTGCTGTTCAGGTCGAGGCGAGAAGCAGTAGTGCAAGCAGCAATTGTGGGGGAAGCCACTAACCTGTGGTAATGGTTACTCCTCGCCGCTAGCACCTGTTCAATGTTGGTGGCTTCCGTCACAAACTCATCGACAGTCGTCGGTGGATGGCGAACGAGCCCTCCAAAAATGTCGCTCCTCACGCCTCTCATAAGTGCCCGCACCTTGGTTTCCTCAGTGGCCAGCGGATCCGCCCGTGTGCTCAATTGCAGAACGTCTCCCACGAAGCTCGTCACGCTTTCGGTAGGCCCTTGGGCACGGGTTCTTAAAAGTTCCTCGGCCATTTGACGTCGAAAGCGGTTAGGGAAGGCTCGCCGAAGGCCCTCCTTGAAGGACTCCCATGACTTCAGGCCCGCCTCGTGGTTATTGAACCAGATGCGAGCAGTTTTCTCCAAAGAAAAGTAGACGCTCTTGCGGCACTGGTCTTCCGTCCAACCATTGTGGTGAGCTACACGCTCGTACTGCTCAATCCAGTCTTCTACGTCCTCGAAGTCTTCGCCATAGAACGGGGCAGGATTACGGGGCGCGATCGGCCAGAACATAATCGGAGGCCCGAACGTGTCAGTCTGCTGCGATTGCGACGTCATGATAACTGCACGTGTCACCTGTGTCCTTTTGGGATTCGCCGTCAACTGCCCGTATTCCGGTGCTTGGCCTTGGAGACGTCGACTGGTGCGGACACCGGGCTCTTCGAGGAAGGCTCGCCGACCCGGACTCAGTATCGGGCTTGGCTTACGGGGCCTTGGGGGGGTACTCAGCATGAAGGGGGTTTACCCCGGCTCCTCCACCACAAATGTCACGAATGACACTCGGTACTTCTAGCGATCAGGGCTATAAAGAAGATTTAATGTGGCTAAACTCACAGCTGCAGCCCAGAGCCCGTGAGGACAAGCGCTTGCCCGAGCGTTCTCGTCTTCTTTTCTGCTTCGCTGATGGTGATAGTCGCGGCATTTCTTCCCTGACTTGCTGTTGATGATAGTGGCGGCAATATATATATATATATATATATATATACAGAAAGGTAGGTCGGCAGTCTACAACGCCAAAGGAGGCATGAAGTGAACATTTTTTTAAATATACGGAAGAAAGAAAGAAAGAAAATCACGCGCCCAGAGGGGGGAGCGAAAGGCGTGGGTTCGGTCCCCTCTCTGGGCGCGTGTTTTCCTTTCTTTCTTTCTTCCGTATATTTAAAAAAAATGTTAACTTCATTAACCGTAGTAAAAAAAAAAGAGCCTAACCACACCCCTATGCCTCCTTTGGCGTTGTAGACCGCCGACCAACCTTTCTGTATTTCCTCAACGAGACCCTCATTTGCTTACTATATATATATATATATATATATATATATATATATATATATATATATATATATATATATATATATATATATATATATATATATATATATATATATATATATATATATATATATATATATATATATATATATATATAACTCTTGGATCAAAGAAAGTTCGAAAAGAACGCGCGAATATAATGGTATGTGAAGAGCCAGACACACATGATGAACAAAGATAACGAGGCTCACTGACGTTCCGGCAAGTGGACTTGCCGTCATAAGAATACGTCGGCCCTGAATCGGGAACTGGTTAAACACGAAGGCTTTATCACTAAATGCTCAGTTTTAGTAGTGCATATTTATTATCATTATCAGTTTTAAAATAACTAGAACCCGCTCTGCCTGTGACTTATTGTTCTACTCCGGTCACTACTAAATTGTTATTCCAGTTCCTCAGGCATACATTCGCTCTGGCAGTCACCCATTTTCTCAATCGGCGTAAAGGAAATTGCTCGCCAATTACGTTGGCGTATAACAAACAAAATACCATCCTTTTCTAAGTAAAGTTGATAGAAGCGGGAAAGCTCTCTCACATCAAAACTGCATCGAAAGTGCGTCAACACTTTTGCTAAAAGAGCGTCCAACCTTCGCTGAAGGTGCGCTTAGTCGACCATAAAGCTTCAAATACCAAAATCGCAAACGAAAAACGAATCCATGGGACGATTTTTAGCGCGCTAGCTCTGCGCATCAACCAACCATCTAAATGTATACCGATACGTGTTTTATGAGATAAAGCTATACTATTGTACTCCTTCTTTCTAATATCGATGCATGTATTGACTTATGTAGAAGCTTTCTGTAGAACGGAAAAATTGGGCTAGTTGGTAGCTGTTTACCTTGAAGGTGGAAGCGCTCACAAAACAGGGACGAAAGTAGAAAGAACAGCGCCGTGTCGTCTGTGTTCTTTCTACTTTCGTCCCTGTTTTGTGAGCGCTTCCACCTTCAAGATGTAGAAGCTTTCCTCTTCCACAATTTTCTGGAAACCGCTTTGCCACAATTAATGGAAGCCCGGTTTGCAGCAAGAGCCATGTGTCCATAGATCTTATCAGAGCTTTTTGGTTGACCAACCGGTCCATGGGAACTGCATTAGTCTTTTGACAGGACGCTATTGCTCCCTGTAAGTAAGCTTTCGCTTTAAAACAGAGGAGAGACGGGAGGGACTGGCGCACCCGTCTGACGGAGCGGCAGTGTCGTGAGTCCCTCCTGCGCATTCTCTGTTTTGTGGAAACAAATTTCGAGAATACCGTGAGCCCACTGGCACCGAAGCAAGTTTCATTAACGCTCAATTATTTTCGGTGGCTTCCCAAACCTTTAAACCACCTAAATAAGAAAAAGAACGCCAGATGGAAAAAAGTGCTCGTTACGATAGAAATACATCGCAATGTGAAAACATCGTAATTTATTTGTTTTTAACCTGCGTAGATCGCAGTGGTCACTAAACAGCCCGATTAATGAGGCAGGTTCGCCCGATCTCAGCAATCAATTGAGGTCATTCCAACGGCTTGGCTTGGCTTAAGGCGTTGCTGCAATAACCCAATTAGAGAACCAACAGATAGGAAGGTGAAGCAGTGTCCGTTGGCATCAGCTGACTTCGGCGGCACTTCCGACTGGTGTTTAGAATTTCGGATGGTTACGTGGCTAGAAAGTTCTCCTGACGTGTGACCGTCTGGCGAGATTCGGAGAAGAGGCAATGTTGCTACTGTACCGTACATCCACAAGATTTTGCATAACTTAAATAAATAGGAAGTAGGGCGGGTATGGAGATTATATTCTCTGCGCCTCCCAAGTTGTCAAGCTTATGCGCGCGCACCGACACACTCTCAAAAAAACACAAACAGCGGAACATCCAGCATTGGAATAAATATGTTAGATGTGTTGAAAGTGTTCTGTTTCTCCTGCCTCTGAAATGTGGAAAGACTTGCATGGGCGAAACAGACGCTTTTCTAGTGTTCGATTGCGTGAACATGCAAATAATGTACGCCGTTGCAATGAGGCACACTTAGCTGCCCGCTGCAAATATTGTGAAACTTGGGGCGCGTTATTGGAAAACTGTGAAGCGCTTTTCAGGTCGAGATACCAGCGCGGCAGGGAAATAGTGATGATGATGATGGTTAGAGTTTTTTGCCGCAAGGCCAGATGGGGAAAAGAGCGCCAAACAAAAGTATCTAAAATAAAATAGTGGCTACTAAAGCCAAAAGAACAGTAAAATCAATTAACGGAAATGGTGATGGCTGGTGTACAGGGCCAGATTTGATTCTGCGTGATAGGAAATGAGGTTTAAAAAATTCACATCTGACAAGTACTCAAACACACGTTTCAAGGAAAAAATGGCATCGTCACCCAGAAACAGCGATGGATGTAAGGGAATATGTTGTCTGTAGAGTTCTCTAAAGTGTTTGCGTCGTGTTGTATGAAGTGCCTTGCCTGTGATTAGTATGTGCACTACGGATAGGGCCTCTCCGCACCTGCTGCACTGGGGTCTAGAAGATCCCGTCAGCAGATACGAGTGCGTCGCAAGGGTGTGCCCTATCCGCAGCCTACCCAAGGCTACTTCCGTGTGTCTGTTGTGTAAGTCAGCTGTGTACCGTCCCAAGTGTGGCTTTATTACATGTCGTTTGTTGTCTGTCTGTTCCTCCCAGTGTGTTTGCCATGTTCTGCGCAGGTGTTATCTTATGTGTGGCTTGAGGTCTGTGTAGGGTATTGTTGTAATGTCTACAGTGTTCCTGAGTGCAGCAGCAGCGGCCCTCTCGTCTGCCAACTCGTTCCCACCGAACCCAGCGTGTCCTGGGACCCAGCAGAGGAGCAGCTGATGCTTCTGGACATGCACAGACATGATAGTGTTAAATACAATATTAACTATGTGGTTTTTGGAGGGTGTATGCGATGACAGTGCGCGAACAACACTCAAGGAATCTGTGTAGATGATAGACTTCGGAATTTGATTTTCAAGTATGTGTCGTGCAATCAGTAAAATTCCATATGCTTCTGCTGAAAAAATTGTTGTGTGGACGCTCATGGTTCTGGCTGCACGGAAATTCGGACCATGAGCAGCGCAGGAGACCATAGTCGAGGTTTTAGACGCGTCACTAAAATTCTGCAAGTGGGTGTTTAAACTGCAGAGACAGAAAGTGCTGCAGTATTGCATCTCGCGATACCCGATTTTTGTCAAATTTCATAAAAGAAAGGTCGGAGGGCACAGGAAGAACTTTCCAAGGAGGTAAAATGTCTGAAAAGGATGATCTGTACACATCTAAAAACGAAGCTCTCAGATCCGAGGCTCGCTCTATCACTCTAAGTGAAAAGGGCAGAGGAACGGATGGGCGATTTACAAAAAGCACAGATGTGGATGTGTCGTTAATGACAGGATAAAAAGCATGGTTATTCAGCGATGAAATTTTAAAAGCATAAAGTAAGTCCATGTACGTCCGTTGGTTCTCAATGCTCCACTTATTACACTCGGCATACAGACTCTCGACAGGGCTAGTGCGAAAAGCACCCGACGCAAGCCGCAGCCCCAAGTGTAGCACTGGGTCAAGCATTCGCAACGCTGTTCAACCAAAGCAGTATAGAGCCGTAGTAGGAGTTCTTTGTCGGAACCATACGATCGATGGGAGAGAACCTTAAGTATATTCATTGTTTTCAGACATTTATGTTTAAGTTTCTTGATGTGTGGAATGAATGTGAGTTTCTGGTCAAACAGAACACCTAAGAACTTGTGCTCCTTGTTCACAGGAAGCGACATGGCATTAAGAGTAATGTCTGGGTCCGGATCGACCCCGCGCTTCCTGGATAACACAACGCAGGAGCTTTTTGCAGGATTCAATTTAAACCCATTCTTGTCTGCCCAGCCGGCAAGCTTCTTGACACCAAGCTGGACTTGCCGTTCGCATATTGACATATTACATGATTTAAAAGATATTTGCACGTCGTCTACATACATAGAAAAAGAAATTGTTGGTGGCAGTGCCTTTCCAAGAGAGTTCATCTTTACTATGAAGAGAGTGCAACTCAACACGCCACCTTGCGGCACGCCATTTTCTTGGACGTGAACCTTTGAAAGTGCATAACCAACTCTTACTCCGAACGTTCTCTCCGACAAATAACTTACAAGGGTGTTCAACATATTACCCGAAACACCGAATGACCTAAGGTCACTAAGGATCCCATAACGCCAAGTGGTGTCGTAGGCCTTCTCGAGATCGAAAAAGACAGTTAAACAGTACTGCTTACGCACGACGGCATCCTTGATGTATGAGTCAGGTGCAACCAGTTGATCGTTTGTCGATCGCCCCACCCTAAAGCCTGCTTGGCAGCTCTCGAGAAGACCATTGTACTCGAGGAAGTACACGAGCCTGCGATTCATCATCTTCTCGAAGAGCTTGCACAGGCAGCTCGTCAGGGCTATTGGATGGTAACTTCAGGGGGACGACGGGTCCTTTCAGTCCTTCAAGAAAGCCACTACAATGGCCTCCCTCCAAGAGTGTGGAATGTGCCCCGAAAGCCATATTTTATTATATAGATGTAGAAGTGCTTCAAGTGTGTCTGCGTGTAGGTGTTGTATATGTAATGTTGTCTGGGCCTGGAGCTGAGGGTTTACACGTGCTCAGAGCATCCCTCAGCTCATGTAGTGAAAACAGGGAGTTTTAAGAAGTCTGTGATTTGTTGTTGTCGTGTAGGGACTTCTTTTCATTAGAGTCTTTATACTTCAGGAAAGTGTTCGTGTAGTGTGCTGAAATGGACACGTGTTGGAAGTGTTGTGCGAGTGTGTCAGCCTGGTCTTCCAGTGTGTCCCCTGTTGTACTGACCAGGGGCAGGCTGTGCGTCTGTTGTCCTTTGAGTTTGCGTATACGTGTCCATAGCTTGCGTGTGTCTGTGTATGAGTTTACAGATGTTATGAATGAGCGCCAACTATCTCTTTTTGCCTCACGGCGCACACGTTTTCCGTATGCCTTGGCCCGTTTGAACAATAGGAGGTTTCCCGACGTGGGGTACCGACGGAGGATACCCCACGCCTTGTTCTGGGCCTCTCGCGCCCGCCTACAGTCCACATTCCACCACGGCCTCCGCTGGTTGCGCGGGGCACCAGAGGCGTGGGGAATGGACTTTTCGGTGGCGTCGAGGATGTGCGCCGTGAGCAGTTGGGTACCTTCTTCAACGTGTAGGTGTCCTATGGATGTGTGGTGTAGTTTGGATGTCTCTGTAAATGTATTCCAGTTAGCTCTTGCTTCATTAAACCTTTTATGGGAAGATGGACTGCTCGGGCCTGTGCCTATATACGTTAATAAAGTGGGGAATTGGTCACTACCATATGGGTCCGTGCCCACACCCCACTCAAGACATGGAAAGAGAATTGCAGAACCAATAGCCAGGACAAGATGTGAGTATGTGTTGTGAGTTATGTTATGGTATGTAGGCTGTTTATTGTTGAAAAGGCATGCTCCTCAAGATGTAAGGAATTTCTCTATCAGGCGACCTCGGGCATCCACTCTGGAGGAGCCCCAAAGAGAGTTGTGTGCATTAAGGTCTCCTGTTAGAATGTACGGTTTGGGCAGCTGGTCTACCAGAGCCTCGAAGTCAAAGCTCGAAAGTGCATAATCAGGACGAATGTAAATGGAGTATACCGTTACTAACCTATTAAAAATTATTGTGCGGATGGCTACAGCCTCGAGGAAGATATTCAAGGTGACAGGGTGGCATGCTAAGGATTTTCGGGCGATTATGGCCACACCGCCAGAAGAGTGTGTGCAGCCATCCCTGTCCTTTCTGCATACCAGGTAACTATTCAAGAAATTTGTGTGTTTAGAATTCAGATGTGATTCCTGGACACACATTAAACTTGGCTGATTGGCATGCAGAATCGCATACACGTCGTCAAGATTATTCAGAAGTCCTCTGCAGTTCCATTGAACAATATTTTCTTTTCCCATTATTATGTGTTCAGAGCTACTGGAGTGGGACTATTTATGTAGGGTCTTTCGGGGCTTGCACTTTTGGAAGGGGTTTTCTGGCCTTCTCTACTGACCTGGACGTCGCAGCCCGTTCCTTCCGTTTCGATGAAAGCCGGAAGGGCTCGACGTCCATGTCGTCATCTGAAGGCAAGGGGGTGCCCAGCGGACTGGGCCCCCTTGACGTCGTACCCTTTCGGGTGTTCTTTGCCTGCGGTGCCAGTGCCGAAGGCGTGGGGAACACCACAGATGGCACAGGCAGTGGGGTGGGGGAGGGGGTCGCTGCGACTGCCTCCGTCTCCATCTCGTCTGGGCCCTCGCGTGTGCTTCGGGCCGGTGGAGAAGAGAAAACAGTGGGTGCAGCAGCTTCCCCACCAGACGTGGTTGCCACCACAGCCGCTGCCGACTCAGCGAGTGGTGCGAAGGCGGGTTGGGCTGCGAGAAGAAACCCAGGGGGGGGGGGCGGTGGCGGGACCAAGTCCGACTCGCGGTACTGGGTCCCCGCCGAGACCAGATGCCGCTCAGCCCCCCGGCGAGCTGCGTCGGCGTACCTGCCCAGAGGGAAGGAGGCGCACCTCTTTCGCGCCTCTGGGAAGGTGATGTTTTCGGTTATCTTAAGGTTAAGAATTTTTTTCTCAAGGTGAAACTTTTCACAAGCGCGAGAGTATGCTGCCTGTGGACCCTGTCAATTCGGGCAGGTGAAGTTGGTTGCAGTGCAGTTGTCGGAGAGATGATCGTGCTGGGCGCATTTGGCACATGTTGTTCTGCCTCGACAGGAGTTGGTACCATGCCCGAACCTCTGGCACTTGAAACAACGCCGCTGGTTCGGGATGTACGGCCGGACAGAACAACGGATGAAACCTGCGTTGACATGCTCGGGCAGTGTGCAGCGGTCGAAAGTCAGGATCAGATGTTTGGTGGCTATTTCTTTGTTGTCTGTCCTAATGACGATGCGCCTTACTGCTGTCACGCCTTGGTCTTTTAGGCCTTCGAGCAGATCAGTCTCTGTCTTGGTAAGGAGATCTGACTCAGAGATCACACCTTGACAACTGTTGAGGCTGCGGTGGGGTGTGACCCTGATCTCCAGATCTGCCATGCGGGTTTGTTTCAGGAGGATTCTGGATTGCTGCTGAGTTTTAACTTCAACTAGCACTTCACCAGTCCTGAGCTTTTTGGCGTCATATGTTTTGCCGATGATACCTTCAAGGTATTTAGGAACAAGAAATACAGATTGAGAGGTAACCGGCTTCGATTTGTCCAGAGATTCAATGATCAAAAAACGAGGGTAGTTATCTGGCTTTGGGAGCGAGATAGAAGGCAAAGAAGGAAAAGATACTTCGGTGCGGCCCCTTTTCGGGGGCCGATCACGTTTGGGGAGGGTTTGGAAAATGCCATATGATACATTGGAAAGCAGGGAGACGGGGGTACTTTCTCCTTTGACCTTACCCTGGTAGTCAAAGAGGTCCCGGAGCTCCCTGCCTGGTAGACAGGCAGGGAGCCCATCGGCTGGAGCTTGATCAAGGCTCCGACGGCCACCGTTCACGGCTTCTAACCCTTCACCTTTCAACTTGGCTACGGTAGGTGACAGCTTAAGTATGGGGGGCTCGGGGTACGCTGTGTCGCCACTCACCGTCACCAAGATTATTCAAGGTGCCCCGTGCGGGGGGCAGGGAAATAGTGGAAGCAGTGAATATTGAGACAGCGCATGACAAGTGTATCATTGTGTCATCTTTGCACCTTTCAGCCTAAGAAATTGATTTTCTTGATGTTGCTGGCGCACTCGGTGTTGATGGATTTGTTTGAGTTGGCAAAAAAGTTTATCTTGTGTGAGTTCACCTTATTTGTTTGTCCCTTTTTTTTCTTTTTTTCAGTTTTATCTAGCGTGTTTATAAGCGAGTGTCTGTTTTTATAAACTTCAGCTGTACTAGCGCTCCTGTGTTGTGTCTTTCGTAGTCCCTGTCTTTTTTTTACGCTGAACCGTGCGTAATGGGATACCAACTAGGCCAGTAAATTACATCACTGCATGATATGTCACTACTCTTCCGCAGCTGGCTTCCCTCGCCCGCGACTTGCGCTGCATCCACAACTAGCGTGCCGGATCACGCCATACTTCCAGCAAACCGCAGATCTCCCTCAATCCAGAGAAGGGAAAGGGAGGTTCGCTCACTGTGCACGTATTTCTCAGCAACCAGTGCCCTGCCTGCTGCGCCATTGGCAGGGCACACTTGGTCCGCTCCCCATTTAGCAGGCAGACAAGTTAAACATAAAACAACGTGAAGAAAAACACCAAGAAGAAGTGTCGTACAGGCGCGTGGTATTCGCAGTATCGCTCTTCGGAAGAACGGAAAGTGCAGAGTATTCCGAAGAAAAAGAAATACCCCGAAATTCTCCGGTACAAGGAAAAAGCAAGCTTGTGGGTGGTACAAAAGAAAGAAGGTGTGCATCCCTTAAGGAAAGAGGAAACCGAGAGAAAATGTGACACATGCGGGGCATTCGGAGTAGCCGCGTGACACCGAGATAAAAGTGTCCTCAGCAGCTTGAAATACGTCAATTTAATGCTCCCACCTGGCGGGGTCGGCCGGGTCTCAACGCACTTATGGTGAGCTGCCAACGAGGATGGAAAGGAAGTGGGCGAAGAAGGTGGAACGTGGACAGGAAAACAGGGCAAAGACCGCAGTAAGAAGGAATAAGGAGCGAAGAAAAAGCGAAAGAGGACTAACGAAAAATAGGGGAATTCAAGCTGGAACAAAATTGGCAGCTGATTATGTCCCGAAATGATCGCTGTTCTCGTGACTGCGAATGGGGAGATTGGGAAAGCGAGTAAAAGAATAAAAGTAAAAGAATAAAAAATAGGTAGAGAAAACTATGTGAGAAAAGGAAGGAAAGACGTGGGAGACTTTTGAAGATGATCTAGTAACTTCAATACTGTCACGAAGCCAAAGAATATGCAGTTGTCTTGAAGGAAAATACGTTTATTGGAACGAAATTGTGCTCCCCCTACAACTCAAAAAATACACAGGTGGCGAAGCAGCAGTCAACAAAGTGACGTGCGCGGGCGAGCGTCGGCAAGTCGGATACCGCGGTGTCTGCCCTGCAGGCTTTTATCTTTCGGTGCGAGTGTTTCTTGAACCGTCGATTTACATCTAGAACATTGTAGATCAAAGAAGATTATTCGAGGCTAGTGACATTGGCACGAAACGCTCGCCGTATCAGATTGAGGTAACCCGTGCAGCATAAAAATAAAGAATGGAACACGCGCTTTGCTTGGGACACCGATAACACAGCCGGGCGTGGCCGGGCAGTAAGAACAAAACATAAACAAACAAACCCAATGTCTACTTCGCGGCAATATGTATCGTGTCTGCTCAGTGGTTGTCGGCGGTTGCTGTCTCTAACCAGATGGGGTGTGTCACAGTTGGCGTAGAATGGGCGTTTTGCGAGTGTATGATTCATGCACACTGGTACATGAAATTGCTTTGAAATTCTTTCTTGTCCGTCGAATGTGATACTGGTCATGGCTTTGCCTTATAGCTGGAAAGTGCAAAATTGGTGCACTTCAGTTGGGAGGCTGTAGAGTTTCCTAACGAAATATACTACAGCAACAGCTGGTGGTGCTAATTTATGGTAGAATGGGGATTGAGGCGAAAATTTAACCCGGTAAAGGCTATCTGCTTGGCCTGTCTTACAAAATGTTAGTTACAGAGAAAAAAAGTATAGTGGACAAGAACGCCGAGAGCATTGTTTGCTCGTACTGATGCAAAAAAATACGCACGCACTGTGAACGAATCAAAATGTTGTATTGCCCGCTTCCTTGGTTTGATTTTCTCCTGTCCTTGCCGGAAGAGTTATCTCATGTTGCTAAATTTACAGCGGCACGGGCTTGCGCTCACCCTTTGGAAATTACGAGAGACGATAAATTGCCAGAATACCGCCTCCTCGCTCGTCAACATCTCACAACAAGTAAACTCTGCCGCTTTGTTGTTGGCGCTATTAAACAGTCTGGTTTAACATTTACTTGTATGACTGTCAGCTGTGCACGCAGAGTACTGAAGAGAGTGAGAAAATTCTAGGCACATACCTCTTGCCCTCTCACTACGATAGTTGGAGCCTGTTTTAAAAAAATGTCTACTTTTTTTCATTTACGTTAGCTGACTGTCTCTGCAGCGTAAACAGCTTTTTGAGCTATCTTTACTGACAACAAGTGTTTATATTCCTTCCCGATTCCCAACTCTGTGCAGAACTGAAACGACCGCACACGCCAAGTTCAACTTATTTCGGACAATTTCTGAAAAAGAGAAAGGACAACAAGGCCATTTTTATAGGATATTTGTGCCTGTTTTAGGCCTTCGTTGGATTCGTTTTATCGCACCCATACTATGACGTCAGTGAACTAATACATGATCGTTTTCTTACACTAAGGGTCTTTTCGTATAAAACTAAACGACCAGATTACGTTCGTAATCAAATATAAACGAAGTAAAAAGCAAGTACGTGACTATAGTGGTCAAAATTAATCCGGAGCCCTAAATTAGCACGCCACATCCCCTGCGTTTCGTCGGCGCGTTAAACCCTACAATCAACAAAGTACGTGACTCCAAATGACATAATAAACAGAGTTCGGGGGAAAATACTGTCCGCGACGTGTTTTTTTGTTGTTTTGGGTTACACGAATAATTTTTACATATCTATCCGAAACTCATAAACAACTGATGAAACAACATCATCAGTAATCCATTTATCAGTGATCCGTCTATCACCTTGCTTAGTCGAGAAGTCGCATACTTGGATGCGCAGTAAGCGTGATTTCGCTGCCTCTTAAGGGCATGCGTGTTGTGGGGGCCAGAACCCATGCATGATGCGATTATCTTTGCTGTTTGTCGCCATTCGTGTGCCTCAAAGTTTGTTTCGGGGTTTTGATACTGTTTTTTGCACGTGCTGCCGAGTGCGCCGAGAACTGTGTCGCATGTAGGTCGTGTCTCGTGCACTTGGACATTTAGGGCTTTGATATGTATAATAATAAAACTGTTGCGAGTCTACGCTTGGGCTGTCTTCATGTGAGGAGATTTTTTTCGAAATGACTGAAACCCACCTGAACCGAATTGCAGAATGAAAGGAAAACTTGTGGCGGAACTTAAGTTCAATGCGGTAAAAGCTAATATGTGACATGGTCTATATGTCTGGTAGGGGAAGTTATATTTGACAGAGTTGCATTCAGGCCCGCGAACCAAATTTTTGTTTGTTTTTGAAATTTTGTTCAGTTGAAATTGACCCACTTCGGAAAAAAAGCTCCTCTTATGTTCCGGTCCCCATTAATGTGCGCGCAGTTTGTTTTTTGTTTTTCGAGGTAGATCATTACTAACCTAGCCAACTGTCAACCATTTTCATGAAATAACGCTTACGAGGCGGTTCTGGTTAGTATAATTTGTTAGCAAACCTGAACAAAAGCCGGCCCAATACGTCCTTGCCAATGTGTGTGCTTGGGGCGTACTTTTTGCCCAGTATGACTTGCGACGCTTGTGTATATGTGCATTGATAATAATAACAATTGCCCTCCTTGGTTTCGTAGGTTCATATAGGCACGTGAATTCAGGTTCCCCCCGGAAATGTTTGTGACGTAATCGTTGATATTTATTATTTTCGGAAAAAAAATCACCTGTGTGCAGAGTGTGTTTCGGCGAAGGAAAATTTGACATCCCCTTTAAGGCAGCCGTACGGGTACAAAGGAAAGCCGTACAGCTTTCTCAGAAACTTCGTAATTGAAGAAAAATTCCACCGGGTCAAGGATTCGTCCTGGACCAGGATGAATTCTGGCAGTCGTGGTAGTGGTCGTTCTGGTCCTGGTTGTCCTTAATTCGTCCTGGTCCGTGGGGATTTTACCTAAATAGGGCCTATAAGAGTGTCTCTATGCGAAGTACATAACTACAAGTTAACCACGATGCAGAAGGAGCAAATGTGTGGGTATGGGATTAAAAAGGAGAAGCAGATGTGTTTTCTACCTCAAGCTGCGTTTTGATTAAAAATAAACATTATCGCGGCGAAACCAACATGGCGGCGTAGGGCAAGCTCAAATCCGCCAGTGCAATGTTCATAGATACAAAAGGCGGCCATGTTCACCTAAGAGTAATGGTCTCCGTGCAGTATTCCTGATTTTCGAGCACACAGTGGATGAAATCCACCCCTGGTTCTAAGAAAAATTTGCTTGCACGTGGGCTCTTGGGCTACGGCATCCACATCTTCATCCCCATCTAAACGCAAAAGATGCCACTCATGTTCGCGACAACAAATCGAGGAGATTGGAAAGTGTTTATTTGTAGTCCCAAGGGGGAAACATTACGATGCCGGTATCCTTATGTTTATCTTTTATAATATTTCCAATTCGTATATACACGCGAACCTCACAATCCTCTTCGACATTCTCATCAGACTTCTATTCAACAAAGGAGTAACTTTGCCTAGTTAAAATGTATTCACTACCTTTTTCGCATAAACAGCCCATGTACTGCCTGGGAGCATAGCCACGACAGTATGCACAGGGAGGTGCATACTGTTGTGGATATGCATACAGAGCATGTACTGCAGAGTTGGCGCCTGTCATGGCGGTTTGCCACGAAGACGTACTCAGACAAATTGGAGAGGCTTCCTGGGAAAATTTAGTTCAAATCAACTGCTTCGAATAGACCACCCGTTCCTTTCAGTGCACTATATTGTAGCGAATATCGAATTCTAGATGCAGTGCAGCTGTGTCCGAAATACTGATTCTGGATCATAATGTTTGCATTCATCGTAAGAATATAGTAGTGTCGCAGACTTCTGTTGAATAAAAATAATATTTTTTAGAATACTTACGTAGCAAGCAAGCGTGAGAACTTGTAAATACCTTGTATTCTTCTACGGCAACTGCTGGCAGAAGCCCATTTGTCCGCGTTCTCGCCATCCCCCGCCGATGCGGAAAATATTGTTACGCCTGTAGAGGGTGCTTCATTGCAAGTACACACGTGATACGGGAAAGCCAGCTCAGTGAACCAGAATTTGTCTGAAGGTGATCAAAAAGCAAGTATTTTTAGGAGGGTTTCAAAACCTACAGTGGCTGAACGCGAGTTATATCAAAGTATTTCAACGCAAAACAAGCACTTTCCCACAAGTCAGGACTGTTATGATTTTGGTTACTTTAGCATAAAATTAAAGCCATTCCATTCAGCTGTTCCATTCCATTCAGCTGTCGGAAGTGCGGAACAGTGATTCGCCATACTGGGCTGCAGCACCGTTATCCGCTCATTGCTGCATTTCAAATTTCCCGCCTTCGCAGTGCTCGCGCGCCCCCTGTCTGAAACTGCGCCAGAGGGAGCTCTGTTTTTTTTTTTTTTTTGCGGTTGCTTTAGTTTCGTATGTCGGAGCTGTTTTTTGTCATCTCAAACGCGTATTTTTTTTTCTTGCGCGGCTGGAGCCTATCTGTGTCATTTCGAACGCGCCATTTTGTTCTTGAGCGGCTGGAGCTTTTCTGTGGCATTTCGAACTCGCCATTTTTTCTTGCGCGGCTGGAGCCTTTCTGTCGCATTTCGAACGCGTGATTTCTTATTTGCGGGACCGCTTTTTTTGCATACTATCGTAAAGGCCAACCCAACGAGCGTTCCTAAATAAGGGAACGCAGAGGCTGCCACCAATATACACAGATTTTGCCTGAAATGTATCTGCAGTTTTGTTTGCACTAAATAACGGGAAGATGTATGACACACGCCATCGGTTCACGAAGTTTCAACGGTTATGACTATTTAAACCACGTGGTTTGCGAAGCCTCGGTGTGGGTCTCTCACCCCGGTACAGAAGGCTCTACTTGGGTCTGTTATCACACTTCGCCGCCTGATTCCACCAGTCTTTTTTTTTTTTGCTCGCGAAGAAGTGAATTAAGACCAAGTGTGAGTATGTGCGCAAAGACGGTCGAATGAGAACCAAAGAGGGATCCGACGTGCAAGCCGAACTCCGGCTTCGACATCGTGTAACGCCAGTTCACCGTATGGAAGGTGGATAGTCTTCGGTGAGAGGTGGGGACAAGTGGCTTGGGGAAAATGGAAGAGGAAGAGAGCTACGCCGCTCTTCTAAGGCTCTCGACTGCTGATCAATGCACATAATTTATGGCACAGGCCAGTGTTTGGCGCCTTACTTTGAATAACAAATACAGCCGAACACCGTGCGGAAACTCAGCAGCGTGAGTTCTTTTTTTTTTAATCTTGTTGCCTTACCATTTTCTTTCTGCCACGAATCTCTCCACGAGTTCTGCCTCCCATATTTGAACAAACAAACTTCCAGAACAAACATATTCTTAGCTTAGCCATCAGGCTCCTCCTTCTCTTATTGTTGTTTTCGGGAGGCGCATCGTTACGCTGTGTGCACATGACTTCGTTCGTCTGTCTGGCGCGAGTTGCATATGAAACGATCGGCGACCCGAAAGAGTGCTCGGGGTGGCGTGTGCTTCCACATTTTGGCTAGTCGCAAGTTTCACTCTCGGATGCCCGCACAACCCGCTTTAGACGGCTTCTCATGTGACACTTCGCTTCGCCTCCGCCATTTCTACCCCTGCATTCTTCGTAGCGCTGGCTTGTGGTTTGCTTATTCATCAATCGGGACGCCTAAAGGCCTCAATCGATGCTGAAGGGGCAAGGAAAGAGAATTCAAAGGGCAGAAATAGTAGTAGACGAAGCGCAAATGCGGAGAAGACTAGACCTAGGGTTGGATACGCCGCATCGGTCGAAGCAGGCTGGCGAGCAGATGTTTTGTCGACCGTAATGGGGTGATAAGCTAAAAAGAACTGGTCTAGGACATACCAAGTTCCAAGTAAAATAGGCAAATAGGTTATATTTTACAGCCAATGTGCTGACGCTATTAAATTTCTGGCCACTCTGCGTGAACTAAGAGTAGTCAAGCGATAAGTAGCTTACTGAGTCATACCACGCCTTCATTTCGCATATTTTGTGTTGGGGCGGGAGGAATTACGTCACTCGCGATTGGAGAGAACGATCCTGGCCCTGTTGTAGGAGAAACGCGAAAGGCATTGAAATACCCACCAACCATGCTCCGAAACCCACATATAGAGAGAGCGGAGGAAATGGTTGCTTGCTGGTGTGTGCGTCTGTGTTACCTGGGTGTGGGTTTATGTGTTGTGTGTGCGTGTTTTGTGCAGTGTGTCGAACCAAAAAAAATTCAGGGTTGGTTACGGTTTGGGTTCGGGAGAATTCATTTCGTTCTGTTTTAGTTCCGGTTCCACCAAATCGCCGCCAGAATCAGTTCGCGAACCGGTTTGGTGAGTCTAATTAGCACCGAACTGCAAAAAAAATGTTTGTAATTTCAAGCGCCCATAAAAACTAAATACAATTTTGTCGCATTGAAATTTTCCTTTTTCTCGAGAAGAGTTACAAAAATTTAAAGACAATAGTTAGCAATTAGGCCAGATATTAAGGAAAACAGAAGAAGTAGTGAAAATGTACCAGCCACTTTCCCACCCAACCCCTATGTTTTCCCATAGGGACTATGGGACTTAAAGCTACCACCAAGGGACAGGCAGTCCGGGGAATATACTTTCGCCCGCTTTGTTTTGTCTTGTTGTTGTTGCTGTTGTTGCTAAAATCGCAATATTCTCTCTGGAATCGCCCATCACCGTGAACGTTAAACACGTAGAGTTAGGCTCGCATACCCGCTAGTGCCCTCCGTACAATAGCAGGGGACGTGTTTAAATACCAGCGGTATACTTTGTCTCTTCATTGAAGCACAAGAAAAAAAATCCTACGGTGGTCACGAAAAGGCTGTGCATGTATAGAATCCTTTAGCCACCTAGGCCAATTTGTTAGCAGTCACCTTCCCGAAGGATTGAACTAAAATCTGGTTTTAGCTCACACCTTAAGTTAACGCTTTAGTCAACGCTTAGTCGTTTTGCTTTACATTCGTTTGATCATTGGAGTGCATTTTCAGGTAGCTATTACGGATGTGTGCGTCACCATGAATACGTCTTTGTTCCGCCTGACCAGTGCCTTCGTTCCGTCCGCCCTCGTTCCGCCCTCGTTAAGTTGCGGAATCCTATAATAGATTAGGCGATCGCCAACCGAAAAGGTGAAACTGTGGACGCGTTAATCATGAGACCTGACTATTTTGAAAAGACGCTCTCTAATTTGCCGGCAACACTACCCTCCACCTCCTTTGAAACAAGTAGCAGGAGCAGCCGAATAGTAAGTTGGACTAGGAAGTGAAAGTGTATCTTAAAACACAAAGCAGCCTGAAAGGGACGATGCAGAAAAATAAGCAGCAAGGATGGGCGCTGGGTAAATGTGACAGAACTGGAGGGGCATCTACTTTGGTGCTGTATGTTCTTCCCAGACAAAATGCGTTGTGGCTGTAAGGTGGGGTAATAGTCTTTTGCAACTGTGCCTACGACACATGAACAATTTCATTTGCTATATCTATTATCCTTATTTGGATATGTTAACAGTACACGAACTCGTCCGCTCTACGGGTCCACGAACACGGAAGATTATGCTAGGCAGCACACCCCTCGCTGATTACACGTTTGGTTGTGAAGCATCTGGAGCGAAATTTACCTTTAGTGTTTGGTTTTACGATGCCTGAATGCAGCAGAAAAGAGCAGAAGTGACTCATGTGTGACCTCAGCGTGGTGTAATTTAAGTCCGTGTGGCTGGGCATGTATTTTTTGTTTTCCCGCAGAAACCACTTTCAAAACAAATCTCTGACCATTCCCACTAACGTGAAACCAGGGGAGGGGCGAAGAATGCATTGTATACGTGTATTCTTGGCGCCCTGGTGTTTTTGCCAACGGAGACGAAACCGTTGGGGGTTCAGGTATACAGCTTTTGTGTAAACGTCTGTAGTATTTGAAGCACGAAGCTTTCTAGCGCGTGGAGTAAACGACTGTCCAGATGTTTTTTAGCACCCGTTACGTTCTAGCGTGACGCGTAAGCGCGTTTCCCGGTGTTTTAGTACGGTGGCTGCATGAGACGACGATTACGACGACGACGATTGCGACAACAATGACAGGAGACGCCAAAAGCCCCAGCCTGTAAGGGTCTTCACCCCTAAAAGTATTGGTGGGTTTCATGACTTGAAGCTACTCATGTGCTATGAAGCACACCGTATAATGCAGGCCGACAAAACAATTTAGAGCACTTGACGATCTTTAATGTGCGTTAAATATGCACATGCCTGCTCTTGTTTTCCGTCTACATCTGAAAACCGGCCGGCAGCCGTGGGGTGATCGAACCAGCGTCCTTATGGTCAACAGGGATGGCTCAGTCACCGAGCTGTTCTTTGTGGCCCAATTCGTCTAATATTTTCAGTTTCCAGGCATGCGACCTTTTTAAAGATAATTATGATATGCGTTAAGCGTGCATCAAGGGCCATAGGGCAGCAGGGCAGCTATTTTGCGGCCTTATGTCCCTTATACAGTCACAGAGATGGAAGGGACGAGACGGCGTTTGATATCGCCCGAAGGCTTTCCAAAGTTAGGCATTTCGTTTGGTCAGCTTCACATGCGGTCCGCGCTTCAACAGTAGCATCTAATTGCAACATTTCTGCGCATACCTTTGCTCCTCTTGTAACGAAGAACAAAGCATTGATAGTGTTGACCGATCTGATGAGGAAAGTGCGTGAGAAGTTCCTCAACCGATGGGGCGGAAAAGAAAAGCACAAAATACCACAGCACAGCGCGTTATGAACCGATGATGGTCGACCCGTTTCATTGTGAACCGGTAACCGTTATACGTACGGTTTTATGTGGTTATGTTTGAGGTTTCATCGTGCGTTTGCAGCCTTTTGATATTTGTTGCAAACGGACGTGGCCTTTTAAAGCGGGGGGCCGATATGAAAGATGTGGCGCTTTACAGCTTCAGTCATTTCAATCTGTATCACGAAATAAGGCGCTCGTTGTAAGAATGTGCGCGATCATTCTCAGTCCCGAAGCGTCACCCCGGCGCATCACGCTTACTTCACCAAGAGCCCATTTTTGACAGTGTGAATGATATATCCCGAAGTGTAAAACTGCATGCGCCGCGTTATGCTCGTGTTTCTCCGCGTGGTCGCCACTTAAGGTCTGTTATCATCTTGTTGTGCACAAAAATTAATATGATATTTATATTCTCGCTTATCACGTCATAAAAGTAGCGCAGGAGGTGAAAAGAAATGTGTGAATTACACCTCTATTTTGTGAATGTGCACGGATGTGAGCCGATACGCGTGTGGATGCCAGTTTCTTCACTTTGCTTGATTTTACGTCATTTATTCTTATTTCTCGGCAGAATAAGGCATCTGTACTGACCATTTTTTGCGCAGGCTCACTGTGTAGCTAGGATCCTGTTTTGAACAAAACCGGGCAGATCGATGGAAGAAGCCGAAGCCAAATGCTGTGCGAACGCTTTTCCTATTCAGAGGTAGGCATTTACCATTTGATTCTCTGCGTGTTTTGGTATAAGCGCGTGCACTACTTAACCAATCAGTGGTGGCCGCTGGGAAACATTACAGTGGCATTTGAGCCGTCGGTCTAGCATGCTTCACTCATTTTGACTTCAACACGTTATGCATGCTACATGTAAGTATATATATGTATTGATGCTGCTTCTCCTGATCGGGAGTCATTTCCACCTATTCAATTGTAATGTCGATCAGCCCCCGCAACAACCTTAACTTCACGCATCCACTTAATCCATTTCCACTTGAACAGGCACAATTGCTCACCCTAGTTAATTATTACAAGTGTAATTGGTAAGAATCTTGTCATCCATCGTTTCCGCTTTGGTCTTTGTCTTGATTTCCCATTTCCTTTATTCCCGCGCTTTCCCTGAACTTATTGCTTCATTTGATTCTTGCTTTTTATATATTTCTGCTTCCAGTTGCTCCAAAGCAGCGAAAGCCACCCAGAGACTGAACGCCGCCTGAGCCAGCAAGCACCAATGAAGAGGTGATCAACCCCACTGTAGAATCTCACGCATCATGAGAGGCAGCGGAAGTGCTCTCCGAGTCAACCCACACGGTATCACAAGAGACGTCATCGCACAACCTCCAACTCAACTGCCCAGTTATCAAAGCTTTGAATGTCAGAATTCCAAACTCGACAAATGAAACTCTCACAGTTAGTGAGGCGCAAAGGGATTGCGCTGACTGGACAAAGCAGTTGGCACACCGGGAAAGAAGATACGCCATGCTTTAAGAACATCACAAAATTGCCAAGAACGCAATTCAAAACTTCAAAAAGCAAGTTGGAAAACATTTGAGCGTAATAATCATTACATGTATTAAAACGGCAGTGAAGTGTGTATCATTTTGTACATAATGTATTATGTAACAGCAGTGGAGTATGTTGTGTGTCACCATTTTGTACATATTCTATTTGTGGTTCAAGATATTAAATGATTTTTCCTACTTCCGCGTAAGTATTCATGTTTAAATTGCAGCCAAAGGACGCTGGTTCGATTCTCGGCTGCGGCGGCCGCTTTTCTGATGGAGGCGAAAAAAGAAAATGTCCGTGAGTTCGAGATTTAGGCGCATGTAACATCCCTAGATGGTCAAAAGCAATCCGGCGCCCTCCACTAAGGCGCACCTCATCGCCTGTGTAGCGTAAGCGTGCTAAACCTCGTCAATCAATCATGTTTAGATTGCTGCACAGTGCATGCATGACACAGTTGGCCGCCAGGCAATCCTATGTAAGTACCGCATAACACTTTCAGTGGCCGTAAGTGTGCTGGGCATTCGCACTTGAATATGCAGCAGTTCACTTTCTTCGTGTACTTCGCCTACTTTCTGCTTTGTCCATATGTAAACGCAGCGACAGCAAGTTTTCGTCGCTGGTATAACAACGACAACACGGGGTTGCCCGCTGCGGTTACCCATTCTAAAAAAGAAAGATATTCACTATACCTTCGCTAATTATGTCGAAATAGCGAATCCTTCACCAAAAGCTTACTCTTCTGTTCATCCACCTTATAAAAGGACTGAATATCAAAAGTAAAGCCAAATCAAGCCCACACTGTTAGTGGGACCAGCACTATCAAGGCGAGTCACGCAGCAAACGCGCGCGCCGCGTCCAGCGGTTGCAAAAAAATGGCGGTCGCGCTAGCAGACAACGAGGTTGTCCTCACCCTCAGCGGAGCGGGGGCACATCGAGGTCCCCTAGTCCTTACGTCACTGCTCGCGGGTCACGAACGTTGAACGCACTTCCACAACGTGTGTCTGTCGGCTTGCTTGTTGGGTTACAAGAGCCGTTTCATGCACATGTTAGCCGCCAAAGGGCGATGGATCACGGGCGCACTCTGGATCTCGTTCAACGTGTCACTCGCACCATACCTGCTGCATTGTTCTAGAAAAGACTGACGGAGGACGAACTGAAATAGTGTAAGAACATATTAATGGTCGGGTAGACAAATAGCAAACAGAGAAAGGATATTTCCGGATCATGCAATCATTATTTTACGGATAGTTTTATCTCTGGAGGATTTAGCGAAGAAAACATTGCGTGCACATTTTCTGTTCAATCGTTCACTTTTAGCGTTACTTTCCAAAAAAAAATATCACGTCCTTGTAACTGTCAGGAGATTATAGTAAACAAAAGGATACGGAGTTGACGGTCCCACCACGCTGTCTGGATGCTCCTACACTACAGCCCTCAATTTTAAAACTGCGTACCGATGCGGAGTGCGAACACCGTGGACAAAACAAGGCCGAAATGCCGGAGAGGGGGGCAGAGGGGGAATGCACCACTCAGAAACTTTCTCGGCCTGCGACACAAGTAGGTTACTGGAATCAACCTGCGGTACCACAAGTGGTTTTGCGTCCACCGTGCGCCATGCAAAGGCGGTTTTATCAGCGACAGACCAAGACAGATAGGCCTGGTGAAAAACAAGAAGCGGTAGGAGCGCCGCCTGAGGAACGGTGGACAAACTGTCAACTATTTTGCATAGTTTCCGAGAAGCAGCGCTGGCTGGCGGACACCAAGCATGCTGGAAGGCTAATGAGCGGGAAAGGGTAGGACCAGGGCCGACTTTATAGATAGCGAACTGCCCATTGCAGCCGGCAAAAATGGGAGCAAGGGTGCCAAAACATTGCCGTGTAGGGACCGAGCGCTCCGTAAGGTGGAGCTAACTTTAATACTCAAACCCGCCAGCTTCGCTTCGCTTGCTGCGGGGCCTGCGACTGCTTGCATAAAATGTAGCGGTCGTAGCAATGAATGCCGATTTTACCTACCACTACCTACAATAGCGGCCAGCAACTAGAATTAACGGTTATATCTAGAACCCTCCCTGACCTATGCAAAAATCAGTCAACGCCAGAGTGTCGAACCCCCTACTTCGCGAGAACTGATGCGTTTATATACTCTTTCTTTCCACGGAATGTGCCTGTTTGGAACAAATTGTTTGAACCGCATTCATTGGGATTTACGTAGAACGAAGCGCGTTATACCCGCCGCGGTGGCTCAGTGGCTAAGGCGTTGCGCTGCTGAGCACGAGGTCGCGGGTTCGATTCCCGGCCGCGGCGGCCGCTTTTCTGATGGAGGCGAAAAGCAAAAACGCCCGTGTGTACGAGATTTCGGCGCACGATAAAGATCCCCAGGTGGTCAAAATTAATCCGGAGCCCTCCACTACGGCGCGCCTCATCGCCTGCGTTGCGTCGGCGCGTTAAACCCCACAATCAATCATCAAGTGCGTTATGTACGGTATGTGTTAATCCTGTGATTTTTATGTGATGTGCCCTGCCTGCTTGGACCACGTATGACCCTCAGTATGCACTAAAATAAATAAAATAAATAAAATTTCTTGCAAGTTCCTTTTTTCTACTTCAGCTTTATAGTGCAGAGCTGTTGGAGCTATGTTCTTTACGGCAGTGCCCTATAGAACGCAAATCCTTGCTTTCTTTACGTTTGAGAGAGCTCAGGCAACGCTTTGCCTTGCTTTTCTTTTACTCTCTCATATTGTCGTCTACTTATCAATCATTTTCTGGTAAGAATAAAGTAGCATCTTTTTCGTTTTTACGGGTGTTCAAGCTACTGATTCGTATTGCCTCTTCATCTGGACAAATATTTCCCGAAAGGAGAGGACGATTTCCCTGTTATTCCTCCCCTCATATTGTGTAATGCAGCAGCCAAGGCATATACATATCTTTCCAAATATATATCCCCATTTAACTCCCATTTCCTCATGCCCACTACAACCACTGATCACAAACGTATCTCCATCCTCTTCTTTACCCGATTACCCGATTACTTCCACTATAAAGCTTCAGAAAGGCCCCAAAACCTTCCCTCTTTCCTTCCCTGATTTGCCCTCATTATGAGGCACTCACAGTAAGAAGGCGGAAGAAATATCTTTTCTCCCGCGCTAATGCGGCGTGATCTCGGAAGAAAATCTTGATTCCCCCTGGAGGGCACAGCCACGAACGTCGTGGAGACGTAGCGAAGACATCGACGTCGTTATGCGTCCGGCGGAGCGTCAAATTGGTTCTTTCCGAATTCTTCACCCATGTTCCCTAAGTGCCTCGAGCAGGAAGAAGCTGCGGATATTTCCGCTTTGTTCTCATTTCCCCGCTCAGATCGCTTATTTTTGTGGGCTTGTTGAGTGGAGCACGCAGGCCTTCCCGCGCAATCAAATGCCAATTACTACAGGGGTTGTCACAGAGGCTACCGACACGTTTCGCTAATTTTTTGCCACCGGCTAATCAAGCAGGCGTTAAGTGGTTTCTTTTCTTTAGATAGTGGTGTTTTTACAATAGCTACGCTTAAATAAATTGTGGAATAGAAGAGTGATTCCCACTGAAGTGGTTTAGGTTTCAGGAAAGCCATGTTGCGTCCGAACTGCGAGAATGTTAATCTTTGGATTGGTTGCTAAAGTATAAATCAATCAATCAATAAATAAATAAATAAATAAATAAATAAATAAATAAATAAATAAATAAATAAATAAATAAATAAATAAATAAATCAGTCAGTCAGTCAGTCAGTCAGTCAGTCAGTCAGTCAGTCAGTCAGTCAGTCAGTCAATCAATCAATCAATCAATCAATAAAAATAAAATAAACAAACAAATAAATAAATGAATAAATAAATAAATAGCTAAATAAACAATTAATTAATTAATTAATTAATTAATTAATTAATAATGTCCATTTGGCTATAATTGATGAATTAATCAGTTACCTCGTTGGTCAGTTGTTTGTTATTTGAAAAGTCAGGAATAAAATTCATTTTTACACCAAAGGTTCTCTCTTAGTAGTGAGTTGTTTAAAACTCGAAGCTTCTTCCAACGCAACGTGAATCAAACTAAGCTCCAAATTCCGAACTCGTCTTAAGTGGGACAGACGAGGGCTTCATAAGGCCAGGAACCGAGGCTCAATTCAGAACGGGGGAAGTTTTTTTTTCTAGAGGCACATGCCTCATGTGCGGTCAGACATCATTATCATCATTTTGCGACAGCTATTGCGCGAAGTTGGGTTTGCTGCAGTGCCTGTATACACGGACGACCCGCGTCGTCAGTGAGGCATAGCAAGCTTCGGTCTAATATACAAAGTTTCTTCTCACAGCGCTGTGTCTCAAGAGAAGCTAAAGGTGCGTCGCTTAACGCGGTGCACGAGATGAAACGATTGCGAGCCAGTTAGAAGGGCCGAAAATAATACACCGACAAAATAAAAACACAGCTATTTTCACACGGAATACTTCACCACACCTTACATTTGGCCATTAGCTAACCGGAGATAATAGAACCACTAGGATGGTGATTTCGCGTAAAACACTGGTTAATAAACCATCTCTTTTATTATGTTTCCTTTAACTAACTATTGAGGAAACGTTCTTACAAATTGAAGTCACCGTCTCTGCTATTCTCGGTGGTAAATGTTATATGCCTGCGAGCTACCACGTAAAGTTCTCATGCTTGGTCTTTATTGACACTAAAATATTATCGGTGGTTTTGCAAAGTTGCCTCTTTCATCTTTCACCGATGCCAAAAGTTAGGTTCTCACGAAACAACGTGCGGAACATTTCGGTCCAACGAGATTCCTGTAAGACTAAGACCTTTTGGAAACGCTTGCCTTTGTGAACTTCGCCATCTTTGAAATTATGCGGGCTGTGTTCGCGTACAATTGGTACTTAATATCGTCAGAATGTAACTTTAACGCCGCATGGGACATCATAGTGTGTTCTAAAGACATATTTGGAATTTGAACTTGCGTGTGATTACGCGTGGTAAATCATATCACAGGTAAATCGAGATCAATAGCCTAGCCGCATTACGTTAAGTGACATAGAATTGCTCTTCCTGAGATTATACATGTTCGCACGGCTGTAATGAATGTTTGATCGGCACTGACAAACAATTTTAGAACCCGAACCAGTGCGTCCTATTTTTTGGGTTGAGTTAATTTCGCAGGCGTAGCAGATAATATCTGGTAAAGTAGCGTTCTTGCAGTTAAGTACACACGGCCAAAATTAGACACCGCATTCACTTGTCTAATTTTGGTCACATTTGTTGTACGTAAAGTGCTTAAGATGTTAGCAAAAGTGTTGCTCCTGCCTGTTAAGGTATCCTCTTAATGCATTACCCTTGTATGACTACCCGTTACGCAGTAGAGATTAATCCCCAATGCTTCAATTCGCTAAACCTTTGCGAAACCTGGCCTCTCACTGAACTCCTTTTTGGTCCCGGCCACTTCGCAGATATTTAACGTACTTTTTTCATCCATGCTGTAGTAGGTCGCTAATCGGTGCAAGTCGGCGTTTGTCGCAAGCCGTTCCCTTGGAACTTTGGTAAGCGTAATGAAGTCAGTCTTACGCGTTAACACGTGCTATCGAAGCGTGGTCGATATTCTGGGGGCAAGGACTGAGTATGCCTACTCGTGTGAATTATGCCATGACTTGGTGGAGCGGGCAACGCTTTACGTAATGAATCTCGGGGTCGATACCATGTCAGTTAACGCAGAACATGATTGATGCGAAAACACCGAATCGGCTGCAACCTCACGTGACAAGCTTGAAAAAACGTCTGAGAATAAAAAAAGAAGCAGATATTGAGGAGATGGCACGCAGGAAGTTAATTTGATCACCGAATCGGAATACAGTTCACAACAAGGCTTCAAAAACGTCCGCAATTTTCTTTTTTTTTTATTTCATAAAGTGCACCGTGCAGATTACTGAAATCGTGGGACTTGGACAATAGGGTGGTTGAACAATAACACTATGATGGAATTCCAGTCCTTTCGCTGGAGTGGTCAAACGCGTTGGAAACGTTCCACCATTTATTTTAAGGTTAAGTCGTTACAGGCTTTCAAACAGCTACATTCCATTCTATCCAGTGCTGAAGCTTGGTCGTGCCTACGTCACACCAGCATCATGATTATTTCATTTTTAAGGAGACGCTCCAATGTCCTCATACGGAGCGTCACCTAACCCATACTTTTTTGGAGTGCCAGAATTTTGAAGACAGCCTCTCACTTCCTGGGCACGCTGAAAGGAGCTGATAAGAAATGGAGTGCCAACATGCAGAGAACCGAAGTGGTAGGAACACAATGAACACGAGATTTACAAAATCCGATTTTTGGCACCGCCATTATTTCTCGCGCCCATGTCTTGTGAGAAGCCATTGAAAGAAATATTTGCGGTACTCTGGACCGCGAGAGAGCGGATGTTTTTTCGGAGTTCATTTTATTCCTGGCGAATAGCTCAAAATTATGCTGTCCCTTGATTCTCCGAAAGTTATGTAAATGTATTCTATGAACGAAATGTAGCTAAGAGTTGGCCACTCTAATACATGCGGCCATAGTATTAGAAACCAAACATTAGGCTCCCGTTCAGTTCTTATCTCAAGAAATATGCACTCACTAGCTTACCGCGCAAGGCAATTGATAACAAAGCGGATAGCGTTAACAAGATAGCGATAACAAGTCAAAATCACTCATTTCAATTATTTGCTGGCGCCCTCGTCGATGTCTCTGTATTGAAAGAGGAAAGAGAGTAAAAAAAGATCCAGAAATAGGCAAGATCAATTAAATAAAAATGTCAGAAATCAATTAAAGTGTGGGGGGATGCCATAAACAAAAAGGAAGCAGGGCGATTAAGATTAACGACTCTCTGAGGCTGCCAAAACTATTATCGACGTCTGACCACCAAGAACCACGCCCTGGAACCGCATTGCACCCTGTTTCGCTTGAACCAAGTGCATCGTAAAGACGTGGGCTGAGCCGACGGGAACACAAAAATATAAAAGGAACAGATTGGGCGTTTTGCGCCAGAAGCCTTGCACTCGAAAATCGGGCGGCATTGGCGCCGACGTAAATATTTGAGGGAGGCTCGTAATAGGTGTCAGAAGGAAGGCGTTTGTGACTCCATGAAGCCGCGCATTAAGCACCTCTTTTAAAACCATCTCCTACGATGGTGGGAATAGTGATGGCCCAGTGCTTGCCCGCAATAATAACACGTCTGCACCTGGCTTGCACGCACTAGATGTTTACATTTTCGCTTTGTCGCTGGCATGGTGGCGGGAGAAACATACTAAGCGGTGACGCTAAGCGGTCCGCGTTGTTTAATGTTTGAGACGATAAAGCAGTTGAGTTGTTTAGTTGCCTCACAACCTAATGGACAGTAGTTGGCAATGGTAGCTATGAAATGACCGTTAATAAAAGAAAGCGCTGGCAAAGAACAAAAAAGTGGCCGCACCTCGCAATAGTGGTTCAAGGGAGCATAAACTGCGCAGCAAGGGATAGCTTTTCCGGGTTTGGTAAGTTTTGCTAGGAGTTGCTAGGATGTGCCAAGTTTGTTTAGTTTTTCCGATGTTCTTGCTAAGCTAGGCTAAGTTTTAAGAGGGGAGGCCAAGTTTAGCTGGATTTTGCAAGGCCCTTGCAGTCGCTTGCCCCGCCCCTCCCGTCAGCGCATCCCAGGAGGGAAAAAGCTGGGTTGAACCCCACCCTCCGTTGTTTCTAAAACGTTTCACCGCTAGTGCAATCTGCCACATATTCTTTTGCGTTTTAGTAGCCCAAGAAGGACTACGACCTTTAAATTGGTATAGTAAGGTAGGTGTTTGCATACGCATATGCCCCTTCTGCTCACACTGGAGCTTACGCGAAAGCCGGCTTTCCAGTTATAATAACATATCTTCGGTGATGCATGCACATTTGCAGGCGGTGGTGTGTTTTTTTTTTGTATTTCTTTTTGCTAACGTCACCGTACTACTTTGAAGATTGAAAAGCGCCGCTGTAAAAAAATGTTCTAGACTAACTGTTACAAAAGAAGAACTGAGGATGACTGTACTTCAGTTCTTTCATGGATAACGTCCCAATTCCAAAATTTGTTTACCCTGTCATCCATGAGCGGTACTCTGGAGTTCATCTGTTTTTAAAACGCCCGTTTTGCGCGTGTTTCGTCGTGACGTATTTCGGGTTGTAGGTGGGCTGTGCGTAGAAGTTTGTGCAACTGTTTTTGTAAGCACATTTTAAAGAACTCAACCTATTTTAAGATAACTTTGGTGTGTTTATTTGAACGCATTTTGTAAACCTAACCTTGGTAAGATTGCCATACCGCGCAGTTGAAAATTTTAACCTCAAGGCGATGAATATTGAAAAATGGCAGCTGCAGTTTTCGGCCCAGATGTTTTCGGCGTTAGAAAAGCATAAACAACGCTATGATCGCTGAGTTTTTCCTTGGACGTCGATTTTTACGCCGGGGAAAATTACAGCGTATCAAGATAATAGCCAGTTACGTATGTCGGCATCGACGCACTTGCGGCATGCTGCCGCGAGCTCTTTCAACAGCCTCGAATGATTCGTTACGGCGTTGGTATTTCTGTAGTGCTCACCGAGTGAAAAAATGTACGAGTGGTCGGTATTTTTGTTTCTTAACAACGTGTATGCTTCTCGCCATGTCTGCGTGCTTTAAACTGGTATGTGTATTCGTAAAGAACCAATAAAAGCTGATAAATGGAATTGCCGAGTGCTTGTGCAATTTCGGTCGTCTGCTCGCCAGCGATCCAGCTCGCAGACGATCGTTAGTTTGACTGGGTGATGGAGACAGCGCAGATGAACCGGCTCAAAAAGTGCTGCGACAGCGATATCATTTCTTTGTTGCCGACAACTGAGTAAAAGCCTTTGGTAGCGAAGGAAGAAAGGACGCATACCTCTTTGTCCTCGACACTGAGTTTACGGTGCCGCCGGCCAAGTTCATCTCGCTGATCGTAGGACAGCTCGTCGCATAGCCACTGAGCTGTCTTCTTTCGAAAGGCGGAATGCGTTTGCAGGCATTTCGAATGGCTTAGCATTTCTTCTGACATTCTTGTCCTTCCAGTATGGTGGCTAGAAGGGAGCCACCATACCCCCTTCTAGGCACCATACTTGCAGCGAGCCAACAAGAAAGCGAAGAAAAATCGTCTGCTCCAAATTGTCTGCTCCCATTAGCTGAGGTTGAGCAGCAGCTCCGCCGTGCTTGTGTTGCGTCACAACGGGGTGTTCGCTCTTAGCCAACTAGGGCTCGCTCAAAACAGGCACTTTTGAAAGCGACATGAAACAAACCAAAATCAGAATGCCACCACAATTGTCTAACTGGCCTTGAAGCGAATTTACCGCAGGCAAATACACCAGGGTAAGAAAGGCTAAAGGCAAAAAAATGAGGAAATACGATTCATACCAGCATTAACAAAAACTTTGGAGTCATGTTGTCCCGCACGTTTTTTTTTTGTCAAATTTTATTGTTGGAATTTCATCAGGCTTCTTTTTTTGCAAGGCAACGCGCTCATTGAAACAATTTCATTGTTTCAATAACTGTTCAACCACTTTTACGCCTGAATTCAGACAAGTGATCTCGCAAAACATCCTGAAACGTCTCTCCGGCTGGGGAACTTTCACGGGTTTCAGTTCTGTGTTGTGTTGTATCTGTGCCTTTTGGGTGGCGGCGTGCTGTTAAACTGCACAACAGGCACGTACAGAGGCTTGCGAAAGAGCAGGCGGGCTCCTTTCTGGCTGCCTTTTCTAAAAGTACAAGAGTTCTGTAATTTTTACTCTGAAAAAACTTTCGTCATATAGCGCGTGTAGTGTGGTAGAAGCAATACCTGATGTCTCCGGAGAAATTAGAGTCGCTGAGTTGGAGAGAGAACGGCCGCTGTGAATTAAAGTGGTGAAGGTTTCATTTGGCTGTCATGTTTTTTATACGGCAAGGTATGAGAGCCGAGATAAAGTAGAGGTTCTTTCATAAATCGACTAACAGGGGCTGGTCATCCAGTCACCGAAATGGTTTGAAGACGCCGGGTGATATAGCACTACAGTTTCTGTTCCGGCTGATGAGAACAGCAAAACTGTGTTGAATGTGTTTAGACCCGCCATTCACAGCTTTAAAAAATTCATGCAGCTCCAGGAAGAGATCATGACGAGTGGGCGAAGCACTGGAGATCGTTCTTACCGTAAATCACCACCCGTGAGAGCGCTTACTGCTGCTAAAACGATTTCCGGTCCAACCCAATACAATACAATTTTATTTATTCCAATCCAATCCAATGCTCCTCGCACATGCGCAGCCCGGCTCTCCAGGAACACCCTCTCTCCCTCCCCCCCCCCCTCTCTCTCTCTCTCTCCCTCTCTGAATTTTTTTGAATCTTTTATTTTGTTCTTTGTAACCTTTTGTGAAGCTTTAGTTCACAGATGTTTCAATTTACACGGTGCTGTGCGTCTCTCTCTCTGTCTAACCTTTTGTGAACCTTTTGTTCACAGATGTTTCGATTTACACGGTTCTGTGTGTCTCTCTTTCTCTCTCTGTCTCGCTCTCATCGCCCCTCCCTCTCTCTCTCTCTAACCTTTTGTGAACATTTTATTTTGTTCTTGTTAATGTTTTGTGAAAATTTTGTTCACAGATGTATCAATTTACACGGTGCTGTGCGTCTTTCTCTCTCTCTCTCTCCGTAACCTTTTTGTGAACCTTTTATTTTGTTGTTGCGTCCAGAGAGTCGTGGGATCGAAACCGGGCGCCGCCTAACTATTTCTTTTATAGTGGACTGAGTTGACATCAGCCCAAACGCTGACGGGGCTGAAGAAACGCGCATGCGCAATAGAGTGCGGACGGCGGACAACGACAATGACAACGAGGGAGGGAGGGACACAGGCCCGAGCATGAGATGCTTCGAATCTAAAAAGTGGAAAGGAACAAATAGAACGACGTAGCATGAGGCACAGATAAATATAATCTAGAGCTTTACCTTATCGTGTTACCGTGTTATCGTGTTGTTTCCGTAGTACCTGGACCCGACTGTGCTTGCGTGCTTCGGCATGGAAGGCTAGCCGGCTCGTCACGGGAGCTAAGCCACCCTACAGGAGCAAATGCGCACGTGCCCAGTCGGGTCCCGGTACTACGGAAACGGTACGGTAGCACGGTAACACGCTATGCTGAAATTTTATAACAACCACAAAAAGGCATTAGATAGTATTAGCTTAGCATTTAACCATGCTAGTCTAGCATCTCTTTTTTACCAGGACCCGATTGGGCATGTGCGCAATCGTTCTGAGAAGGGGCACCTCGCGCCGCCCGCGCCACATGCCCAGTCGGGCTCCGTTGCGACGGAAACGGTACGGTAACACGCTAAGCTGAAAATGTTTATTTTCTGGTTTAACAAGTGACGCTAACAAAATTAGAGCTCTAAGAAAAACGAGGAATTGAAGAAGAAAAGAAAGAGGCCAGGGGCTGCCATGTGAAAAAAAAAAGAGATCATGCGGCCTGGAAAAAGTGTGAAAGCTGGTCATGCCGTACAGATTAGAGGGTCCCCGCGGAACGCGCAGGTGTTAAAGCTGGTCGATGATAGCAAGCCTTTAACAAGCAAAGCCTTCACGCTGAAAAGCCTCATTGACGATGTTGCCGTCAAGAGGTGCGCGAGCGACACTCAATTAGGGAAACTATTATTGAGGATAATCACTCGGTGCGTACGGCGGCCGATTTCCCTGTGACTCCGATCTCGGACAAGCACACTCATCTAACCTTTACCTTTACTGTCCTGCTTCGCTCATTTTTTCATGTTGTCACGGTGTTGTGACTGATTTTTTGGGCAGAACGGGTTGCAGTCAGAGTCCACGACTAGGAGCAAATTGAACCGAAATAAGACTGCGATTTGGGCTGAGCCCTAAAAAAGAGTGGGGAGGGAAAGGGTGCAGTAGAAAAAGACGAAAACTCCTTGTCCAGGTCGGCTTCTGTGCCTCCGAAGCATTTTACTATTTGCTATTACTTTTTTGTTCATAGGGAGAAGGACACAGCTCACAGTATTGGGAAAGACTACAACAAAAATAGGAACCACCTGGTGCAGACAGAAGATTGCTTCACGCATTTACAAAGTGTTGCGTTTCGTCATGTTGAACTTCCAAACTTGCGCAATTTTGTTTCATTAGGTTGCCACGTGTCAGCGTCGCAAAAATTGTCGCAAAAATTGAGAAACTGTGCGCGAACTTTTGCGAAGAGATGGCTGATGGGGGTGAAGCCGTCGGGGAAGGTTGCCAGCAGGGTTTCATTTAGTTTTTTTAATTTTGTGTTCGATACTCACAAGAGTCTGGTGGAACTCCTTTGTCTCACCCGTGTTAACTTTCCATGGCGCTGTCATTCTCCGCGTCACGTTTGCTCCAACGCTCCGACATTTAAAATTACCCAACCTTCTTCCAGTTCAGGATTCCTTCCACGTCTACTTCGGGCTGCTCCGTGTCAATCGTTTCTTTTTTTCGCCTAGTCTGTGCAAGTGCACTATTTTAACAGGTGGATTACGCAGAAGCCCACGTTAGACGTTTGTGAAACCAAGTTTTGTGTTGGCTTCCAGGAGGGATATTTCCTCTGGCAATTCCTTATACTGCACCTCGACGTCGAAAGTGCCAAAATCGGTGCGATGCTATCAGAGGCCTAGACACGGATATGCTGTGTAAGAAGGTGTAAGTTCGTTTGCAATCACCGTAAAAGCAACTCTTATTGCATACGTTTAAAACAAAACCGCAACGCCAATACGGTGTCGGAATCAAACCTGATAGATAAACGACAGTTCGGTCTATGTGTTTCCAAGAAAAAAAAATACACTACGCCGGGAAACGCCAGCCATGCTGATTACAGCTTATGTAAAGAGCCCGAAAGCTGTTGCGAATATTTTGGTGCAACTGACTGACCATTTAGCTACATCAATTGGATTTGGATTGAAGTCCTTATTTCGAAGCAAGTTGGGCATGCTGTTGGTTTTTTTTTTAATCCAAACTGCTGGCATTCCGGCAAAGAACGCGATGCCAGCGCGGTTCTAGCAAGCCAAAATAGAGTCCCACATTTCGATTCCAGTCAAGACGACAAAGACATCCAGCTCTCTGAAGTTGACGCGGGCATCCAAATGGCCCCTAACATTCTGGTCGACAACCGAGGAACTCGCTTTCGCGATGCGCACGTATTGGCGGACGGTGTCATGCCTCTGCGGCCACTCATCTGAACAGCACGCAGATACTCTGTGGTTCACCGTATCTATAATGCATGGACATTCATCCTCATGACCACCAACATCACAATCACCGTGCCTTGGTTACCTGCGCATACTGGACCCCTTGACCACGAACATGCCTATGAGCGAGTAGTCTTACCAATGCCGTCATAATTTGGTCGACCACCCGGTTCTCACCACTATGGTCCAGATGCACAACAGCTTCTCCGCCTACAGTGCCTCCGCAGACACTTGCAAGTGACGCTTCGTGTAAATCTTGCCGCTTGGACTCGAGCATATCACGGGCAGCCCACATGTTTATGAATCAAGCACTCTCCGGAATCGCCCCGAGCATAGTATATTTACTGCAGAGGCGCCTTTATAAGACATGCGAATTCAAAGGGCGACAAAGCAGCTGTTTGGAGACGGATCCGATTTATTGGGAAGCCCGTTGACCGGTGCTACCGCAGATGTCCCTCGAACTCACACTCGGCATTTTTTAACGTATCCACACCGTCCGAACCTTACTAGCGCTGTTAGGCATGCGAAGAGGTCGTTACTCCGGCATCCCGTCCGTTGTGTGGTCCCGGCAGACTCTTAACATCCTGCGGACGGAGCTCTTCCTGAAATGGTTTCATTCATACCAGGAGAGGATGCAGCCACGCAACCTGCTTCACCAGAGCCTAACATTTTGGGAACTGTGTCAAGGAGGCTGTTAGGATGGTACAGTAATTGTTCTTCTCTGCCCTCCTCGTATTTTTTATCCACATTGTGCTTTCTCTTAAGAGTAACACTTTTTCTCTCCTTCCTACTTTTTGACGACAGTAATCGTGATATTCTTCTTCATTCCATTGAAATAGGCATTCCTGCTCCTTTTCCCCACATTAAGTAAGAGGAAGAACCGTCATTGCTTGTCGTGAGCGCGGGTTCACCACCCTCGCTTCTTGCATGCCTTCGAATTAGGGAGGATAGAATGATCTTGAGACTAGTGAGAAGGAAAGCATAATATTTGTTACGCAAGCCCACACACATATTGATGCATTGAGTCTTCGTTCCCTGGCAATAAACCTTTCTTCGCAAATAAATTTTTCTCCCCCAACCATGAGCAGTGGGAAGGCATGCTAGCCAGCCCGGAGCCCGGCGATCAGCTTCGGCTTGTTGAAAGGGCCGACCGCCCTCGCGACCGCCCTCCCTGGGCGGTCTTCTCATTCTTCTGGACTGAGATGACCCACAATTACCACTACTACAGAACTAATATATAAATAAAGATTATTCTTCCTCCTCCTCCTATTCCTCGTCGTCCTCCCCGAAAACGTAAATTAAACTTAGCGCAATAAGAAACTTTCATTACAAAATTTAGAAGTGGTTGATCAATAAACAGTTTTTGTCAGTTTTTATCTTAGAAAACTAGGGCATGGTGTTTAAGAAGATAGGCTGATTGGATCCCGTTTTGGGACCATGGCCTTGCCCAAAATGTGCTTTACGGGTTACAAAATCTCTGATAGAGTACCTGCAACACACAGGTGTAGACCAGTCGGTGTGAATAACTCGCCGTTTCTGTGCGCATCAAGTTCTTGAACATCATCGCCATCATCTTCATCACGTCATCAAATGGCGTAGCAAGTTCGGCATTTTATTTCGCTAACATCGCCAGACTTCATTAAAGGTCGTTGTCTCTCTCTCTCTCCAGAGGGGCGAATCAGAAACAAAATTTGTGTCAACCCTGTTTTCTTCCGGCCACGTACTTTGATGCCGGTTTCCCTCTTAGGAATTTGTTTACGATGGGTTTATCGTTCGCCCAACACATCATCTGCAGGCTATTACGTCGATGTCCCCTACAATCAATCTTGGCGATATCGCTTGGGCCCCAGGGCACGCACTACTGGTCGCGATGTGCGGAAAACGCAATAAAAGGGAAATGAACGGAGAATAACTACGAAAGTTGCGTAAACCATCCAACCGGAAAATTGAGACCTCTTTCCCGCCGCAGACCGGATCATTCCTGCATATCACGTTCATAAAGTCATAAATAACGGCGTCTATATTCCACAGTTTCCCACGCCGGAGTCATTTTCGTGGTATACAGGTTCTGACTTAACCGCAGGCTGCGGGTGCGTAAAGATCAGTCATAAAGGTCACGTGACGCCATTAATATAACTGAAGCAGCCTCTCTTCTCTATCTCGTTTTCGCTTTGCTTCCGAGCCCCCTTCTCTATAGTTTCTGCTGGCTGAATACCAGTTTCATTTATTTATTAGAGCGACCAAGCCGACACTGCGGCCTAATTTCTACTAGTCCTTTTTCATGTTCCGCGGCGTCATGTGTTTGGTAAGGACACACTAGCCGTTATCTTTCGAGCAGTTGTGTTGTCTAATGCAGGCGAGAGTTTTCTGTTAGGCTGCGTACACGTAGCGGCCGTTTTGAACATCAGCCGTGAGACGGCCTACGTTGCCT
Organism: Haemaphysalis longicornis; assembly: GCF_048455015.1. Classification (NCBI taxonomy): domain Eukaryota; kingdom Metazoa; phylum Arthropoda; class Arachnida; order Ixodida; family Ixodidae; genus Haemaphysalis; species Haemaphysalis longicornis. The sequence goes on from NW_027526204.1 coordinate 85,268,720, forward strand.
ACGATGTACTGACATTCGTTTGCAATACATTGAGCAAAGTGTTGAAGTGAAAAAATGTCGTAACCTCCAGATTATTAAGAAAATGAAGGTAAGAAGGATACCCACAATAAAGAGCAGAATATATGGGTTTTAAAATCGTCACGGCGTCAAATTGATTCAAAATGGCAATAATGATGCTAATCAGACGTTCTGTGAGGAGACTTATACATTGCAGGTGTTTCAGAGAGTGCATGCAATCTCTAAACATTTCATCCCGGCCACGGCGTATTCCTTAAACAAAGTCGGTTCCTTTGTACGCCTCCTGTACATGTCAACCAAAAGCGAAAGCAGACTTGAAGAGAGTTTCATGCATTTGTATATGCTTATGCTTCAGCGTATTTATTGGTTCATGTTGGCTTTCTCTCTACTTAAGTTTCGCCACAGTATCAGGGCAAAGATTCCCTTCACATTCCCGAGCAACCTTGCACTAAAAGCCCATACCGCTATTACACGAAGATTCCATACATCTGTACTTTTAGTGACGTTGGCGTTAGCTAATCCGTACTTGCACGCGTGAGTCCGGGTTTAATTAGAGCCACCGTTTTTGTTTTGTAATTTCAGCTCGTCATTTTTTTCCTTTTGTAATTAAACTGCTCTGGCTATACACACTGAGAGATCCAGATTCTCACAATCAGCTCAATTCAATTTCACTCACTTAGGGCGATTCTTTGCGCAGGACCTTACCTGCAGAGAAAGAGAAAGGAAATTCATTGTGGTTAGTCAAACATAAACAAGGGTCATTTGTTTACGACGGCTAAAAAATCTCCTTTTCAGTCAATCGCTCGTTCACTGCGTTCGTTTTGGTCGTTCTGTTCGTTTGTTCGTTCATTTCCTCCCTCACTCACTCACTCACTCACTCACTCACTCACTCACTCACTCACTCACTCACTCACTCACTCACTCACTCACTCACTCACTCACTCACTCACTCACTCACTCACTCACTCACTCACTCACTCACTCACTCACTCACTCACTCACTCATATAGTTGTTCGGTCGGTCGGTCGGTCGGTCGGAGAATTCCTCACTCAATCAATAAGATGTATATGTTGTAGGCAAAGTTGCTTCTTGTCTTCATTGCACTTTCACACACTCGCGATGGCTAAAGCCTCTTTCGAGAAACCATTACCTGAGAAGTAGTAGCAAGAACTCCCGAATCCACGTCGAATTTTGGATTCTCTACACCATGGTAAATGACTCCTGGTGAACCAGCAACACTGGCTACGCCAACATAGCAGAAGCTAACGTCCGCCTGCTTTCTCCATAACTTAGCCTATGACATCGTGTTAGCCCGCACATTACTCAATTCGACTTATGTCAAGCCTGCCTGCATGTGTTGGTAACCGGTCGCGGAATAAATGGTCCCGGAACAAATGGTCCCGGAACTAATGGTCCCGGGGCAAATGGTCCCAACTTCAAACTAGGAAGAAATGGTCCCACCACTACTGCTCCTATGCATGAGCGCCTGTATGTGGGAAGGAAGGGGGTCAATGCATTTATGTTTATAGGTTTGTATGTGTTTGTATATATAGGTTTATAGGTTTGTATGTATGCATCTGTTGATATATAATATATTTGCTAAGGCTGAATTTACTTGACTGAAATACGGTATACAAATTTTTTGTCGCACATGTACGTCCTCGCGTGCTCCCTTTGCTCGCCTTTTTTTTTGTTATTTCGAATACCAGGCAAACCAGTCGCAGACATTTCAATCAAAATCAGCGTGTAGTGGGCAGCCCTCGTCCGGTGTCTGAAGCGAATGACGGGCTGCCATAATTTTCCTATTTGTGGCTCTAAGTGCGCTCGCTTCGGTAACGCATTTCTTTGCTTCAGATGGCCCTCATTGCCCTGTTTAGAAGAAACTGACCATGGTGCTGGCTGTCGCTGCAGCCTGACTTAACAAGTGGCTAAGCCGATGCTCGCGATCAGACGTCCGCATGTCTCGAGACTGTGGCTGTCACCAACCTCGCTTACTAGCGGCGTCCGGAGACAGGTGCGGCTTCCTGGAACATGGCCGGACTGACAAACTATCTTGAATGGGAAGGGAGCGTGGGGTTTGGCCGTGCGTGGAAATAGTCGCGGTGACAGAAATCTTCCCAGGGGGAGGGAGGGGGCAGAGAACTCACTACGCAATCACCTGTGAATTGCTTGCTCACAAGATGGTAATTGCGCTTCTTTCTGATGCATGCCTCTACGTATTCTGTAAATCATGGATGGAGCCACATGTTTCCCACGTGGCTTCTTTTTTCCTCTGTGTTTGCAAATAGCACATTCATTGGTTATATAGTGACACGGCAGATAATTGAAATAACGATATTTTGACAAACCAAAAAGTCAAAAACCGACAAAATGAAAAAATACAAAAATCCAATAACGAAAGAGAGAGAAGTAATAAATAAGAATATTCGCCTTCAATGTATTAAAAAGCGCGAAGACAAAAATAAAAAAGGCCGCAGAAAAACGGCGGAAATACGAATAAAAAATTCCCCACACGGGCCAATCGTGTAATGCCCTGCACTAGCACAAAAATGCATGGTTGGCGGAAACGCCGCGTTTAATCGTTATAATAGCGTAAATTGAGATAACCGGTTTAACAGAATCTGAAAAAACAAAGAAAACAAAATTAAAAAACTCCAGAAATTATAAACTGCATTCCAGCAAGATACAACAAATTTGAACAGAGAACCCACGTAATGTTTTATAGAATTTGTTTGCCCGAAGAGGTGACTGGGACCATTTCCTCTGGGACAATTTTTTCCAGGAACATTTTTTTCCGAAACCATTTTTTTTGCGGGACCATAAGTTCTGGGACCATTAGTTCCGGGGCCATTTATTCCGGAACCATTTGTTCCGGAACCATTTGTTCCGGAACAATTTGCCTTTACACCTGTTGGCAACAAAATTGGTACCTTCTGGGCGCGCTTGTATTGCCCTGTGACTACGATATCCGTCCCACGTTTAGCGTCCGTACGAGATTACGGCGGCGTAGAAGGTTCACCGCTCTTCGCAGTCTGCGAAGTGCATTTGTGGCATTTCGCCATTATGGACAGACTTGTCGGATGACGCCGTCATTAGATCAAACGGCCAAATCGTCTTCCCCTTCGCTCCTTGAAAAAACGCTAATTCCTCCTGCTTTGACTGTGCACAAACTCGCTCTCCGGCGCTCACTTCCAATGTGCTTCCAATTTGATTCCTTCAATTTTTTTGACGCAGCAGCGAACCGTGGGCGCCGCGGCTATCTCTACAAGTGTCACTTGGGTTTCTCTCACATTTAACAGTTATTAAACTTTGACCATGCTACTTCCAGCTAGCTCGCTCAATGGCTTCTCCAATATTTTCTTTCCCTTAAGCATTCCACGCCCTCTGTTGCTCGTTTTGGTGGATTTGATGGACCAGAGGTGGATTACTAAGGATTGGGTTCTTTAGGGTAGAAAGTAGGGTGGATTACGTTCCCCTAACGAGAATACGGACGTTAAAAATAGCGCGGTTGTGGTGTCCACTGATGGACGCTGAATAAAACGGCACCCGTCCATAGGACTACGCCACGCTTTCGCCTTCAATGAGCGTCAGAAAATGGAAGTGCCCCGAGAATTTTTCTCGTTTCCATTCCAAACACGGTAGCAGTGTTTGGTACAGTCATGGCGTTGAATAAAATAGTGCCTTCTCTAATGCACATGTATTGCCTCCGCAAAATTCCTTGAATTCGTCGTCAAAATTTCTTGTCATAATTACGAAAACAATATGGCCCAAAAATATTGCACTGAAAGTATCACACTATATAGGTAGACACTATTGGAGAAACAGGTAGGGTGTATGCGGTTGTGTTCAAGTATTTGCTTTTAGGGAAAAGCCTTTTCGTTTTGAACTTGTCGAGCGCAACTCATGGGAAATTTTGGAAATAACTGATACATTTCGTGGTACAAGGAAGCAAAAAGCAGCCAAAGATAGAGATAATATCTTTTTGTAGCCCCAGAATAATCTTTTTTTTTAAATATCAGCGTAAAGCAAAACCCAAACATGCACTTTGTTCACAATGGCTTGTTTTGCGACATTTCTCAATAGATTGACAGGGTCGCTATTCCGTCAGCGGGTTTTGAGTTAGTGTATACGCTATTTACGAAGGCATTCTAGGCGCACCACTTAAAGCATTCGATCATAGCCGCAGGAGCAGCACTAAAGAGGGTGGGATGTAAGAGTGTCTTCAATCAGCTCCCCGAGGGCATGTTCTGTCAAGGGCAGGCACTCCTTTTTCTTTTCGTGCTTACAAAATTCAGAGTCATTTTCTGGAAACGGAACAGTCGCTTGGGCACTTCTCGCAATACGTCCCTTGTGCGTGGGTAAGATTTTACATCAAGTGTTTACATGGACGAGTGTAAACACGTGTACTTGTGTAAACACTTGTAGTCAAGGGTATGACGGAAGCCCATCTGGTCGGGATGCATTTTGAAGAAAAAAGACCAGGACGCCGACCACAAAACTCGAAATAATCTCTAAATAACTTGTTGCCGGAGTCCTGGTCTTTCTTCTTCAAAATGTAAACACTTGTGTAAACTCTTGCATGTACAAGGGCAAACACTTGTATTTACAAGTGTTTACAAGTGTTTACATTGTTTTTCATGCGGCGGTTCACTTTTGGACAAAATGAACCCGATCCAACTACACTCTGCGGTGAGCCACGAAATAAGCTAAGCGGAAAGCCAATAACGTAATTAGCATAAGGTTCGCATAAGATAACGCAACGGATTAGTACCAGCGATTCAGCTTTGTTGAAGGCAGCGGGTTCATTCAAGGAATCGAAGAACGAGAGTCAGTTTCCGGGGGACGTGCACAACAGGTGTCGATGTTCGTTACTTAGTGCAAGAGGTTGTCTTAATCACGGAACAGGTCCTTATAGATGTGCGGAAACCCTGTTCCATTTGAAACGTTTTTTTTTATTTTACTTTCATTGAATAAAAGTTTACCATACCTTTGTGATAAAAGTTTAGAGAATCGCGAAAGGTAAACGCGCCTCCAAACATCGCTGAAAGTGCGTCCAATCGATCGTCAAACCTTCAAAGACCTACATTGCAAACGGAGAAATTTTGACGATTTTTCGCGCACTAAGTACACGCATCTATGAATGATCTAAATATATGAGAGATAAAGGTTTATTAGATAAAAGGGTACTTTTCTACTCCTTCTTCATGATCGATGCATGTCTGGTGTTACCTAGAACCGTTCCGTTTTTGCGATTTTCAGGCAACTGTTTGACATTACGAAAGCCCGGTTTCACGCACGCGCCGCGCGCTCATAGATGTTACCAGTCTTTCTGGTCGACGTTCCGCTCTACAGGGCAATGCATTATCATTTCGACAGAAGGCCATCGCTCCAAATAGGAGCGTTTTCGCTTTAAAATAGCGGAATTAAGTGTTTCTAATTGTGCCTTGTCTGAGTGCTCAGCGTTTGTACTCCTTTGAGCAAAGCTAATTGGTTGTTGCTAGTGGGAGAATGAACAAAGGTGCTGCCAAAGCTGCTGCCAAAAAAGTTCCCAAAGATGCTGCTATACGCAGAAAGATGATGATGGTTGGTGTTTAATGGCGCAAGGCCGACGAGGGCAAAGAGCGCCAGAGAAGTTATTTAATGAAAACAAGTGATTACCACAAAAGCTATGTATAAAATGTGTAAACTGGACATAGTAAGATCAATAAAGATAATGGTGATGGCTGGTGTATAGGGCCAGATATGATTACGCATGATAGGAAATGAGGTTTAAAAACTTAACATCTGACAAATATTTAAAAACGCGTTTCACAGAAACCATGGCATCGTCACCTAGAAACAGAAATGGGTGTAGGGGAATATGTTGTCTGTAGAGTTCTCTGAAGTGTTTGTGTCGTGTTGTGTGAAGTGCCTTGCATTGTATGAGTATGTGGACTACGGATAGGCCCTCCCCACACCTGCTACACAGGGGTCTTGGAGATCCCGTGAGCAGGTGCGAGTGTGTTACATGCGTATGGCCTATCCGTAACCTAGCTAAGGTAACTTCAATGTGCCTGTTGTGTGAGTCAGTAATGTATTGTCCCAAGTGTGGTTTTATTACGTGTAGTTTGTTGTCTGTCTGTTCGCTCCAGTCTGCTTGCCAAGTTTTACGGAGTTGTTGTCTAATGTGTGGCTTGAGGTCTGTGTAAGGTAGTGTTGCCATGTCGACTGTGTTTCGGAGTGCAGCATTGGCGGCCATTTCATCCGCCACTTCATTACCGCCAATGCCAGAGTGGCCTGGCACCCAACACACAGTCAACCCAAGGTTTGAAGAATAAGCTACCATAATCGTTTTGAAGATAAGATTAATGACATGGTTTTTTGATGACTTTCCGGATGATAATGCACGGACGACGCTCAACGAATCTGTATAAATGACGGATGTAGGAATATGATGTTCAACTATGTGACTTACAACTAGAAATATGCCATATGCCTCTGCTGTAAAAATACTTGTATTAACATTCATTGTTTTACATGCTTCAAAATTAGGCCCATGCGCAGCACAAGACACCGCAGTGGACGTTTTAGATGCATCGCTGAAAAACTCTGCAGCCCTGTATTTATTCTGTAGATGCATGAAATGCTGCAAAATCCCACTTCTTGGTGTCCTGTTCTTGTTGTATTGTACGAAAGACAAGTCACATGCCACAGGACGAAGATGCCATGGTGCTACAAGATCAGTGTGAGATGATTTGAATGTGTCTAAGAGGGAGACGTCATGAATAGTCATCTCGTCCCTCACTCTCTGCGAGAAAGGAACAGCAATAGATGGGCGGTTTAAAAAGAGTTTAGTTGTGGACGTATCATTAAAAACCGGTTTAAAGGGATGGTTATTCATTGATGACATTTTGGAGGCATATAGGAGGTCAACATAAGTTCGCTGGTACGCTAAGCACCATTTGTCGCACTCTGCATAAAGACTGTGGACAGGACTGGTACGGAACGCCCCACAAGACAGGCGAAGCCCTAAGTGAAGCACTGGGTCGAGCATTTTAAGTGCTGTTTTTGTGGCTGACCCATACACAACGCTTCCGTAGTCCAACCGTGACCCTACCAACGCGGCATAAAGTCGAAGCAGGAGTTGTTTGTCTGCACCGTACGATTGGTGAGACAGGACTTTTAGAATATTCATTGTTTTTAGGCATTTTTGTTTAAGTCGTTTTATGTGGGGTATGAATGAGAGTTTCTCGTCAAACACCACACCCAAAAACTTGTGTTCTCTTTTTACTGGAATCGAGTTACCAAAGAGTTTTACGTCGGGATCGGGCAGGATGCCCCGCCTTTTTGAGAATACAACGCAGGTACTTTTAGAAGGATTAAGTTTAAATCCATTTTCATCTGCCCAGCGAGAAAGTTTATTTACCCCAAGCTGGACCTGACGTTCACAAATGGATATGTTACACGATTTGAAAGATATTTGAACGTCATCTACATACATCAAGCAGGATATGGTTGGCGGCAGTGCCTTTCGGAGAGAGTTCATCTTAGCTATAAACAAGGTGCAGCTCAATACGCCACCTTGAGGCACGCCATTCTCCTGCACGTGAACATTTGAAAGTGCCGAACCGACCCTTACACGAAATGTTCGTGAAGACATGTAACTACAAAGAGTGTTCAGCATGTTACCCGAGATACCAAAAGCTTTTAGGTCTCTAAGAATGCCGTAGCGCCATGCTGTATCATATGCCTTTTCAATGTCAAAAAATACTGTCATACAGTATTGCTTATGAATGAATGCATCCTTTATGTAGGCCTCTAGAGAAACCAGTTGATCATTTGTGCATCGCCCCGCCCGGAAGCCTGCCTGGCAGCCCTCGAGAAGACCATTGTACTCAAGAAAGTACACGAGCCTACGGTTTATCATCTTCTCGAGGAGCTTGCACAGGCAGCTTGTCAAAGCAATGGGCCGGTAACCGGATGGAGAGGAAGGGTCCTTCCCTTCCTTTAGGATAGCCACTACTATGGCCTCCCTCCAAGAGCGAGGAATGTGCCCCGAAAGCCAAATCTTGTTATATAGGTGGAGGAGTGTTAGAAGAGTGTCTGAGTGTAGGTGCTGTATCATTGTATATGTGACGTTGTCTGGGCCTGGAGCTGAGGGTTTACAAGTGCTCAGAGCGGTCCTCAGCTCATGGAGTGAAAACTCCGAGTTATAAGAGGAGGTTGACTTATCATTATCACGTAAAGACTTCTTTTCAGCCAATTGTTTGTGTTTCATGAAAGTGCTAGTGTAGTGTGCTGAACTGGACACGTGTTGGAAGTGTTGTGCGAGTGTGTTAGCCTGGTCTTCCAGTTTGTCCCCTGTTGTACTGACCAGGGGCAGGCTGTGTGTCTGTTGTCCTTTTAGTTTGCGTATTCGTGTCCAGACTTTGCGAGAGTCAGTGTAAGAGTTTATGGATGTTACGAATGAGCGCCAACTCTCTCGTTTTGCCTCACGGCGCACACGTTTTCCCATCGCCTTAGCCCTTTTGAACAATAAAAGGTTTCCCGACGTGGGGTACCTGCGCAGGATACCCCACGCCTTGTTCTGGGCCTCTCGCGCCCGCCTACAGTCCTCATTCCACCACGGCCTCCGCTGGTTGCGCGGGGCACCAGAGGCGTGGGGAATGGACTTTTCGGCGGCGTCGAGGATGTGCGCCGTGAGGAGTTGGGTAGCTTCTTCGACGTGTAGGTGTCCTATGGATGTGTGGTGTAGTTTGGATGTCTCTGTAAATGTATTCCAATTAGCTCGTGCTTCATTGAACCTATTATGGGAAGATGGACTGCATGGGCCTTTACCTATGTATGTGAGTGAGGTGGGGAAGTGGTCACTACCGTATGGGTCAGTGCCCACACCCCACTCGAGAAGAGGAAAGAGAACTGCGGAGCCAATCGACAAGTCAAGACATGAGTATGTGTTGTGTCCTATGTTATGGTATGTAGGCTGTTTATTGTTGAAAAGGCATGCTCCTGAAGATGTAAGGAATTTCTCTATAAGGCGACCTCGGGCATCCGTGCGAGAAGAGCCCCAAAGAGTGTTGTGAGCATTAAGGTCGCCTGTCAGGATGTATGGTTCGGGCAGCTGGTCAACCAGCGCCTCGAAGTCAGAGCTCGAAAGTGAGACATCAGGAGGAATGTATATGGAGCATACCGTTATCAACCTATTAAATATTATTAAGCGTATTGCTACAGCCTCAAGGACGGTGTTCAAGGTGACAGGGTGGCATGCTAAGGATTTGCGGGTGATTATGGCAACACCGCCAGAAGAGTGTGTGCAGCCATCCCTGTCTTTCCTGTATACCATGTAACTATTCAAGAAATTTGTGTGTTTGGAATTCAGATGTGTTTCCTGGACACACATTATACTCGGCTGATTGGCATGCAGAATCTCATAAACGTCGTCAAGATTATTCAGAAGGCCTCTGCAGTTCCATTGAACAATATTTTCTCTTCCCATTATTATGTGTTCAGAGCTACTGGAGTGTGATTATTTATGTAGGGTCTTTCGGGGCTTGCACTCTTGGAAGGGGTTTTCTGGCCTTCTCTACTGACCTGGACGTCGCAGCCCGTTCCTTGCGCTGCGATGGAAGCCGGAAGGGCTCGACGTCCATGTCGTCATCTGAAGGCAAGGGGGTGCCCAGCGGACTGGGCCCCCTTGGCGTGGTACCCTTTCGGGTGTTCTTTGCCTGCGCTGCCAGTGCCGAAGGCGTGGGGAGCACCACAGGTGGCACAGGCAGTGAGGCGGGGGAGGGGGTCGCTGCGACTGCCTCCGTCTCCATCTCCGTGCCCTTGCATGTGCTTTGGGCCGGTGGAGAGGAAGCAGTGGATGCAGCGGCATCCCCAACAGACGTTGTTGCCTCCACAGCCGCTGCTGGGTGAGCTAGCGGTGCAGAGGCTGGTTGGGCTGCCTGGGGCAACCTTGGGGGGGGCGGCGGCGGGACCAAGTCCGACTCGCGGTACTGGGTCCCCGCCGAAACTAGACGCCGCTCCGCCCCCCGGCGAGCTGCGTCGGCGTACCTCCCCAGGGGGAAAGAGGCGAACCTCTTTCGCGCCTCCGGGAAGGTGATGTTTTCCGTGACTTTGACGTTGACGATTTTCTTTTCAATTTTGAATGTCTCGCAGGCTCGCGAATACGCGCCGTGAGGTCCTTTGCAATTCACACAAAGCAATTGGTTAGAGGGACAATTATCAGAGTGATGACCTTGTTGCGCGCACTTGGCGCAGGTTAGTTGGCCCCGACACGAGTTGGTACCATGCCCGAACCGCTGGCACTTGTAACAGCGCCGCGGATTCGGGATGTACGCTCGGACAGAGCACCGGATGAATCCTGCATTGATATGGTCTGGAAGAGTTGCACGGTCGAAAGTGAGAATTATGTGCCTGGTAGGTATTTCCTTATTGTCTCGTCTTATGTTTATCCGCCTGACTGCCGTCACACCCTGATTTCTCAGGCCTTCTAGAAGATCGGCTTCCGTCTCGTTTGCCAGATCTGACTCTGAGATCACGCCCTGTGAGCTGTTGAGGCTGAGGTGGGGCGTGACCTTGATGCCAAGATCGGCAATACGGGTCTGGCTCAGGAGGCTTGTGGCCTGTTGCTGGGTGGTGACTTCTACCAGCAACTCTCCAGTTCTTTGCTTTTTGGCTTTGTAGTGTTTACCTATTATTCCTTCTATGAATTTTGTAGTCAGAAAAACGGACATTGAGGCAACTGGCTTGTCTTTTTCAAGGGATTCGATAATCAAGAATCGGGGATAGTTATCAGGTTTCGGGAGAGTGAGAGTTGGAAGGGGTGGGTACGTAACATCGGTGCGGCCCCTTTTCAGGGACCGATCGGGTTTGCGGGGGGGTTTTGATTTATCCATGTGGCATTGGAAAAAAGTAGGGGACGGGGGTACTTTCGTCTCAAACCTTACCCTAATAGCTTGAGAGGTCCCGGAGCTCCCTGCCTGGTGAACAGACAGAGAGCCCATCCGCCGGAGCTTGACCTGGGCTCCGACGGCCACCGTTCGTGGTTTCTAACCCTCCACCTATAAACACATCGCCACGGTTGGATCCAGCTTATGTTTCGGGGCTCGGGGTCCGCGGTATCGCCAGTACCGTCACCATGAATACTCAAGGTGCCCCGTGCGGGGTATACGCAGAAAGAGCAAACCAGATTGGCCCCCGTCAGCAAACCAGATTAGCCCCAAAGGTTTAACCAGTTACATGCAGGAAAAAAACAGGCAACAATTACAAAATTAGCCGACAATTAGGGTTCATTGCAAAGTAAATTTTCAGCCCAGCGGCCTACCTATTTTTGTTTGCAAAGAGTGCCGCTGAACCTGAGATCACGGGTTCGATTCTCAACCGCGGCGGCCGCTTTTCTGATGGAAGCGAAAAGCTAAAACGCCTGTGTGCTAGAAATTTTGGCGCAGGTTAAATATCCCCAGCTGGTCCAAGTTAACTCGTAAACCTGCACTATGGCGCGCCTCATAACCTGTGTAGTTTTGGCGCGTTAAACCCCGCAATCAATCAATCAATCAATCAATCAATCAATCAATCAATCAATCAATCAATCAATCAATCAATCAATCAATCAATCAATCAATCAATCAATTATTATTTGCAAAAATACTAAATTTTTGTGCGATGATGAAACGGCTTCAATCCGCCTCTTTCACAACCCCACTGCGCATGCGCAATCCCCTAGCGGCCAAGTCCCTAAGCAGTCCAGTAGGGGCAGCAGACGACATTCCCCACAGCTCCCGCACAAGCGGGAAGGGGTCGTGGTTGTATTTACATCGTTTGATTTTTTGTGTGGGCTCGTTGTGCGCGGAACAATGCCCACAACTTGTGCTGCGTTCCGCTGTAACTCGGAGTGCCGAAAAGGGAACGGTGTCGGCTTCTATCGCTTCCCGTCGGCCGCACGCGATCGGCTACGGCGGCTTGCGTCGCTCGCGTCGGCTCGGCATCCTGGCGGATATTTGATCGCTGCTATCTGTGCAACTGCGAATGACAATCCGCAACACAACTTTTCACTACACTATCATCCCCTTTCTCGCATGTGGAACTCTATTTAAGTTATAACTGCCGTTTGAGTGATCGGTGACCGAAACATCTGCGTAGCCTGTTTCGATGCTTCCGCGCAGGTATCGCCATCTCTCGGCCGCTCGGCGCACCGCGCGCCGCGGCGACCGGTCAGCGTATAGGCCCGGACAAAAAGTCCAACAAGACTTTCCTGTTGGGCTGACAGCACGCCTGTGGGGCCAATAAGAAATTCTGTCGGCACTCTATCGTTCCAATAGCCTAGTCTTCCAACAGGGAGCTTAACCTTGATGGCGTTTGTGGGGCCAATAAGAAGCTCTGTCGGCACTCTATCGTCCCAACAGCGTAGTCTTCCGACAGGGAGTTCAACCGTGATGGCGTTTACCGGCTCGCCAACACGATCAGTGAACGCCAACAGACGCCTTGTTGGTAATCAGCGGCGCGAGCGCGCCATCAGACAGAACCGACAGACGTCCTGAAGGTGTTTTTAGGGCCTAAACAGCAGCGTCTGTCTGGCATAGACGCTAAACGTCAACGTTTGTGTTCTGATTTTTCCCTTCAATAAGTATACCAGTCAGACGGACGATAACATAACGATGTCAAGATATGCTTTGGCTCATACCACGGCAAGCACAATAGTTTGTTTGCAGCCTCGGTTGCCCTTCGTCAAGAACAAACTGAATCGGCTGTACAGCTTTCTTCGAGGGCGTGTATGCAGGGGTTCTATCTTCCTTTTTTGCGCAGGCCGCCCGGGGCGGCCCCTGTAAAATCTTTTTCGCTCGTCGCTGCCGTCCACGGTACCTGTTTGCTGTACCTATTATGTCGCCGCCACTGCATGATTCGGTCGCTGTCTAATATTGCCTTGCATTATCCCCACTTGTTACAAATTCAGAGTTTTTCGCACTGTTAGCAGTCGTTTTACACGACGGGTTTGATGCGCCTGACATGCCCGGAGTGACATCGCTTGTAGTATTAGCGCGACGTTGCTTGTCTGCAAGACGGTGCCGGACAAACAAGCGTATCAACGCCAGAATTCTAGCGGCACATTCCATTTCATTCGTGGCTACCGTGGCTTGCGCAGAAAAGGTCGGGTTGACCTGCAATAGCTTTTCTTGAGGCTAATAAGGGAGCTTTGGCTCAATCGCTTGCAGCGCTAGCAATGTGGCCTCGCCTGCAAGATCGGTGCGTGAGAAATAAGCGTTAGGACAGCCAGAATTTCAAAAATGCAGCATAAACTAGATACAAACGACAAGATTCGTTGACAACTTACGTAAGTATACAGTTGTCTTAGGCGTGCCCCGACCGCTCGTCAAGATAGCTCAGTGGTAGCGCGTCCGCGTACTGTTTTGAAGGTCCATGGTTCGATTCCTCGTCGAACCTCGCTGTTTTTTTTTTTTTCCGGGTGAGGATTTTATTAGCTCTTTTTTTTTAAGACCAGGGTAAGCGCCTGTTGCTTGCTTTCCATCACGCCGACATTTACCACCCTCTTCCGAAACCCAAAGTAGCTTGTTGTCTCGCCCCTTCTCCCTTGAGAAGCCCGCCGTGAAAACAAAACCAAAACAAACGTCGAAACTTCTTTACAATATCAGTATATATGTCAGTTACTATATGTGTATTCACTTTTGCGTTTAAAAACCTCAAATTCAAGTTATAAACACCTTTCAGACTTTGAAATCAGAAAGATAGTTACCAATATTACAGCACTAACACAATTTCTGTCAAACATAAAGGTGCTGCTATTGAAGTCTGGCAACTATCTCTCACTTTTTGTGTGTTTGCTCATGGCGTGTTGTGCCGGGTGGTTGCTGGTTCAGTTTTATCTATTTCAAGCTTAAATCATAGTTATAAAAGCTTTATGGGTGATGTCTACCCTTCCAACCAACGCGTGTGTCGAACATGGAGACCCGGGAAGACGATCATCGCCGCATAAAATAGTGCGCGTCAAAAGTGGATGACATTGCGTTCGAACAAAGCCTGCTGCCTGTTCGTGTCCGCGAGATGAAGACGACAGTGAAGGAGAATTGTACGTTGGAAACATCGTATTTGCTAGGGTAAGTACGCATTTTTTTATTATTCTGTATTTGGTTGGAACGAGTTCAGTGGTTCACTAGACCCCCATCTCATTTACTCTGAGAGCCTAGGTGATTTAGCATACTTGTTTCGCGCCCAGTCCACCGTTTCCGCAGAAGTCAGCATCAATTTACGCTGAAGCTAGACCTTGGCTACGGTGCTCGCGCTATAGTACACGGCTGCTAAAAAAAAAAAAGAAAGCGTACACTTGATTCTTTGGCTGGCGTCTCGTAGGTGGTGTGAAGTCTCCCCCCCTACCCGAATTCCGTGCACTGCGCTTCGCAGCTATTGCGCTCGCGAGACCGGCTGCCGCCGTTGCGACCTTGCGGTCTTCGGGCCGCGATATGCGTGCTGTTCTCGTGACGCTCGGCCACAGCGTCGTGAAATCGCTCGCCAACGCACCCCAACAGCGTACGCGTCGACCGGGTGCTGGCGGAGTTGTGCTGGAAGAAAAGCAGGCAAGAGATGAGGACGCAGGAGGTGTAGTTAAACAGATGAGAATTTACAAAGTGCAAGTGAGAGAAAATAGTATGCAAGGGCAGGAAACGGTGAGTGTTCGGGCCGCGCGCCAGCGAGTGAGTGCGGCGATTTCACGACGCCTGAAGTTGCCGAGCTTCACGAGTCCGGCACGATATGACGACACCCGTCTGAGAGTTCATAGAGATATAGAATTCACATACGTGCAAATTGAAGGTGAAATGCGCGCATGTGGCCTCGCAGGGAGCTAGCATAGTCTCGGGGTAGTTGGGGAGATTTCACAACGCCTACGAGGCGCCTGCCGATTCCGTCAGAGTAGCTCTCGGGAAGTCTGGGGCTTGATATCAGAGGCATATTTAACGTTTAAATTAGTGCAGAAAATTGAGCGAATTCGCAAGTTCTCATTTTCGCAAAACCGCAGGCCATACAGAGACTAACAAGAAAGCTGTAGGCACTCACTCAACTCGATTTATATTTGAGAATTGAACGTGCAGATACAAGTCAGACATTGAAATGGAGGAGCCTCAACTATCACACACCAGAACCTATTGAAAGCAAGGGATGCAGATTAGCTGCTAGCATGCGTTCCATGCAAATTAGCTCAGCAGTGAGCTTTGCATATATCATGCATACCCCACTCACAGTACCTGCGGGTCTATTAAATAAATTGTTACTGTGACCTAAATTTCACTTGGGGTGTTCCGGGATTGTTCTTATTAGTGCCTTGGAGGTTACTGTCTTTAAGCGATTAAAAATCTACTTGATGTAAGCATTCGTGCTTTGTGTGTGCTCTTCTTGTATTTCAACAAGTGTCAGCACACTCAGATTATGCACCTGCAGGTGCTGCTGCTGGCTGTCCTGGGTGGGCTGCCTTCCAATCCAGTTTCAAAACCTTTGCCAGGGCCTCCCTTGGCCAACCGACACTGCACCTGCTGTACCCAAGTACTGCCTGGCCTTTCGTTGGTGCTCTGTACGCTTTGCTGCCAGGAATGGTCATTCCTTCATCCATCATCTGGCCGCTTGGACCACCCGTTCAGAAGCCAGCACATTTGCTCGACACATCGGTCCAGGCACTGCTGCCATACCGGTGCACCCACCGATTATGTACTTTCAGGTTAGTTATTGCATGTTGTGGAACCTGCCATGATGTATACCTGTTAGCAGAGCTGTGGCCTCTGATTATTTGAAACATTTTCATGAAGCAGTGTTGTGCGTTTGGAGTGTGTCATTGCTTAGCAGAGATATTGAAGAGAATCTGGGGCCGATGACTAAAGGGCAAAAAGAGAAATTGGACTGACTTTGAAGCAAGTATTCGTATGTAATCAAGCCAAGCAAACATTTAGGATCTTTCGATATGGTTTTGAACTTGCAACAAAAACTCGTGTGAAACTACTTTCCATTTAAGTAAGCTAACAATTTTATCTACTTGAGATCATACTGCTATTAATCATACTATACCGAAAAGTACATCCCGCAGTCTGTAGAATTCCGACAGCGCTCTTTTCGCAGTCTCTCATGACAGGCACTATTCTCAATAATTGGAAGATAGTGGAGGTAGCACCAATCTTTAAATCAGGAGACTGTACTTCACCATTAAATTTCCCTAACAAGCACCATATGCAAGGTCGGGGAGCGTTTCATCCACTCTCAGGTGGCTAATTATTTATAAAATCACAATATCACATTCGAATTTCACCACGGTTTTCACAAGGGTTACTTGAGAAACACAACTTTCAGGATTTGTTCACGATCGACATTGATCCATTGACGCAGGCTTACAAACTGCGAAAGTTTTTCTTGATTTTTGTAAAGCATTCAATCGCATTGCACACCACAGACTACTTTTGAAACTTCACCCTAATGTCCTCACTTGAGCGAAAGGTTTTCATTCTTCTCAAATGCAGTTTACTTCTCCTAATAACTGTAACTGTATACTTTTGGTCGTGCCACTTTGTTGTCCGCCCAGGCAGGTTGCTTGGTCCTGTCTATCTTCCATGTTGCATATCCTCCCATGTAGGTCTATTTGCAGATGATGTTGTAATTTATCACACAATTTCTTTCAACTACTACCGTCAATGCTTTCAATCTGATCTTAACACAATTTTAACTCCTGGTGCTGCAAATGGCTAATGTCGCTTATCTCTAAAACAAAGTGCATGACTTTAACGGTTGCAAGTCTCGAATTGTAAATACTCACTTCATTAACAACAGCCTGATTACCTCTTGAGACAAAGGTGTTTTGGTAGGCCGGTAGGGGAGGGGGGTTGCATGGTGGATTTCAAAAGGTAGATCAACTGGGAAAATAAGACGTGTGATTAATATTTTCATTTGCACTCCAAAGCTCGCTTTATTTCATATGTTTAACTGACTGCAGTGGCTAGGGTGGTGTCCTGTGGAGGTGAATGTTGGTTAGATACCGCTTGGTGTGGCCGCTTTTCAGATGGAGGCAACACGTTAAGACGCCCGTGTTTTGAGATTTCGGTCCGCACAAAAATACCCAGGTGGTCAAAATTAATGCGAAGCCTTCCCCTACAGTGCTCCCCATATCCCGAGTGTAGCTTTGGCGTGTTAAACCACCGTTTTTTTTCTTTCTTCATGTTTTTGGAATATTACCTGCTGCTGTAGCAGGTGCAACATAAAGGTGAAATTTTGCATGTTTCCAAGAGCTAAATATGAAGGCCATATTGAAGTGCGTTTATGGGTCTATCTCATAGCAGTAGTGAAAGGTTATATACTCT
Organism: Haemaphysalis longicornis; assembly: GCF_048455015.1. Lineage (NCBI taxonomy): Eukaryota > Metazoa > Arthropoda > Arachnida > Ixodida > Ixodidae > Haemaphysalis > Haemaphysalis longicornis. Next base: position 85,286,066 of record NW_027526204.1, read on the forward strand.
GGTGCAGGTTAAGAACGGCAATGGCTCATGTAGTGTAGTCCAGTGTTTGACAAAATGCCGTGTAGGCAGGTAAAAGCATTATTGCAATGATGAAACGTAGGTCACTGACCAAGTCAAAAAACCCATTTAACGGTTTGTTGCTTGTTCACGGTGAGCATGTGTCGTGGAAAACGAAGCTATATATTTGGCATTACGCAGTGCAATGAGTTTGCATAGATATGGTGCGGATTGCCATCCATTATATTGATAATGTTGGGCGTCGTCTGAACGATGAGGGACTCTACCAGTAATCGAGAAGATAGATTGCACTCAGTTGTCAGTAATTTCGCCTTGTTCCAGTCGACCACGTGTCCCGTCCTCTCACGGTGCTCTGCCAGTGCACTTGTTTTTGCATGGCCCTTGTTCACTTCGTTTCAGTGCTGCGTTAATCTTCTGTGCAGATTGCCTGTTTCGCCAATGTACACTGATTTGCATTCAGCGCATGGAAGCTAATAAACAACACCTGGAAGCTTGAAGCGTGAGAGGGGGTCCTTCACGCTGACAATGTCAGAACGCAGCTTGCTAGTGGGCACATGCACGATGTATGCACTGCGTTTCTTGAAAATGCGTGCGGGAGTTTCACTGATGTGTGGGACGTAGGTAATTACTGCACGTTTGGATGCAGTCCTTGTGGCTGCCTAAAGCATTGTATTCAAAAAGAAGCTAAGAGGGCGACTAGCAGGAATCCGCATTGACATTAGCAGGCAGAAGCGTCCACAAGGCCTGTGTCAAAACGTGCTGCAATTCTCGTCCTACACATCAATCAAGCTTTTGCACGCATTTTCAAGAAACACAGTGTGCACATCGTGCACGTGCCCACTAGCAAGCTATGTTCTGACATGGTCAGCGTGAAAGACCCCCTCTCACGCTTCAAGCTTCCAGGTGTTGTTTATTAGATTCCGTGCGCCGAATGCAAATCAGTGTACATTGGCGAAACAGGCAATCTGCACAGAAGATTAATGTAGCACCGGAACGTAGTGAACAAGGGCCATGCAAAAACGAAGCCCAAACCAGCCCTGACACCAGAGGTCACATCCCTGAAAAGTATTGCATGTGATAGCTGGCATCAGAACTCATAGCTAACTCATAATTTAGCAAAAGCAAGCATCCCCTAACATGAAACTTCTGGCACAATAAATGGTCTCACATGTGAGAGTTTTAGCAGTCCGTCTGTTCCGTCACGTACGTAGCTAGCGTGTTTACCGGGACCCGTCTGGGCACTTAGGCATTCTTCACAGTGGGGGGATTAGTTCCGCACGCCGGCCGCGGCGGCCGCTTTTCTGATGGAGGCGAAAAGCAAAAACGCCCCCGTGTGTACGAGATTTCGGCGCACGTTAAAGATCCCCAGGTGGTCAAAATTAATCCGGAGCCCTCCACTACGGCGCGCCTCATCGCCTGCGTTGCGTCGTGTTAAACCCTACAATCAATCAATCAAGTTCCGCACGCCTGCCTTTGCCATGTCCGTGCCTCCTCGCCCTTCCGCGCGCGCAGGCGCAGACCGGTTCCGGCAACCCTCTAACAACGTAACCAACGGAACGACGGACTGCTAAAACTCTCTATTGTGCCTGAATGCCATTCATGAATAATGGTTTGCTGCAGGCCCAGCATGGGTTAGCTTGCAAGAAAAAATGCTACAGGGTATTAGTTTATTCCCCAAAGTGTTGCTTTTTAGTGGCAACCTGTTTGGCAATATTTGTTACCCTTTTACCACATGGTCTTTTGTTCACAAGGTCATTGAACCCTTAATTCTCTCTGTCTACAGCTCTTTTTCAGATCTATGTGGCCAGGCTGCGTCTGCGGAGCCCACTGAAGCCAGGCTAAAGGTGGTGCGAAAGCACCTTTCGCAAAAGCACGGCAACATGCAGCGCAAATAAATGAGTGAGCAGCACAAAATGAACTTCTCTATTTTTATTTTGCTAAAAGGCCTACATACTTGCCAAACTTGTAAACCAGTTCCACACCTCACAGCATGTGTCCTAAGTCAATCTCGTCATCGGACCTATAGCTTCACCAACAGACTGCATTCAGACCGACAGACTGCCATCAGACCGACAGACTGCCATCAGACCGACAGACTGCCATCAGACCGACAGACTGCCATCAGACCGACAGACTGCCATCAGACCGACAGACTGCCATCAGGCCAACAGGGTGCCATCAGACCGACAGACCGATATGCCGAATTTCCGGATTGGCTGTCGGTCCAACAGCCTGAATGTCTGTTGGGATTTCTCTTGGGGGGCTTGCATCGCGGCAGATATATCTGATCGCCGCTTTTAAAATAAGCCCTGACAACAATCCCTAGCACAATTTTTCACCACACTAACACCTACTTTCTCGCATGCAGAACTTTTTAGCGATCAGATTGATTCAGAAGAGCAGCGACAAGCGCGGTTGCTACCGTTGCTACCGTGGTCTGCGCCGGTTCGAGCCGCTGAGTGTGCCGAGCTGGCAGGCGCGGCCGGCGTGTGCGCGGACTGTTTCCGAAGGCAGAAAACGCTTCACGATTGCTTGCTTTATCCATTTCTTGCGAACAAACGCGCAGAATCTACAAATTCAGCTCAGCGATCATCGTAGTTGACCATGGAGCAAAAACAGTGGGCGGAGCGACGCCGACGACGCATCTCATGCGCGCATCGGGCCGTCTCAAATTCACGCGTACGACTAGTCGTGGCGACAGTCGTAACGATCAGTCGCATGCGAATCGCGTGTACCAATCGTACATGTGTCCAGCGAAATGCCGGCCTTTGTTGAGCTGGCGATCGCACTTCATGCCAGACGACTCCAAGTACTGCTCGCTCTGCTACTCGGACGGCACACAGATCTGTCCGAGATTTCTCTGCCAGCCCTCATTCAGTGATAAGAAGCCGCCTGGTATTATGTGATGACCAGGGGCTGTCGTCTCAAGGCGTTATAACACCAACACAGAAGAAAAACTTCGGCTGCTTCTCGCCGTAATGTGGGATTGCCGTGCATACAACGAGAACGCAGCCGGAGGAAACGCCGGCAAACCCTACAGCTTCAACTTCCGCTAGGCACGCTAGGTGGCAGCACACCGCAATGAAAGAGGCGGATTGTTCGTTTGCGAACAATCAGGCAATGCACAAGAGATAAATGGATAAATAGAGATCAGCAAAACTCTGAATGATCCTTCGCCACAGTCATTAACTGCGGACTACTGAAAACGCCTAATGAACACCCCAAGCTACAGTTCATTTTTTAATTGTTTGGTAACGTCCTATAACCAGAAAAAATAATTCATTGCAACAATAAATCTTTCACTTAGCTGAAACGCTACAATAACTTCAAGCTCTACGCCCATTACGCAAGACAAAATAATGACGCTGGTCAATGCATTCTCCTCGTTGCCATGACACCCCTGCGAGAGACAATCACAGTCGCGAGAAAGAAATGAACAAAATCTGATGCGACCAATGAAAAACGATCCTGTTTTACAAAACAACTAAGCGCCCATTTTAGCGATGGCGCGAGTCTAACTAATGATTTGCCGCCTGTCGAGTCATCTCTTGGACGTGCGTGTAGCTCCGCTTGTGTCCTCCCCGATATAATTGCCATCGTCATCAACAGCCCGGGCCAGACGCTGCGGGTTCATTACGTTTTTGCAGGGTGGTCTTTTCAAACAGTCGCTTTCATAAAAGGGGAACTTAAACCCGACTAGGGGGCGTCCATGGTCGGAGGCACGCCAGAACCCCGGAAAGATAATTGAGAGATACTGCATTTAAAGCAGAAGAAAAAAAATATGAAATGACAAAAAAGATAGAGATGACGCAGGAAGTAGAAATTTGTGCACGATGCTCAGAGGGAGCTCCGAAAGAATAATAGCATGCGCTGGGAACAAAAGGGAAATTGGCGTTGTTGCTACTATCTGGTGTACTCAATAATTTGAGGCGCTAAACAACGGGGACCAGAAGAAACACGTAGACACAGACGAGGCGCCACTTCCAGCTAAACTTTAGTAGTGAAAAACCCTAGTTTAAATACACTGATCTGACGTGATGAAAACGTCACACCAGCAATGTGTGCAAACCTACACGTGTCCGTCTAAAAACTGGAGATTGTTTAGTTCTTTGGGTGCATATAAACTAGCGTTTTTCACTAATAAAGTTTAGTTGGAAGTGGCGCCTTGTCTGTGTCTTCGTGTTTCTTCCGGTCCCCGTTGTTCAGCGCATGAAATTATTGAGTACGTTCAACCAATTAGCCCTGATCCGGATTTTGTTATCTGGAGCGGATCGACAGTTATAGGACCGAAGAAAGGAACGGCTAGGTAACGGGTTGTCAGTTCGGTCACTCACACTTGAAGGAACCTATTCTTTTACGACGTACAAGGCTACACTCAGGACTTAGAAGAAGTTGAACACGTGGAACTATACAAAGCATTAATTCGTTCCATACTGGAATACGCATGCTCAGTATGGGACCCATGTCACAGAAAACTTATAACTGCCCTAGAACTTGTTCAACATAATTCTGTTAGATTTGTGCTGGCCAACTACTACCAAACCGCGAGCATTACTAGAATGAAATCTGATGGAGCCCTCCCATCTCTCTCGACTAGGCGTGAAATTTTGCGACTAGCCATTTTTCATAAGCTGCATCCCCACCTCGTGCTGCGTGACGAGCTTATACTTAGGCCACAAAATCAATCCCGTCGCTTGAACCATGAGCACTAAGTTATAATTAATATGTGCGAAACAATGCATTGTTTTCACTCTTTCTCGTCCCGGACAAGCCGCGACTGGAATCGCCTTCCTTTGGACACGGCATCCATTATTGCTCCACCAGTTTCGAAATGTTCTAGCTAACCGTCTACAATCAGGAGCTTTATTCTTTATTCAACCTGCAGCGCCCGAAGGCGTTATAGCAGGGGGGTTACAGGTTCGAAAAAAACAACTTTTAAGTGCAATGCACTTCTTAAGCGACCCTGAACCTGCGTCCACCGGCGATGTCCGCATCACATACCCACGTGGGGGATTGGCAAGGAATCTCCTCGTCTTCCTTGGCAACGGGGGGAGATGGGCGCGCGCTGCCTGGCCGCTGACATGGCACATACCCACGTGGGGGATTGGCAAGGAATCGGGCGTGAGAAGGGCTAATGCAGCCGCTTAAAGGAGTACTGACACGAAATTTCAAAGCTGAGATCCGCTCTAGCAATCAAGTACAACGACAACACAAATAGGTGTCTGTGAATAAATGCATCTTTCTTTCTTTGTAGTTGTGTGTGTGTGTGTGATCTCTCTTTCGCGAACATTACCGAACCGCGCAAATTCAACTCGTGCATTCGCACTTTCACATGCTTCCCCTCTGGGAAATGCGGGGAATTTTTCATTCAAAGCAGACACTTGTACATTTGAGAGCCCATTCCAGTCATGTATCGTTTTGACAATAAAAATGGCCGCGTATCTGCTCCCTTCGTTGCAAATGCCGCCAAAAGACGATAATCTTTATCGGCTTTTGGCAAATGCCTCCCTTCGCTTTCCCGCTCACCTCTCATGTTGTTCCTCTTGCGTCGTGCTCCTCCCAAGGTAAAGACGCCAAAGGTTTGCTTAAATCATTTTAAATTTACCGCGTTCCACTGCTCCAAACCGGGTGTCTCGATGCGAACGCTGCCGTACGGCGAAGACGCTCGTTGATCGAGGCGCCCTACTTCAACGTTTATAGAACCGCGTTTCCCTCCTCCACGTGCGTTGCAAGCAGAACGTGGAACCTATCTAGTGGAACCTTGCGTAACTGTGGCCCGTTGATTTCTTAAAATGGCGCCAGAAGCTATAGTGGCGCGGGCGACAGCAGGCGAAGGTGGAGTGAATTTTTTTTCTGCAGTTGATGAAGTATTTAATTTCGCGAAATTCAAGCATGTTTGATTTTTTTATAAAGGAACACTGCAAATATCACTTCTGTATTGATTTGTTGTCTCATATTTGCGTAATGTCTTGTTCTTCTTCAACAAGGTTGACAAGTATGAACATTACACCGGACATAGACGGGTAGATTTACCTGTGACTATATAAGACTATTGCGCAGGCATTGTTTTGATTTGGCCGGGTGGCTGAATCGAGTCACAGACAGACAGATACACATACGGACAGACCAAAATTTCTGGGTTTAAGTAGCCCAAGTAAGACTATCGTCTTTAAAAAAATTTTCAAAAATTGCAGTCCTGGGACGGTATTCCCTCAGTTTAAAGGAATGATCAATTCGATTTGACAAATAATATGGCGTCTGTAAATACATGTCCTTGATGATTCCAGTTTTATTATTAAATATTAAATATAAAAGTTTTAATCGCAATTTTCTTCTACGTGATTAAAGCAGCTCCCAATTCAATTCTTGTTTCAAAGCTTTTTGTGTTTTTAATGAATCGGAGTTGCAATTCTTTAATACACTACGTAAATGATCCTAATCTATGTTGTACCTGCACTTCTTTGTGCTGTGTTTCCTTTTTGTTTGTGCTCTCACGTCAATTCCCTCTGTAATGCCTTTGGCCCTGAGGGTACAATAAATAAATAAATAAATAAATAAATAAATAAATAAATAAATAAATCAGCAGCACAACGCCTTAGCCGCCGAGCCACCGTTGCGAGTAAAGGAAGGTTGGATGCACGTTTAGCTTTCGCGCTTCTCTCACTTTATTTAGAAAGGGATGGTGATGCTAAATTTATTCATAAATGGTATTGGCGAGGTTTCGATTTCACGTGCGAGGTTCAGGTTGGCAACAATGTCTTGAAATTGACCCGTATTTTATCCTGGACATTTTGTGCCACAAAAAGCATAAACGCGCTACCGGCTTATTTATTTATTTTTTTTATAATACCTCAAGGGCCCCAGTCAAGGGGTGTTACATGAGGGGGTAGAAGGTTCACAAACAGATGATTTGTTCGATGGCTTCTTTGAAATGGGCGATGCTGGAGGGGTGCACGATGTCAGCAGGAAGATCGTTCCATTCTATTGATGTTTGCACAAAAAATGGAGAGTGATGGGCAGTGGTATGCGCACGGGGTGTATAAACCGCTTTCGAATGGCTAATACGGCATGAAAGACGATGAGCTGGAACGATAACATGGTTTAGGTGCAATGCATGATAAAATGTATGAAACAAACACAGTCTTGAAATTTTGCGGCGTGAAGCTAAGTTAACCATGTTAGCTTGAGATTTTAGTCCGGTGACGCTACTGTGATAGGAGTAGTCTGAATAAATGAATCTGACAGCGAGATTTCGGATGGATTCAAGTGTTTGAATAAGAGTGATTTGATGGGGATCCCAGATGGCACATGCGTGTTCTAGCTTCTGGCGAACTAGTTTTAGATAGGGTAAAAGTTTAACATAAGGTGGGGCTAGACGTAAGTTTCTTCGGAGGTAGCCAAGAACACGGTTTGCGTCATTAGTGATGTTCATTATGTGGGATGACCAGGTCAGATCTGAAGTTAGAGTGGTATCGACTATCGGCTGCCCCTGACATACCGGAAACATTCTTGCCGTGACTTAGAATTAATAAGAAGGTCTAGTGTCTCTAGCTCTAAACGAAATCAAGAATACCTCTATATTCGACAAATTCATATGAAGAGTAAGCGGATTGAACTGGCTGTGAAATATTAAGGCGTACACACGCGTGCATCCATCTTTTTCTTGGCAGATATATGCATGCAGCTCCGTTTTTTTCGCCCCAACACAATAGAGACCAAACGCTTCTACAGTTCTGAGTTTCTGAGAAATAAAAAAACAAAAACACGAGGCCGAGGAAGGGCGGCAGATATGGCCTCCATTGAACGACGGCAGAGTCAACGGAAAAAGCGTTACGGTATATAAGCATGTCGCGCAGATGCTTTCAGCTTGTGCTGCTTTGTCCCTGTCGCTGCCAGTCTACGGAGGCTTTCGAATCGATAGAAAAGAGGACGATAGCGCTCAAAAGCACAATCTACGTGGAAGGGAATGGGTGAGAGAGCCCAGATGAGCTCCTATAGAAAGCGTCATGCCAAGAAAACACGCGCTGTTTTTTCTGGGACGCTTTCCGGCCAGGCTTTTTCGGCATGCAGCTGTTACTTGCGCCCAAAGTTACGCGGGCGCTAAAGAAAAACCTGTTACTTCCTGCGAGGAAGGTTGCTTTGCGCGAACGGCATACGCAAATATCGTGGTAGTGTACTCGCTGAACGCAAAAAAAAGCGTAATTTTTCCACTTATGCGTGATACGTCCAGCACTTGTTATTCTATGGGCCCTGTCAGTTGACGTTTGCAACCTCCTGTGTTTCCATTAGAAAGGTGCTTTGACAGAAACCACATTAACGGATGAAATTACCAAAATTTCGCACGCTGTATAGAGACAGCCTGCCCCGGTCCACTTTCGTAATTTTCGAGGACCTCGGTTGACTTATACACCGCCATTTTTACTTTATCGTCCAAAGGTGCATCGTAATCGCTTTGCGACAGTAACTTCGTTCAAGTTAGTAACTCGCCCTCCTTATGTAGTCGAGGGTTTGACGGCGTATCGTCTGGTCAGGAAACATGCTTGAAATGGTTTACTGGTCACTGACCAAAGTCAGTGGCCAGTAAACTTTTTTAGTTCAGTTAGACTATCAATGATCATCACTGCCTTATTTCTTGTGCCTTATATTCCTTCTTTGCTCATTTAGTTTCCTATAATATACCAGCAGAAATGCAGGGCCGGACGAGTCCAACATGTAATCAATTAAAGAGAATCGATGGTGCCCATAAGCGCAGAGATAGTTCACAACACTAAAATATTACGACAGTCTGTTTCACTTCATTTTCATTACTGCGAATGCTGAACCGCATTATAGTGCTGTTCCCGCATTATATGATTGCAGTAAAAAAAAGCTTAGAGGTTCGTCCTCACGCTATCTGATCTGATTAACAGGGTCTTACCATGAAGAAAGCGCCATTTAGATAACTGTCGGCGCTAGTAACATCAACACTTCTTTAACCATAGAGTTAATACTACTGACTCTAGAGGAAAAGCTGCCCGGCCAGCCCGTGCATTGAAACCGTGCTACACCCGGGCGCAGACATGATGCCACCCTGACAGCGTTGCCCGCTGTCTTTTTGCCTACTAGAGTTAACGGCAGTAGTGGGTTTTCACCTAGCAACATACGCATTCCATCATGGCAGCCACCGTTGCTGTGTGTGCGCCGTGACAACTTAGCTGGGCAGAAACGTTGTGTAAAGTTTTTCCTGTGGTAGGTAGCGAACTTTTGTGCCGTGCTGCCGCGTTAGATGCAGTTTTTCATTCTCCGCAACTGAGAAAGGTAGCGCGTAGATTAGCGAGTACTTCGTAGGCTCGGAGAAGTAGCTTTTGCGGATGTGTCACGGGAGTTCAGTCGTCGCTTTGGATTTGACCGGACGTCTTTTTTCGGGCTCCTGTGCTTCGGAGGGGCTTCATTTCGGCGGCCCGTTGCAACCGCGGGCCGTTGGATGTCGCCCGGCTTTCGCTCTGCCGGTGTGGGCGGTCGAGTGCCAGCTCCCGCCCCACCAGTACCCGTCTGTCGGCCGCACTCCTATCCACCGAAGTCCAAAGCGGTCGGGACTGCCGCAGACTTCGCTCTTCGTCGCACCAAGCTCTCCTCCGCGCTTCACCGTTCCCTTCAAAGCTTCTCGTCTCCCGGACGCAGCATTACGCCAGCCAACAGTGTTCGTGGTGTGTTGTGTGCGACAGAATCGACCACAGTGGAACTATTCTTCCCTACCCTTTCCTCACCTTTCTAATCTTTACTTTTCTCTATCCCATCCTATTTCCCCTACTATTCCCGCTTCTGGACTGTGTTAAATGCAGGTGAGCTCCCATGAGAGCCTAATAATATCCCCAGTTCATTTATTTTCCTTCTTCCTTTAAAAAGAAATCTCTTCCCCCTGATTGCTTTTTTTCCCTGGTTTTTTTCATGGTGCCTTGCGCCGTATTCGCGCATGCGCTGTATGTATATATATCCTTTTCTGTGTGGTAAAAGAGTTCAGTTGATATGCAGCGCTAGTCCTGTGTAGTCTTTTCTTGGTTGTCTCGTCTGTACAGCGCTAATTTAACATGTTTCACACGCCTTCTCACCCCCCCTGTATGTGTCAGCTGATTGTTTTCGCAATCTATTGAGGTGCTCTTTACAACTACTTGCTTTTCTAGCGAATGGAAGTTCAAACTGGACAAAGCTTCCAAGAAATGCTTGTAAATGGAAATCGTATTTGTGACTGCACTTTATGCTAAACAAATACGCTTTCTGTGCATGTGTCTGTGCCTGTCTACGAGGCCTCTGGAGCACGTGTGTCAACTTTTTTCTCCAGTTGAAATGCTTTTAGGTAGTGGTCCTTGCATTAGCTTAGATTCAATAACCGTGAAATACCCAAGCCTAATTTTGCTATGTTATGTGCATCATGAAACTCACTCAAGTGATTGTGGAACTATAGCTTTCAGTACTTCCAACCACAAAGAAAGTAGTGCAAGTGTTCATTAGTCGCTGCAGGGCTCGTTACCTTTTAAAATTTCATGCCCCCTCTCCCAGAATAAAGAAAGAGGAAAATTGTGTGAGGAACTAACTATTTCAAACAAAGCTATGGCAGGTTTAAAGGCAATAAACAGACAGGGCTAAAAGCCAAACAACCTTTTTGAAGAAAAAGCAATATCATTATTTAAATAACTTCAGCACTGGAGAAGAGGAGAAGAATGAAATAAACAAATATAAGCAGGAGCAGCATAAAAGAGCAAAAAATGAACAAAGCAATTGCAATTCTACGGGGCAGTTAGTCATGAAAGCTTGCCACGAAGGAACAGACACTTCAGGAGAATTTTTTAAAAATTAGAAATTATGTACCCTATTTACATCATGTACACAGAAAATCAGACATATTTCAGAGGTTTTAGACCCAGATGGAGCTGAAGTAGCCAAATCAGTTCTTCCCTTGAAGAAGCAGATTGAAGTAAATAAGAGCAAGAGTAAATAAGCATCCTTCGTTTGCCCATTTTGTCGTTTTGCATGCATGTTTTATGCCTCTCTTTTTTTCGCCCATGGTGCTGTCTTTGTAGTGGTCATTTCCACGCCATGTTTTTTTCTCCGGAATTTTTTATCCTTTATTTTATGCCAGTCCTTTCCTTTCCTTTCAAGTTTCCTGTTCCCATTTCCACATTTAGCACAGCCAGCTGGGCAGTTCTTCTTTCCTTGGTTAACCTCCCTAGCTTTCTTATACAGTTTCTTCCTTTCTTTAATGTCGCACATTAGGTCATCTTAGCCTTGCTCTTACCATCACAAACTTCCCTGGAGGTCTGGTGGTATTACTGGTGGCAAAATAAAATTCGTTGGATGAGAATTGCTTGTACATATGACCCTCTTGCTTTTTCTGTGTTTATTTTTGCTTGTTCAGGCAGCTAAACAGTAATGTACGTATGAAAAGTAACTTGTGCGCAAGATTTTATTGGGCTCAGCTTGCACAAATAACTTGTCACACCTCAAACAAAACCGGTTGAAGGATGAGAGGGTAAGGCTGGCATTGTCAAATTTCTTTTTTTCGTTACCGGAATTGCGACACGGAATATGTTCTATGGTGTGAAGCACATGATACACGGGCTGATGGCATTGTGATGGCCCATTATTTTTAATGAAAATAACAATGCTGGTGACCACAATCTGAATGAGCATTAGCCAGAACGTTGATAATCAGCTACAGCATTACTGGAACCCAGCTTCGGTAATGCAACTTCGTCATTATCCTTCTTGCTGTGAGCACGCCGGAATGGAAGCGTGGAAATTCCACAAGGTCTGGTGTGACACCTTTGCGGCCACCGGTTTAATGTTGGCATAAATGAGAAGGCTGCGCTACGCATATCGAATTTCTTCCTTCTATCGCGTATCGCATTCGCATATCGCATTCCTTCCTTTTATCTGGTGTATACAGCTGAAGAACGTCTCCAGGTGGCACTGGCTGAACCGATACGTGCAGATGTAACTGTCACAAATAATAAAATTGAGAGTTCAATTTATTGTCCGTTTTCTCAACGACTGTCATATGCAATACACATTAAGTGTCTGAATACTCTATATTAGCGATTGATAGTCTCATGCTAGGCAGTCTGATTCACCTGCAATAGTTATGTTTGGCAGCTGTTTCAAAATTAACCACTATGATTGAACTAATGAGGGGCAATAACAATTTATAGATACACTCAAATTAATTTACTTTTCAAGGGAGACGTATATCCTTCGTCAACTTCGCCTTGCACAAAATACATGGCGGTCCCATCGTGAACCAGGAAAGCGCATATGTGTGTTACCTCAACATGCTTCCTTGGTGGTTTCTGTTGACAGACAGACTTCCGGCCGAACCCGCAGGCATTTCAGGCAAAACCGCCTGCAGGCGGGGTGGTACTCGTAATTGGCCGTGAACAGAAGTGGCCGTTTCGGTTCATTTGCGAAGGCACCCAGGGAATAACAGAATAAAGTTTCTTAACGCCTCACCACATGGGTGCCCATCTCACATGAATGAAGTTTACTCCTCCCTTTCCTCCTCTGTGCAGGTATATATATATACATGGGCCATGTGAGAGTAGAGGTGCAAGTAGACGTAATAAAACAATGTCGCTGATCCACCGAGTTTAAGAAATGTGTCATGCAAAGCATCAAATATATTCTCGAAAATTTCAGATTGCGTGTTTCAGATATCTAAGGAGCATGCACATATCGCACACACGCATACAGGAGATTTCTGCACCTACATTCGGGATTACCTTTCGGCTTCGCCTTGTCCTCCTCTAGAAAACCACCTTATTGTGCAAATAAAGTTACCTATATTATTATTATTTGGCGGTTGTTTTATCTCTCACTCAAGTAAAACACCATTCAGTGAAAGTATAACACCACTCGTAAACAAGAGCCTAGTTATACGTTAGGCATGGTGAAATGTTTCGTACATTTGGTTGTCTTTAATTGACGAATCATATACGGTCAAAAGGAGCCGATCTGCCCAGCAATGTCTCGCGTAACATGATATGACCGGCTAACGGCGAGTTCAAATCGGCAGCAGCCACTACGGACATGTAGAGAAGGTGTCCTTGAAGATAGGCGGCGACCCGCCGCGGTGGCTCAGTGGCTAAGGCGTTGCGCTGCTGAGCACGAGGTCGCACGGATACAAGTAAGAAATATCGTCATTATCTTCATCCACATTATCATCACCACTCGAAATGAGCAACCGGTGATTCAGTGTACATAAATTCATGAAACCATTTAGCTAATGATTTCGTCCTTGTGACGCAGCGCATGCAATCAGGCACAAAATTGAAATTCCATCACGTTAAAGGAAGAAATAAAAATCGCTTCAGTTGTAGTTGAACTAACCGTTACGTTTAAAGCAAAGGCAACGCTATACAACCGTACCGATGTCACCCGAAATATATTCTCGTCATATAATTCCTTGGCTTGTGTAGACGAGCCTGTCAAGGAGCACAAGCCTGTCACAGGCAAAGCAATAATGTCCGCCATGGAAAATATATCTACGCCAATGGCTGATAGCCGCCCTCCTTTAAGTGCAGAGCGCATTAGGGGATCGCCTTGTGGTCGTAGCTGGCACACTCGATGCAAGTAGAGCCACACGGCGTTCCGTCGTAGCGGCTGTCGTTGCGGCGTAACCCGAATGTTTCGAAATCCAAGCGATTCATATAATCATAAGGGTTCAAAACTCGTGAACCACTGGCGCCTGTCATATACTTTCCCGTTGATTAGCGCGAAGAAAAGTGTAGGTACATATCAGGCAAAATATACGTAATTTACAGGCAGCGCCCGCGTTCATTAAGGAATGCTCGTTGGGTTCGTTTTTACGATAGTAAGTGGAAAAAAGGGAGAGTGCAATGCCGGCACGTGCGGGAGGGAAAGCAAGCACAAAACGAACAGAACTTCCGCTGGCGCAGTTTCAGGCAGCGGGAAATTTGAATTGCATTGGGTGGTAGCAGTGAGAGAGAGAAAAACGTTTATTTAAATCAACAGCTGGGATTGTACTGAAGCTTGAAGAAGGCGTCTTCAGTCCAGGATGCCTTGAGCGCGGGCAGCATCGACAGCCCTTTGAGCCAGCCGAAAAGCTTGTCTTCCAGGCCGGTGCTCGCCAAGGGGTTCTCCCAATGCTCTACAGTAAAAATTATCCCCATCTTCCTGAAGGGAACGCTGAGTAGATGCGGAGCATCTGGGGTTCCGTTGTGTTTCCGCTGTGTTCGTAGTCAAATTTGGGTGACCCACTAACTGACGGGACTGTTGCTTCCATCACACTTCATCGGAAGAACGGAGTGAAGTGGAGTCAACCGCAGCAAGCGCTGAACTGAACCCGTGCAGCGCGCTACCCGATTTACATTCAAGGTTGAAGGAGAGGAGACGAGAGGAGGAGAGATGCGCAAGCTCCGAGCATGCGCCGCGAAAGCAGAAGCGAGAACGCGGGAGAAGGGAAAGCGAAGTGCACGCAGCTGGTACTAGAGAAGAAGTGGCGGGAGTATCGCGCAGCTGTGGGAGAGAGGGAAGAAGGAGAGTTGCGCATGCGCAGTGTGAGTGCGGACGCCGACGCGGGACATGCCCAGACAATAAGATGCTCCGCATTTAAAAGCTGCAGGTTGAGGGAAATCAGTGGGGATTGGTTACAGCCTCCGACCATATGGTGTAGCGTTCCGGGTTCCCCGCTAAATCCGCAAAGCGGAGAGTTTTGGCGGTTAAAAAGGTGAAGCCGGATAAAATGGGGGAATGTATTCGCCTGGAGAGCCCGTAAATGACGTTCATGCTCTCGGGGTAGAGATTTATGGGGGGGAGTAGGGGAGCGAGTGTCTGACTCGACAGCCTGTAGTGCTGCGTGATATCTGCGTAAAAGGGCAACGGCTGCATGCACTGGGGTTCGGCAACGCTGCTCTCGGCGCCCGCTCGGTGGGTCAATTCTCGAGCAGATGGCGTCCGCCGCCTCGTTTCCAGGGATATCGTGATGTGCCGGAGCCCATACAATCCTGATTAGCCTCTTCGGGGGCTTCTGCTGAATGATGCGTAGCGTTGTTGTGTTCAGGCGTCCCCTAGCGAAATTGTGACAAGCCTGCTGCGAGTCAGTGACAATGACCGCTCCATTAGTTTGTACGACGCCGAGGGCGATGGCCACTTCCTCCGCTTGTGTGGTATTGTCGCCGGCAAGCGAGAGGCTGCAACGATGGTTGTTCTCGACGACTACGGTGGATACCGTTGCGGACGCACCCGGATAAGACGCCGCGTCCGCATACGCCGTTATTGGTTGATTGCCATAAATCTTGTATATGGCTTGTGCTCTGGCTTTCCTCCTGTCGACGTGGTGCACGGGGTGCATATTACGGGGCAGGGGGTATACCGTGATGTTTTTGGGGACATCGTGCGGTAGGTTTCCTGTGAGTGCAGGCGGGTGGTCGAGTGGAGCCGAAAGCCCCAGGCATGAGAGGATCGTCCTCCCCGTTTCCGTTACCCCCAGCCTCGCTCTTTGGTTGGTGAGACGAGCCTCAATTAGCTCGTCGGCAGTGTTATGAATGCCGAGCCGAAGAAGTCTTTCGGTGGAGGTGGAGACCGGAAGTCCGAGTGCCTGTTTGTATGCCTCGCGGATCATCGTCTTGACCTTCTCTGTCTCGATGATGCTGAGTATACGTATTGCCATACGCTCTGCTTAGCAATTAGCGGATAACGACGCTAAAACACATTATGACGAACCTCTGATCCGCACTTCCGACAGTTTTCACATTGAGTGGAACGGCTTTAAATTTTCTTTACAACCACCGACAAAAGTCCCATGTGCAACTATTTTTACTCATTTACTTCCGTCAGAAATGAAGACGCCGTTGCCACGGGTTGAACCGTGCACCTTTGGTGCTAAAACAGAGCACCATACATACTGCTCATGGCTGGATACGAAGGTTTAAAAATGCAAACTCTCACTAAACAAAACTCCCTTAAACACACATTCTGACGAATTGATCTTTTTACACTGAACCCAAAGATTTTATACAAGCTGTGAGGGTAAACCAAGTGTGCTTTTGTTTTCGCACTTATAGTGAGGCCAGGCACATACTAGGCTTAGAGAAAAAAATGGCGCTCTCTGGTCTAATTGGGGTAGTAAAAAATTAGGCAATATGCAGCGTTATTACAGACTCCAGGGACGATATGTGTGCAGAATATTCGAGAGGTGCCAATAATTTTAACTGTTCAAGTTTAAAGAGGTGCTGAATAAGGTTTTGGGATTTCAAATGACATGGCCGAAGCTTGCCAACCAATACAGCACATTCCGACCCTTGTCACGTAAGAAGCACAAATTCTGTGGCATGACCAGATATCACTCGAACTTTACGGTTACTTACTTTATTGTAATTTCCACAACTATCCTTTAACAGCAGAGCTGTTTAGGCAGACACAAATACGTCCATCATACCCAAAAACCCGGAAGCCTCAAGAAAAAAATGAAGTTAGGGAGGTCCGGGGCATCGAACGCGGAACCTTCAGGCCGCGAAACTGGGAACCTAACCATAAGGAAAGCCCAGAGGGTAGGTTAGCGGACGTAAGGAGGAATGACATGGGCAGAAAATTGAAAAAAAAAACGCTTTCCGTGGTCGAAATCAAACCTCAGTGCCTCGCGTTATGAAGCCTTCGTCTACCCGACTGAGCTATCATCGCATTCCGCGCGCACGGCATTTTCTTTGGGTCCGCAGCGCGGGTTGTGGCTGCGGACTTGGCCGCGCGTTCTAGCGCATTCTAACGGGGTCCGTTTCGGGAGAGATGTGAAAGCCTGCACTCGAAACAAGCCGGGCCTGCCAGCCAAATAGAACTCTCAGCGGCAAGTTCAGAAATTAATATTAGGTGATGACTTATAGAGCGGAAACTGGGCGCCTTATTAAAAAAAACAAACTTGAAAGCAAACTTAGGTTGGTTCAAAGGACCATGCAACGAATAATGATCGGAACAACACTTACGAGACAGGAAACGAGCTTCCTGGTTCAGAGAAAAAACTAGAGTAGAAGATATCGTAATTTATCTAAAAGCCAAGAAATTGACTTGGGCTGGCCGTTTAATTAAGTGAAATGACAATCGGTGGACTACCAGGGCGACAGAGTGCCCACCGAGAGACGGACCTCGAAAAAGAGGAAGGCCAATTACTTGATAGGAGGACGAGTGACTGAGTGAGTGAATAAATTTTATATAGACATCTTCAGGCGCTGATGGTTGGGCGCCCGCCCGGTGGGGGCCTCCTCTAGTCCGGGAAGGCCTGGTCCACGCTTGCTGCCCTAGCCCTCCCCACCAGGCTACGCTGGACTGAGAGGTTGGAGCTGGCCAGCTGGCCCATCCACTGCTGGTAGGTTGGGTGATGATTTGGGGTAAGAGATGAGGTTTTCTGACACTCCCATACCATGTGGTACAAGGTGCCGGGTAATAAGAAAATTCGGAGGCAAAGAATGTACTTGAGCGGCGCCTGACAGGAGCGGTTGGAGTTCAATGGGAGAGGCCCTCGTGCTGCAGAGGACCTAGTGGGCTGGTGCTGTTGCTGCTGTTGATACAACAGCCTGGTTTTCGACGAAGAGAAAGGGTGCGCCAGCTCTGCTATCTCCAGCTTTGCACCAGTAGCGCAAGCCGAGCCAATTTGTTTTTGAAAGGCCCCGTTTGCGATCCTGCAGTTTTATTTATTTCCAATCTTGTCATTTTTTCTGACGTCTTCTTCTCGCGCCAAAAGAAGTTTAGCACGGCATAATGGTGGGTTGTAAATAAAAACCACAGCCCCGTTCTAAGAAAAAGATGGCTACAATGAGAAGCTTTGCGTCATGCAACCTGAGTCAATGTCAAAGTCCACAACCCAAACTGCTTCGACCGCATCGGAAGGGTGCAATGGGAAAGGCGTCGGCCTCATAACGCGAGAGACCCAGATTCGATTCCGGCCACTGGAAGCGCTTTCCTTCTTTTCAGACGCTTGATGTGCCTTTGCGTAAACGTGTCCTACCGACGTGCTATCTCATTGTGGAAGTTTCAACAAATAAAAAATGAGTCTATCTGAATAAACTACTGGTCAACAGACTGAACAAGTTGGTTAGCTCATTACTATTTATTTTGTTCAAAAAGCTGGAGAACGTTTTAGAAAGAATAGTGTCCCGTCTTGTTTTCTGTCCCCCCTCCCATTATTTTCTCACGTTGTTGATCCAAACCTAACTAATACTGGTCGCGAATCGACCCTGCCTGAATTCACCGGCATTGTGTAAAGCCAGGGTAGTCCCCCTTTCACCATTCCAACATGAATACGAACCACTGAACTTTTAATTGATCAGGTTTAGGACCTGTTCTCTTCAGTCAAAATTTACGAAAAAGAAAGGCACATTCTTGAAAGTTTTAGTCGTCACTGTTAGAAAAAACCCACTAATTAATTCACATTAGCTCCTAAAACTGGCTAGCGCCAAGTTGTGAAAGCTCAGTGTATATCCCTGTGCGTAGGCACACCAAGAAATACAAAAAACACCCGCATTTCCCTTGTAACTTTTTAATTATACTCTGCTGTCCAGCTCTCAAGGAAGAACAACAGTGGTCCACGAAACGAAAACCCCCGGGACAGAATATCGGACGCCAAAGGAGCCGCCGCGCATAATTCATTAATTTTCCTTTCTCCACCGGACGGGACTGCCGGTGGCACATCAAAGGAGTCGGATGACGGACTCCGTGTTTACCCCTACGCCACGTGAAACTTCGCGCGAAATATCGTCCGCTCATTACAAGAAAACAGGCACGTATTTTGCACAGAAAAGCGCCGAGGGTAAGCCAAACACGAATGCGTCGGGCCCGAAGTTCTGGGCCTACCTGGGTGCATAACGTACGATCAGAGTGCATACTACATTCATTTGCAGAGACAAACAAACTGAGGTCACGTCCCCCGGCAAACTCTACTCGTCAGGCACGGCACGTAGCAGCCGCTTTCAAATGATGTTAGATACATCAGCGCGGATTACGAAGGGAAACAAATTACCATGAAAATTACAACAGCGAGGAATGACTGAAGCCATTTTAGGATGGTATCGAGCCAACTAACGAAGTAAGGGTTAACGTGGAATGCAATGCTTACGGGATGCTTCAACGGAGTGAGAAGAATTGCGTAGGGGCAGTGCAGTGAGCAGGAGGTGAAGGTAAGAAATGACGCTATTTATTCGGCTAGTCGATTTGCATGCCTTACTCTTACTCTCTCCTTCCTCCCTCTCCGCACAATCTCCTTCCCTCGGAAGCTGTCTTGCTGGTGTGAAAGCGGGCGCGAGGTGGGGACACGTCGACGAGAGACGGCAGCGGAGAAAAACGGAAAAGGAGACGCGAGAGAGAGGTAGAGGAGCATGTACATAAACATAGAACAAGTAAGTGGGACAATAGAATTGCTACGCCACATTATGGCGACATCTTAGTGCAGTGAGGTGGGCCGTAGTCACTTAAGCCGCTGTTGCGTTGCGCGGTGAACCGAGAGCGCGTTTTCCTGTAGGATGCACGGGAGCGCAGACACGCTGAACGCTGTGCGCCGGGCGCATGTATATTTGAGGGGCTTTTTGGGCCGGCGATATGCTATAAAAAGCACCAGCACTCCCTTATAACTCTGATGCTGCTTTTTTGCTTATCCCTGCCTCTGCAGCGCACGGACTGGCAGAAATTCTGGATGAAGGTGGAAGGTTATCGTAAGCTGGAAGGTTATCGTATACCGCTCATCCTTGTGTGGGCTAAACACTCATTTGCTTGAGATGGTGGTGGTATTGGTAGTACATTTAATTAGAAGAAGAGCGTTCGTGGCCCAAACCGGCAGAATGCGTGATTAGAAAAGGGTAGAAGAATACTGATAGGGATCAATAACGATGTAACAATAAATAAGTAAAAAGGATAAAAATAGTAACCTATGGGCACTGTGAAGAAGCCCCTTTTCAGTCATACTTCATTCCTAAATGTTTAGTCGTAGTTTCTTGAAAGACATGACGAGATATTCAATGTAGACCCAGCATTCACGCTATTCGGGCTAGCCCATTTCAGTTGGATAAATTATTACACTGCGAAATAATTTTTTATTGCGTTCATGAGCTTTTATGTACAAACTATATCTATGGCGATTATTGAGTGGGATACAATTAAAAACAGCAAAAGTAGAACACGTTCCGGCGAAACATAAGGAAGTGCAGGTGTACAGGTAAGATGCAAATGACATTGAACGGGTCTACAACGTCCATGAGGACAACTTTCAAGGAATGCGGAGAAAAGCAAAGGCCGAGGAAAAAATAGCTCTTAAACACCGCGAAAGATGGAAAGTGAAACGAAAACAAAACCACGAAGAATCACAATTCTGGACAAGGGCCTGTATGCAAAACTGAGGTCCATAATACGATACAAAAAAAGGGCGTGAGGATGAGGCTGTTTCGGCTAAATTGATAAATAAACCGGGCCCCTGAAGCTGCCGCAGGTTTCCCGAACGACTCGTGCCAGATCTGTAGAAAAAGCAACCAGGAAAGTGAAAACGAAGCCGCAGCAGGTACCGACATGTCTGAAGGCAACAATAGGTAGACAATTCGACGAAGGAAGTACACCCCACAGTCTAAGGCCAATCAAGCGATAGGATATTTCAGCCACCGAATGCACACCATTTCTTACATTTCATGTGGAGCCTTCACCTTTCCATTAAGAGCGATACCTTGCGATGAAGAAATTTCAAGGCGTTCTTATCTCGTACGTGTGTCAGCAGCACACGAGGTTGACAACGGAGTAAGCGAGTGCAGATATTGAGAACGGCTGATTCACAAAGAAGACCCTGGAAAGCGAGGGCAGGGGTGGACAGGTAGAAGTGAAGTCAGGATGTAAGAAACAAACAAAGGACGTTGGAGGTTTTCTGCAACTCCCTAAAGGTGAGCAGAAGCGGACGAATGGCTGCACGTAAATGGGCGATGTTGGAGACGCTGGCATTAAAGGAGCCATGAAGAGAAAACACAAGTTTGGTTCATTCGAAAGATTGCCTCGATAGAACCATAACGACACCACTTATAACGCAAACTTCGCTCAAATAAGCTACATAATTAGGAAAAAAGGAAATTCCCATGCGACCCACCAGCTCATTTTCCGCAACAGAACCTATGATGTCACTGCAGAATGCTCTGCGATTGGTGGAGGCCGGCAAAAGCAAACGCATGTTAGGCAGGGCTTACAGTTTGCATAGTGAGCTATATGCCCGTGAAACATACTGCACATTCTTTTTATGACAAAGAACGGTGGAGTAAACGGTTGAAGTTCCGAACGAACACGCAAGCGTGTGCGCCAATGCGTAAGAAACTACCGCCGGCCGAGCTCGACAGCTCGCCGTCGCGCAGACGAATTTTTGGGTTCGAGGCTCTTACGGGCCAATGAACCGTTCCAGAACGTACAGCCGCGACCTTGCTTGGTATCTTAATCCCTTGACAGGAGGTTGGCCGTCATATCGCCAACCAGCAAAGGTAAAAATAGAAACGAGGGGAGTAAGGAAAAGCAAGAAGCGACGAGATAGTGCCAGTCGTCGCAGAAGTTTCGAATGGTGTTGGCTTGCTGCTGTCGTTACGGGCTCGTTTCCAGTTTACAACCACTGAAAACTTCAGTTTGTTCGAGTACTTTACAATGAAATTTCGTTGCTACGTTTTGAAATGCCCATGTAGTACGGGCAAATCGTCGAGGGTGTGCGACATCCCCACCGGTGAAGAGATCTCCTTTCATGTGCTACCCAACGACGATCCTCGGCGAAGCGAGTGGCTACGTTTTGTGAACTTTGCAAACGGAGGAAAAAGGGAGCTAAAGGAAGTACGAGTGTGCCCGCTTCATTTCCGACGAAGTGATTACGGCAGGGACCCTTACGTGAGCTCACTCCTGGGACATGCTGGCGCTCGTCGTCGACTTCGTCAAATCGCCGTCAGAGCTCTCTGACCTTGGGGGAAAAATGCCGTACACACCGTGCATTGACGCTCGTATCTTTCTGGTCGGAGCAGAGAGCTCGCGCGAACGGCTTTCCATACACGACACCGGCCAACTGGCATAAGCGATACTGCTACTGAAATTGAACTATTATAAACCGTAATAAAAATACGGCACATACGTACCAGTCTGTATTCCTCCGTCGCGACGGGGCTGACGAGGCAGCGGTGCCGACGGCAGGGCGTTCGTCTGTTGTGGCTATCGCGGAATGGTCGCTTTCCCGTCCACCGCGTATCCAGCAACTCCTGACGCTCGTGCACTTAGGAGCATTGAGCGTTCAAGTGGTGGGAGGTTGTTAAATGCAAGCCCGAGCTCCTCGGCGAGAGTTTTGTTCTCCGGATCAGGCGATTCCATGACTAGGGCTGCGGGTGCACTAGGTTTTACTAGTATTTTTAAAATTGCCGCCGTCTCGGTTTCGGCCCGATTTCCGGTTGCTGTCTGACTCCCGCGTTTGGGTGCTATATGGAGTAGACATACTAAGTACCTGTTTCATGGACCGGCTCGTATGACGCCATTGTTCACGTGACAAAATGTGCAATTTTAGCGGGATATTTAAAATTTTGGCTTAAATTGCCTTATTGGCCAGTGAATAAAGCATCATTTGCTTCCGGGAAAGCACTTGGGGTACTATGAAACACCTAATCTTTCGAATAAAACAAACTTTTGTTTTCTCTTCATGGCTCCTTTAAAAGGAAGGTAAATAGGGTGCTTCCAGAAATCAATTACGCGTTTACAAGGGTATCAAATCTTTGGAAACGAACAAAAGTATGGGGACAATGTTTTATTTCTGGCTGCTTTTACTTTTCTGGCTGGCGATAAAGCGATTACATTTCAGCGACTACAAACTAACTCTTACCCACATAACACCCTGCTACATGCCATATATCCCAGCCTATGCCCTGCCTCATGCAAATCCTGTCCCCAATCAGGCACCCTGTACCCCATTGTATGGGAGTGCCAGCAATCCCCTTACCTCACCCCTAACTCCAACCCTGCCTATGAACAGTGGGTGGAGCTGCTGACCAGCTCCGACCTCCCTTACCAGCCATGATTGGTGGAGAGGGCACGGATGGCCAGCATAGCCCAAGGCATCCCTGACTAAGGAAGCCTGCCTCCGTGCGGGTGCCCTAACATCAGCACCTGCTCTCAAATAAAGTTATTCATAATCATCGGTGCTTTTGCCATGGCTAGTTCCCCCTAGTACAGTGCAATTTTTTTTTGGGGGGGGGCTTCTCATTTTTTATTCCTGCACACCTTCTTCCTGTACAATGGCCGAGAAAACTCAATTCAAAGTGCGGTTTCTTAAGGTTCCACTCATCCGAAGTGTACCCCCCCCCATAGCCGGAGAGTTTTCATTTCCGCGATGGGGGAAGGGGGGTGGGGGGCTCGGCCCCCGTCTACTTGCAGCCCATGATGATGGTGATGATAAAATGTACCCACCATCATGTACATACATACATACATACATACATACATACATACATACATACATACATACATACATACATACATACATACATACATACATACATACATACATACATACATACATACATACATACATACATACATATACATACATATACATACATACGTATGAAAGTAAGCCGTGATGCAGTAAGCCTTTAGCGTCAATAAAATTGTAAGAGAAAAGCTAGCGGTAACTAGAAAAATGTCAAGTGGTAATGAGATTGGTAATGGAATTACGAGGAGTAGGGACAAGGTTACGTATGACGTGTTCGACTTCTGTCCGCAAATGTCCTTTCCGCAAATTCTGGACTCCTCTCCAGAAACGTGCAAATTCTGGCGTTATTTTTTAATTTGAATGTAATTTGAGTCGTCATCGGGCGCTCCGCCACTGTGCTTACTCCTCTTGGCCTCATCTCTTTCGCTGTTCAAGCAATTAACTGGGTGTCCGTTCCAAGCGCAATATATGGTTGTGGTAGAAATTCTCACTGGGCACGTGTCGATACCATCCAGTAGGGCGGCTTCACAGCGATGTCTTGTTTTTAGGCACATTGTATTCTCTCGATACCATCCAGTAGGGCGGCTTCACTGCCATGTCTTGTTTTTAGGCACATTGTATTCTCTTCTTCGGTGCCTATGTCACCTAAGGAGGTTTCACGTTAAGATAGCAGCAACATCGATTTAAAAAATTGCAGCGCAGCTGGCAGAATGTCACTCAGGCATCAGACGGATAACCGTTGCAACCCCATCCGGTTCTGTCATCATCCTGATATATTTATATCTTGTCACACTGACTTATAACGCTCATCTTTAAAGTGGATTTTTTTACGGCTGCTAACGTCACGCGATGCTGCGTTTTCTTCCACGAGAACGGAACCTTTCGGTCACCACAACCGACAGTTTCAACTCTGTCACGCTTCCTTGCAATAAGAGCCTTGCTCCGGCGAAGCACTCTTTACAGGCAAAATATGACTTTTATTGATAAGTGTTTGTTCCTTACTAACGGATACAAGCTGTACTTACGCTGACAAACAGCCCTTTCGTAATAGCAGCAGTAGAAGCAGCTTTTCTACAGCATGTATTTGAAGCTGAATGGAGATGAACATACGCACAACAAATCCAGCATAGTATTGCTGGAAAAGTGAAGGGTACTGCAAGTGACGCAACAGACCGAAGGGCTATGCAGCATTCCGCTGTGTATCGTGGGTGCATCATCATCATCATAATAATCATCACCAGCCTATCTACGCCCACTGCAAGGCAAAGGCCTCTCCAATTATTCTCCAATTACCCCGGTCCTGTGCTGACTGCGACCAATTTATCCCCGCAAACTTCTTGATCTAATCTGCCCATCTAACTTTCTGCCACCCCCTGCCACGATTGCCTTCTCTACGGATCCGCTCTGTTACCCTTTGTGACCAATGGTTATCTTGCCTTCGCATTACATGCCCTGCCCACGTCCATTTTTTCTTCTTAATTTCTACTAATATGTCCTTAGTGGATCGTGGGTACAGGTACCGCTCACTCAGTAATGGCGGGCTCGCAAGGGAGAGGTCGTCGTCGTCGTTGTCGTCGTCATCATAGTAGCCGTCATCGTCATCGTCATCACCATCATCACCATCATCATCATCATCATCATAAAGAGCCTACTAGGTCCACTGTAGGCCAAAGGACTCTCCCATTGAACTGTTACCGCTCCTGTCCCGCACCGCTCGAGTCCACTCTTTGCCTCCAAATTTCGTTATCCGTCTCTCCGTCGAGTTATTGGTCTTCCCCTCCTTCTAGGCCCGCCTCTCAGTAACCACTCTTTCACGCCGTGAAAAAAATTCAAGTCCATTCCAGCCTGTGAATGTGAATGTCCAGCAGAACTGTAAAGTCATTTATCCTTGGTTATGACTCAGGCTTCGGATTTTAGGAGTTTATTTTCGGTAAAATTCGGAGGGTGTTTTGTGGAGTTTAATTTTTTGTGAAATCTCGGTCTTTTTTTGAGCTCGTATCTTGTAAACATCAAATCCTTTGAAATTGGGATTTTGTTCCCGTCTATTTTAAATATTTCGAATCATCGGTGAAATGATATACGAACATGAACACCTCAGAACGCTCCGAGCAAATTTTTATTTTCTCGAAGGTTTCAATGGCAGACACACTTTTATGTAGACAAGCACAAATAGATAAAATAAAACACGTGCGTTTCTGCTACTACAGTCTTAAAAATGCTTGTTTTAATGCACGCTAGCATACTTTGCTGGATTTGTATTGCTGATGGAAGCACGCTGGCTTTCTTATGTGATTCTCTCCTTAGAAAATACCCTTTATACCTTTGCCTTAGAAAAGCGAGAAGCCTCAGCGACGCAGCGAGAAGGCACTGGCCACTGCTTAGTGTGAACTGTCCAAAAGACAGGGGTTCAACAATGTTATTTATTCCATAGCCCTTCCGTTTTGCAAAATCTTTCATGTGCTCGCCAGATGTTGTTTACATTTGGTAAATTTATATCGGTCGAACCGACCGATTTATAGATGCCCGCTTTCGAGAACATGCCACTCAGAAAAAAAAACCTGGCCTTGACACATTTCTTTTTGTTTGATATAAATGATCGTCACTGTGCACTCGACCCGATAAATACAAGAATACGGAAAAAGCAGGCACGTAAGGCACGTGACATCGCGGAAGCTTATTGTGTCCAACCAAATTAGAGTAGGTAACACTTGTTTAGACGAGCGTACCTGTGTTGAAAGAGTAGAAAGGTGCCTCCTTGTGGGATCGGCGGCTGTTCGTAGTTATCGCCGAAAAGTCCCAATGGCCAGTGGGGCGGATAACTTACCGTGTATAAAAAAGTCCGAACAATCGTCGGTTTTTAACGCCGTGTGCACTAAAATCGGTGTTTATCGAATAAATCCGAATGGTCCGAAATTTCACCGGCGAGTATTTTTCGGAATTTTTTGGATGAATCCGGAAACCCGGAGCCCTACTTATGCCGCACACAATAGCTCTGTTGTCGCTATGACATGCGCTGATCGGCACACTCCCAACTGCAGGCGCAGTCTTGGGTAATGCCAAATACATGGACGCATCTCACTGGGTCATCGGTTGAGTCGGATCGGTTGGGCATCGCAAGCAAAATGTCTCTCATGAAAAGCACGTAAGAAAAACTCTCTTCGGTCAGGCCACCTAATACAATTTGCTTCGATACCCGTTCCCACCCTACGCGTCCGATTGGCTTCGATGTGCCACCTACGCGTTGCGCCACGGCTCGAATCTTTTCAGTATCGCGGAGTAACAGCGCGTGCTATGAAATGTGTCACGTTTTATTTACATTTAGACCTTTGGGAGTTTGGTATGAGGGAATTGCCAGCTCCGTGGTAATATAGAAGCAAGCATCACTGAATCCACTCCACGCGTCTGATTGGGCTAGGCTGGCACGAAGCGTGAAGTGACGATGCGCTAAAAACCCCTGACTACCACATCATGCCATGGAGAGAGCGCAGGGAGTGTAAAAAGAAGGGACGTGTACTTTCTTGCCTAACACGTCTTTTTGTGAAAAAATCAACTACCATCTGACGAAACGTCAAGAATGTGGAATGCGAAGCCTACCAAAATGCGGTCAAACACCAAATGAGCCAACTCTGAAGCGAGCGGGACCTTATCGGGACGTCTTACCGCCCTGCGATTGTGCTCTTGAGTGCTTTACCGATGCGGACATTAAATCGCTTCCCCTAGCGTTCCCATCGTCGTCGTTAGATGGCGAGGTGCGTTTTCTGTCTACTTTTGCAAGTCCACCAACCCTTTTCGAAATTCAGCCCGTTTCGAGTGTGCCAGGATAACAAAATCGAGTAGACATCATCTTCATAACGCGAAAGACCCAGGTCGGGTTATGACCACCATGGGAACCGTTATAATTATTTTCTCTTCACCTATGATCATCATCATGTTCAGACAAATTTAGCTTTTCTGCAGTGCCTCTTGGGTGGTCTTCACACGACATCAATAAGAAGCTTAAAGCTTCGCGTTGAAAACACAGCCAATATTCTCAATTGTGCGGTTACCAAAGTTTATTCAAATGAGTTCTAACAAAAAGGCCAAGGAGGGTACCGAGTGATACGAATAAGAACAAGCAGGATAGGAAGATACCAAGCCGGATACTACTTTCCTTGTGAAGGGGCTGCGAGGCTGCGGCGCAAAAACTACTTTTACTCGAACATCAGATACCTCATACACACAATTCAAGGTTACTTAATGAAGTAATTCGGTACGATTCCTTTCTCCTATCAGGCCTGGTGTATTTACGTGAATCTTTACTGAGGTTTGAACAAAAAAAAATGCGTTACGACTTCAATGTGGAATGCAAATCCTTCCAAAATGCGGTCTGACACCAAATAAACGAACTCTGAAGTGAGCGGCTCCTTATCGGGATGGCGTACTGCCCTGCGATTGTGCTCTCTGGTGCTTTACCGATGCGGACAATAAATCGCTTCCCCTAGCGTTCTCATCATCACCGGTAGATGGAGAGGTGTGTTGTATATCTACTTCTCTGTCTACAACTTTAGCTTTTCTCCGATGAGATCTGGTGTACTTACGTCAATCGTTACTGAGGCTTGAACATAAAAACAAAGCGTTACTTTAGCTCAAAACTAACAAATTCATCTAGATATTTTGACAACCTGATGCGAAGGCCTCTTCATTTTCATATTTTATTATTATGGGCACAAAAGTCTTTACGTTTGCCGTAGCTGTTTTTCAAAATTGTTATCTGTGAGCCCTAACGTAACGCACAGTTGAAAATACTTTGTCGTTGACGCAGAACATTTGCGAAAGAAAGGGAATGGTAGTATGGAGTATCACCAGATACTAAATACTAACTAGGCCGTATACTACCCTATGTAAACAAGGGGCACCAATCTTATTCAATTCCTTCAGTTGCGACGATGAATCTCGCGCTTTTAAAATTAAAGTGGCCGTCCTGTTATTGCGCTTTCTTAGAGTGGGCACATTTGAATTTATTAGTTTTTCATGGTTTTATTGCTCACCATTAATCATGTCCCAACATATAATTTACTGCACCCTTGAAATACTCGTTCACCATGTCACAAACCTCACAAACGTCCCATGCTTGAACAAAACCAGGCTGGATGAATTGGTTCTACACGTTTGTGTCCTGAAGTGATATAATACCATTACTTGTTACTCAGCCCAAATTCATTAATAAAGGAGTTACACCTTTTGTTTTACTCGCACCGACTGATTCGTTTTTTTCCTTACTTGAAAAATAACCAACTACCAATGACGCCTTACTAGTAACGCGCCTCTGACGCATGGCTCGATGTTTAGTCTTTCTCTCAAGTTAAAATTTAATTTCCCACCAACTGGGACTTTTTATATCTTTTGTTTGGAGTACTATACAGCATTTTTGGGATATTATGTTCCCCTCTCACCCCCCCCCCCTCTACACAAGGCTTAACATCTTAGTCAGCAGCATTAATTTTTGATATTGCCAACATTGTGGCCGATGGACCGGCTCACACCAGTCACTTTAGCTTAACAGCCTCGTCTATGTTCTCCTAGTCAACCCCGGTCAAAGTGGGCATGAAGCTAGGCTTCTTATTGGTCGTCTCGTATTCGTACTGGTTGTTCTAAAAGGGCTCGTTGCCCCAAACTTCCCATGCCTCGGTACACATTGTCCGACTCTCCCGCAACCTCCAACAATCGGCCTTCGCAATAATCGCTAGGTTTCTCCACCCTGTCGTCCACCGACTCTGAAATCGCCCTTGTCAAGACGCTGCGTGCGGCGACTGCCCTTGAAATGAATGGCATGGTGCACTTATTGGAATGTGCAGTCGCGCAGAGAATTAAGTTATGCGTGGTGCTTAGATAGTATGTTATATTCTTTTGCGTCATGCCTGCAGCGTGCGTACTTCAGCTATCACTTTTAGCACAAATAAATGGGAGCAACAAGGAGACACAACGTCGCCAATGTTATTCGCAGCATGTTTATAAGAGGAATTCAGAACTTTGGATTGGGAAAAGTTGGGCATTAAGGTTAATGGAAAACACCTCAGTAAACTTCGATCTGCTGATGACGTTTCATTGCTAAGTAACTCGGGGAATGAATCGCAAAGCATGATTACCGCACTGGACAAGCAGAGTTGAATCATGGGATGAAAATTGATATGTAGAAAACCAAAGTAATGATCAATAACCTCCAGACAGCGCAGCGGTTTGAGATAGGTGGCGAGGGAGTGGAAGTGGTGAGCGAATATATCTACGTAGGCCGAATAGTGACACCGGATCCCAATCATGAGGAGGCAGAGATAAGCAGAATGATAAGAATGGGATGAAGTGCTTTCGGCAGGCATTCTTAGATTATGAATGAGAGCCTACCATTGTCCTTGAAGAGGAAAGTCTATAACAAGTGCATCAGACCGGTACTCACTTACGGGGCATAAACAAGGAGGCTCACAAAAAGGGCACAACCTACGACGCCTCAGCGAGCAATGAAACTGAAGATGATAGGTGTAACATTACGGGAGAAGAAGAGACCGGAGTGGGTCAGGGAACAAACGCGTGTTAAGGACATATCAGTAGGAATTAAGAAGAAGAAATGGGCATGGGAAGGCATGTAATGCGTAATCATGATAACCGTTGGTCACTAAGGTTAACAGAGTGGATCCCTAGAGAAGGCAAGCATAGCAGGGGGCGGCCGAAAGTTAGGAAGGCAGATGAGATCATGAAGTTTGTGGGGATAAACTGGTCACAGTTAGAAAAGGAACGGGATAATTTGAGATCTATGGGAGAGGACTTTGTTCCACAGTTGACGTAGACCGGCTGATGACGAAATGTGACTGACTGGATTAGTGCTCGCACTGTGGTGTTAAGTGTGTTGCGCCTTTTACAGACGACATAGAACAATTTCCGAGCAGCACAGTTCAGGGTTCTTGCGTATGTGCATACATCCAAGCGGTGCGCGCGCACGTGCGTGTGTGTGTGTGAGAAAGAGAGTGAGCGTGTGGGGGGGGGGTGCGAGTCTGTGCGTGTGTGAGTGTTTGTGTGTACATCCTTGAAGAGAAGAATTTGAAAATTTTTTGTGTTAACACTCAGGCGGTATCTCTTGTGCAACGTATAAGCCTTCATAATTCCCCGTAGCCTACGCCTCAGTAGCTCACAGAATTCTTAAGCTGCAATATTGTTGTCTATGTTCTTTGGTTAGTAGAAAAAAATTGTCGCAGGAAATCAAAAAAGGCACACACAAGTCTTGGTAATTTGAAAGTTGAAAAAGGCGTTGCCCAACATTACAAGGCTCTTCTAAAAAGCGCTTTAAGACTCAAGTTAAGCGCAAGCACCCATTGAAATTTTCTCGGAATATCCTTGCTTACTTAACATGCTAACGAGTGCTTATGAAAGCCCTTAAATTGTATAAGAAAGCCCTTCCAGAGTGCTTCCTGAAAAAAAACAGTCTTGTGGTTTGTGCCCATGGCTTGAGGGGCGTGCATTATTAACGCGAAAAGTGGCAACAACAATACTCCGCAAAGTTATAAAGGCAGGTTTCTTTAGCCAGCCGCAGCTCTGCCCTTATTAAAACAGAAAAGAAACTACACGGCTAAAATTTGAAGGGGCAAGCCTTGCGCGGACGACGACAAAGGCCGGTTTTCGCGGTCTTTTCTCTGGTGGCGCTTTCGAAAGCCCCTTTTGCAATTTTCATTTTCGTAGTTCTTCCAGTTGAGAATACCGAAATGACCCAAGGTTTATAGCAGTGCGCTGCGAGGCGTTAACGAGAGAGAAATAATAACGCACAGAAACGTGCGCCTTCCTGCGAATAAAGTTTTCGAAGTGACAGCCGTACTGAATTCCAGCCACAAAAAGGGGCGGAATATATTGCGAGACATTGCCTAAGTGGATAAAATGAGTCAAATAAAACAAACACGTGATGAAATTGAAGTCCAACGAGAGAATAGCGGGAGCACCGGTGCTCCTGAAGTGTTACCGGTAGCAAGAGTGTTCGCAGCGGGGAAGTTTTGCTTTATTTTATCTCAGCAGCGGTGCTGCAACCGACTGGAGGCAGGCGGCTTCAAACAATCTCCAGGATTCGTAATTTGGTAACTCTTGCTCAGGCTTCTGTTTCAAAACTAAAGTGGGCATCTGCTTTTGTTCTGTAACGGTGACAACTGTAAAAACAAAAGGCTTTTTTATGCCACTTTCTTTGCACGGTTGTGCGTGCTGAAAAATTGCGGTTTGAGCGGCCTGCATATTTTTGGCGGGCTGGCTAGGTAAGCGAGAGGATTACAACGGTGTGGTAGATATTGCCAACGGCTGTTCGTAAGATGTCTAAAGGGCTGTGTAGGTTGTTAGGTGTGGAGTTACAGCTGCCATCGTCCTTGAATTAATGCAATGTGTGGTTGCCATATTGACTAGACTTGTTGGCGACAAGAAAATGTTAGCTTGTTTGCGTAGTATAAAAAAACAATTCCGTTTTGCGCTAAAATGGAAGCTTTCCTAAAGGTGCGTTCATTCTTCGCTGAAAGTGCATCAAATCGATCGTAAAATCTTCAAAGACCCAAATCGGAATCCAAGAACGAACCATTGCGACGATTATTTGTGCACGATATAAACACATCTACGAACAATCTAAATATATACCGATATGTGGTTTATGATATAAACGGTTACTAATGTACTCCTGCTTCATATACGATGTGTGTATTGTCTTATCTAGAACTGTTCCTTTTTCACGGTTTTCAGGTAAGCGTGTTGACACAATGGAAGCAGGTTTCACGCACTAGCCGTGTGTTTAGAGATTTTATCACAGCTTTTCGGTTGTCCAACTGGTTTATGAGCAAATGCATTAGCTCAGGCATACGCAGGCATACGCAGGCAAATTCAGGAATACGCAGACCGAATAAGTGTACACGAGAGCACGGATTTTGCAATGCGTAGCATTCTTTGCCACACGCCGTGGTGGCTCAGTGGCTATGGCGTTGTCCTGCTTATCCCACGGTCACGCGTTCGAATCCCAGCCGTGGCGGCCGCTTTTCTGATGGAGGCGAAAAGCGAAAGTGCCCGTGTCTTAGAGATTTCGACGCACGGGAATTATCCTCAGGTGGTCAAAATAATTCAGAGCCCATCCACTGTAGCGCGCCTCATGCCTGTGTAGTGCCCGCACGTGTAGTGCCCACTGTGTAGTGCCCACTGTGTACTGCCCAAAAAACCATTCATTGTCGAATACCCCCATCCTGGACGTTGTACCACCCTTCATTTCCGCAAAATTTAAATTTCGCGGAAGTCCCATGTTTGATCGTTATAATAGCGTAAATGGAGATAACTGGTGGGACATGAATTTGGAAAAAAAACACAAAATAAGAAAAAGAAATAGCCAGAATGGCTGACCGTGTAACGGCCTCAATTTCCACAAAATTTCGCGGAAGTCTCGCCTTTTTTCCTCATAACAGCGCAATTGTAGATATTGGTGGTACAGAATTTTGAAAAACCAAGAAATTAGAAACAACTCGTAGGGAAAATGGCGAACCGTGTAACGCCCAGCATTTACACCAGATTTGGCGGAAGTCTCAGCTTTAATCGCTTTATAGCGTAAATGGAGATAATTGATGGGACATAATTTAAAAAAACCACAAAAGGAAACAGGAAAAAGTAAAGATAGTGAAAATGGCGAACCATGTAACTCCCTGCATTTCACCAAGACGATTTCGCTTAAGTCTCATGTTAAACCGTTATATTAGCGTAAATTAAAATAATTGAAGGGACAGAATTTCGAAAAACCATAAAAAGAAGAATGAAATAAAAAATAGTGAGAATGCCGAACCCTGTAACGCCCTCCATTTATACAAAAAGAATCAGCGTATGTCTTACCTTTAGTTGTTTTAATGCCGGAAACAGAAATGTTTCGTAGAACAGAAGTGCGAAAAACTAAAAAAAAAAAGAAATATCGAAAACGGCGAACCGTTTAACACCCTGCCTTATTACAAGAGTTCGCGGAAGTCTCATCACTAATAGTTATAATAGAGTAAATAGAGATATTTTTCTTGGTTTCACAGAATTTAGAAAAACCACAAAAATAGAAAAAGCGAAAATGGAGAGCGGAGTAATGGTCTGCATTTCTACAAAACGATTTCGCCGAGGTTTTCCCATCAATTGTTGTGATGGCGCAAGTTAAAATAGTTGGTGGGACTCAGTTTTGAAAAACAAAAAAATGAGCACTAAAAAAAACAGCCAGAACAGCGAAACCTGCATTTCCACAAAAATGTACACTTTGCCAAAGTTCCACTTTTGATCGTTAGAATAGCGTAAAGAGAGGTACTTGATGGAACATAATTTTGAAAACCAAACAACAAGAAAAACATAAAAACAGCGATAATGGCGAAGCGTGTAACGCCTGAATATACACAAAAATGCCAATTTGGCTGAAGTAACACCGGTAACTGTTATAATAGCGTAAACGGAGATAATTGGTTGGACGGATTTACAAATACTAAAAAAATGTGGCCGTAGAAAACGCACACTCTTGGCAAGTTGCATAAGAATGCTACGAAGAGTAGACAATTGTCAGAATTTCTGAATAATTTTTTTTCGTACATTTCACTTTCCGAGGCACCTATAGGGGTCTATAGTTGTGGGTTACAGCACAGTAATAAGTATTACAGCACAGTAATAAGTTGAATTTGAGGATCGTTGAATTACAAAAAATGATATCTAAAATGTACTTTATTTTTCACTTCACGGCAGATATTATCGAAATGACGTATTCGGAAACATTGTGCAGCTCCAATTAGCACGTTTACAAGCAAACAACCCTTGCCAAATGTTTTGATGTTATTTCCTTGTTTGTTCTGACGCAGAACACTTCAGTGGACCGCACATGAGAATATACTTCCTCCACCTCCGTAAGGTCCTGCTTGTCATGATGTGTATCAATAGAGAATAAAGCGAAGCCTGCATATAACGAAAACAACGAAAGTGACGATAGTGTGACTTTGAGAAGTCGATGGTGTGTAGCAAAATTGCCTGTTTAGTCTAGCCTGAAGTAGCACCGGTGTGTGTGCATCGCAGACAACTTCGCTCACGCTTGAGCTCACACTTGCTTTCTGTGAATTTTTGTATGAACATAGACAGACGTCCGCCAAAGGCACAAGAACCAGCTGAACAAGTTCGTTAATGGATATTGAACGCACGAAGCTTTCCTCTTATTATGGCATGTTTGAGTACTGTTTTCTTTTTCCAGTTTTTACACTTGAACGCCTTGTGCGTACCCTGTTCCAATCTTTTCTAGGGCAATTTTAGTTCACTGATGCAAATCCCTCTTTTTAAACTTTCTCATTCGTAGGTTGTATTATTTATTTATTTATTTATTTATTTATTTATTTATTTATTTATTTATTTATTTATTTATTTATTTATTTATTTATTTATTTATTTATTTATTTATTTATTTATTTATTTATTTATTTATTTATTTATTTATTTATTTATTTATTTATTTATTTATTTATTTATTTATTTATTTATTTATTTATTTATTTATTAGAGAACCCTCAGGGCCTTTACGGTGTTAGAGAGGGGGTAGGTACAGAGCATGAAACAGGTAACAGTTGTAGGGACGCAGCCGCTGCGTGCACCCGCGTATGGTGATTACAGTGCCGCGAGCGAGCGTCGAACACCGATAGTGACGTAAGTGCGCCATGTGCTTGTGCGTGTGTGTGCTATAAACAGCTAGCGGACAAGGAGCACGTGTGATGCGTACCAAGCCCGGAACAAGCGCACAACGGCCACTACTGGTATAAAGACTGCTCTCACGGGTGCGGTAGGGCGGAGTTGGACGGAACAGCTCGGCGGCAGCAGAACCAGGATGGGAGCAGCAAGGGGCAGGCAACCGAACCGACGACCCCTGACCAGCTCGAACTAACCAGCCCATGTGGTGGTCGCACACGGAGTGGCCTGGTACAAGAACTCGAACGTTGTCGTGAGTGTAGAGCGAAGCGCTGTATTATTTTTCTGCAGAATTGGTGCAGTACTTTTTTTCGGTGACGCGTTGTTTACATGAACGTATGTGTTACGAGCTGCTGTTTTTACACATGCCTTTTTTGTTTTCACGTTCCGGAATAAACCGGTGATATGTTTGTTTTGTGTCGGCGTCATTTCGTCGGGCGGGGTCAGGGTCGCGAACCCTTCACACACAGAAGTTCCTTCACAGTGTAGAAGTACAGGCATTAGGTGGAGACAACAATTTTCAGAAACGAGGTTACTGGAAAACATATAAAAAAGTGCATTTTTGAAATATGCAGGAGCTTCAATGGACACAGTGTGGTGGAGAAGGTCGTTCCATTCCTCAGACGTTTTGGGCAGAAATTAACCGGAGAATGCGTTTGTGCGGCCAGATGAACCGGCAATCTTGAGCTGATGGTCGATGCGGGATAAACTGTACGTGGGCCATAAAAAAAGGTCGCGTCTCATAGATGCATTATGGAAAAAGATTTTGTGAAACAGAGAAACTCGTGAAATGTTTCGGCGATTCTGTAAACTTGGTAGAACCAGGTTATTTTTCATTAGTGAAACACTGGAGGAACGGGAGTAGTCGGAAAGTGTAAATCGAGCTGAGCGGTTTTGTAGAGATTCTAGAAGAGAAAATAGGTTCTGTTGGCCAGGGTCCCTGATTGCCGAGACATACTCTAGTTTATGGTGAATTAGTGTCCGAAAAAGTGTCAAGATAATGGAGGATGCGGCATGAGAGAAAATACAACGAATATACCCTAAGGAACGGTTTGCGCTGCTGGAGACCTAATTAATGTGTGTGTGCCATGTTAACTCATTGGTGATATGACCACCAAGATATTTGTATGATGTAACGTATTCGGGAATGGTTCCAGTAATGTTGTAATTAAGGGGCTGCTGGGAATTAGGTTTGCGCGTAATGATGATGCTTTTGCATTTGTTTGTGGTAAGTGTCATGTGCCATTTGCTGCACCATTTCGAAAGAGCGTCGAGGTCCGCTTGCAAATTAATGTTGTCCGTTTGGTCATGAATTTCGCGCTCAATTACGCAATCATCAGCGAATAGTTTTATGTAGGCGTTTATACCATTAGGAAGGGCGTTAATGAACATTAAAAAGTGGTACTGCAGTGGACCGAAGTAGGCTGATGGTGATGATGATGACGGCGCATAATGAAGGCTCGCTTGCCTGTGGTGCCTCCCGAAGTGTGATTGTCGCAGTAACAAATTTGAAAATGGCGAAATGATATGATGATGATGATGCTAGGTTTTCTTGGCGCAATGGCATCAAGGCCAAAGAGCACCAGTGCTATGATGAGAATGAGTTCAGAATTAAAATGAAGTAGAGGCTATATATAATAGTAGGTTTTAAAATTTATGTATAAATAAAAACGAAGTAAAAAATGTCACTATGACGACTTTAGTACACCCCACACCACCGTCGTTGCGGTAGCAAGGCTAGTGTTATGAAGGAATGGGCAATATTACGCGAAGAGCCATGAGCCGGGCTAACTCACGCATTCTATTCTAGTGACAATCCAGTGGTCAGGAACGGAAAACAAGAAAACTATTTACAGGACTCGGAGAGGACTAATCAGGAACGGAGGAGCTCCCCCCGCTTTACTACGAGAGAGATACATTCAGCCACCCTGTCTCCCTCTTTTTACACTCGTGTCCAACGTGGTTCTTGCACGCATGCCTAGCGGTTACGAAGGACAACAGAGGACAACTTTTGCCCGGCAATGAAACTTTAACTAAAAAAACGAGAACAGAACTAAGCAAATTGAGTTCGGGATTGCGCGTTTTGAACTTGCATTTTCATCTGACCCGCCCGAGTGCAGCTGGTGCGGGCGGCAGGGGCAGTGGCGCCACCTTTGTGCGCGGTGCTGCACTATTTTCGCACTTTGGTCCCCGATCGCACGGGGGGGCTGCTGTTCCGTCCTCTTCGCCTGCTTCAGGGTACTCAGCTCCTTCCCGTATTTGCAGTTTGTTATTTTGAAATTCGTATTTCCATATAGTATTAAAAAAATAAACTAAACAAAGCTTGTCCTTTTTGGCGCTTTTGTATAAACACTTTGGGAAATCACCATTGCGCCAAATATTTTATTTTTTTCCAGTTGTCACAAAATGTCCCACGGGGCTATCGCTTTTCTCCACCAAATCTTCCACTCCAACGCACAACAAAATGTGCACAAAATATTAAACTTCTTGCTGTCTTTACTTGTTAGCGGTGCAAATAAAAAGGGTCAAACCGCCCAGGGAGCCATAAAAACTGTCTCCGGATGAGGAATTTATACAGCTTACAACGTTGCAAACCCAAATAAAGGTAGGGGCGCGGAGACGAGCGGTTATGTATTTTTGTAGTTGGAGGTAACAGAGATTGCTGATGTCTTTTGTACCTAGCTGCACCTCATTTTGCCGGCATTAATAATCCACTCAAGTTCATCTGGCATTGCACTTTATTTTTACGCATCACGTAGAAACATTTAGCCTTATTACGAATACAAAGATGTATTTTAGGGCGCTAAAGGTGCCCCGACAAAACCGCCGTATTGTCATCGAACATGTGACGTTCGATGTAACGAATACTTCAAAATTGTTATGTGGTGGTGGGTGCCGTATGTCACCATTTTGATCAAGCCAGAAAGCGAGTAACTTTTCCTCACATCAGTTTGATTTGCAAGTACTTAAGTACCCATTAATTAGGTGATACGTAGCTGTGGGTTACACAAAAATACGTTCACACATTCCGCGTATAAACTGCACAAAAAGTTGGCACGTTCTTTACTTGTTCGTATAGCGCAGGTTACAGGCCACCAAGTCCTCTTGAAGGGTTGATCACGTTCCACCAGAAAACTTAAGCGTTAACTGTGTTATGGCTGTCGTCATTTCATTTTCTCTATTTGTCGCTTTTAGCATCAACTGGTAATCGGAGAATTTCTCTCATTTATGGTGCTGCGCGCTTCAGACCTTGAAGAAGCCAAGAAGCGAAAATTCGTTATTTATAGATAATTTCCGCATCATTTTTTCTCGTGAAGTGACGCTCTATAGATGGAACAAGTATCTTATCGACGGTCTCCGTATTTGGAAAGCGCGTCAACGAGCACGAGCGCCCACTCCGACTGGAGTTCTAGAACATCGCCGTATACACAATACAAATATAAGCACGCCGCCCGAATGAGTTATCGACGATTTTTTTGATTGAAGGCGTGAGAGTTCATGCGTGATATGCCACTGGCCAATTACCTCGTTTGTTTCCAGTGAATAGAAGTAGTTCACACCAAGTTCGATATAGCGCGAAGGCCCTACTGTTGCAAGGCTTGCGCCACCCACGTCACCTTACATTCGCTTCCGAGGTGTTCCACAAGGTAATATAATATTTTTTTTCCTAGAGCATGCCTCATTTCTTCGGCTTCGTTAATTTTACAGTTTGCCTCTCTTCCATCGCCGAAGCGTAGATGTTCAAGCGAAGACTGGGCTTTAAACCGCACTTTTTGTGTAGTTCATGTGAGCGAACGTTGAGAAGAAGATGTGGATATTTCGGACTCCCTAAAGGAAAAATCACGGCTTCTGGAAGGCCCGTACTAGCCACTCACCTCCACAGCTCCCCAGGTATTGGCATGCGGAGTAGTTTCTCAAGTGGTAGTGGCCCAAGTAGTTGCAAGAAGGATATCGGGTGGTACATACCTGGGACAACAAACACACAAAAACTATTCAATACATAAAACCCGAAATCAGTTCATAAAACGAAATGATACACACAGCTATGGCGAAATTTTGTTCATTTCATTTCATTTCACTGGCTATAAAGAACTGCTGGCAGAATATGAATAAAAAGAGGCGTTATAACCACAGAAAGAAGAGGAATAACTTTATTTTACACTGATTATGAAAGAGTATCGTTAACTTGAGGAGGAGAGGCGCCATTATTCCAGGACCCCTGTTGCTCTGGCTGCACTCGCGACACGTCCTACCAGCTGTCGCTGATCTTCCGGGTCCGAACTGAGCGACGCAGCTTTCCGCTTCTGAAGAATTGGGTTGGGTATTCGGGGAATGTTTGGAATGTCGGGGAAGGCCCACGTAATGTGGGAAAAAGAAGGCATTCTCAGTTGTGTAGGAAGGGCAGTTGTTTGAAGGTGAATTGTACGGTAAAAGGAGTGGAGCCTTCCTAGGTACGGGAAGGTGTTTGTTGTAGTTGACGCCAGAATGTCACCTCTTCTTTTGTTAAGGATTTGTGCG
Source organism: Haemaphysalis longicornis (assembly GCF_048455015.1). Lineage (NCBI taxonomy): Eukaryota > Metazoa > Arthropoda > Arachnida > Ixodida > Ixodidae > Haemaphysalis > Haemaphysalis longicornis. The sequence continues at coordinate 85,325,763 of NW_027526204.1, forward strand.
GAGAAGGAGAGGCTTGTGATGATGATGATTGATAATGATTGGGTTGTTATTATGCATGACCGACTAACGAAAAAGAGCGCCAAGAAAAAGCTGTTTTGTCTGGACGAAGGGACAGTAAATATAAAGCATTGAAATAAAAATATCCGTGAAATAACATAAAAGGCGAGGATAACTAATGTAAAGGACCATAGCTTAAGCAGGCATGGTAAGTAATAAGGTTCACAAACATGACATTGCTAATAAACGTACGAGTAGGCTTGTGGGTAAATATGGGACCATCCCTTAAAAAGTACGATGGATGTAGTCGAATGTGCCCTCTGTATAGTTGTGAGACGTCTTTGCGTCGTGTTGTTTCAAGTGCCTTGCAATGCACGCGGATGCGGATCACGGGTAGGCCACCTCCACACCTGCTACAAGGAGGTCTTGGAGATAGCGAGCAGGTGAGATTGTTTTGTGTGTGTGTGTGTGCCCTATTTGTAATCTAGCCAAGGTGACTTTTGTGCATCTATTGCGTGAGGAAATTCTTGTCGGGTGAGTCGCTGGTGCTGTAGAATAGCACTGCCATCATCATCATCATCATCATAATCGCCCTATCTACGCCCACTGCAGGGCAAAGGCCTCCCCCATAGATCTCCAAATTTACCGGGCCTGTGATAACTGCAACAAATTTATCCCCGAAAAATTCTTGATCTCACCTACCCATATTAGCTTCTTCCGCCCCCTACCACGCTCGCCTTGTCTAGGGATCCACTCTGTTACCCTTAATGACCCACGGTTATCTTGGGTTCGAATTATATGCCCTACCCACGCCCATTCTTCTTAAATCCTATTAATATATCCTTTACATGCGTTTGTATACTGACTGACTGCACTCTCTTCTTGCTCCTAATGTTACACCTATCATCTTCCGTCTCATAGCTCGCTGAATCGTCCTGCATTTGAATTGCACCCTCTTAGTGAGCCTCCAAGTTTCTGCCCCGTAGGCGAGTGCCGGTAAGATGCGGGTGCCATATTCTTTCTTCTTCGTCAGGGCTATTGAATGGCGGCCTACCATTGTCCCTGAAAGAGAAAGCAAGTACGACACATGAAACCTCAGACTGCCGTTATATAACGACACCCCAGTGAACCTTGCAATAAAACGGCGAAAAGGCGTTCCTAGAAGTGCTCCTAACAGGAGTTCCTTCCTTTCTGGTGTATTCAAACTCTCGAGGTCCTCTTCGGAAGCTTGGTACATCGCAATACGAGCCTCACGCGGTCGGTTTTCGGGGAGGTATCGAGCTTCCAAGAACTGCCTCTTACAAGGCCGGGCAGCAGGACGATGAATAAAGCATTATACAACCCACTCTGTGTCGTGACGCCTTTGGATTGGATAGACGAAACGCGTGCTTCAGCCCAGAAAAAAAAATACTTCTCGAGGCGTGAAGGAATTTCCTCTATGTCCCAAATGTTGAAGTTGTGTACTCTGATGTAAACTTTTCTCACACGTCAGCATGCTTTTTTGCGTACGCTTTTAGCAGCTGTACTGGCCATTGTAGAAGAAAATGGTTTTTTGAGCAGGTCAGAAACACAGACATCTTCTTGCAGATTAGAAAAAGGGGCGGGGGACCTTAAAGACAGATATATTAAATAACCTAGTAAACGGAAACGGCTAGAATAAATAAAAATATAAATAGTTAAAATACGGCACTATGCACGGGCCACAAATCAGTTTCAAACGTGTCCCAATTTGTAGGTGCAGGTAATTGCGAAGTAAGCCAAAAAGGTTAGCTTTGAATATTTATGGGTTGTGCATGATGCTACTTCTTATTAAATATTTCACTGGGAGATGGGTAACCATGCAACTACAGTCCTTGGGAAATGCTTCGGAAACTGTCGCCTCGAATTTAGACTGCAATTAACAAAGCAGACAGGAAAACGTATGGCGAGTAGACGGGAAAGTTGGATGCAACCTTGGAATCCTATATGTATGGCCGTGACCACAGAATAGTTCACCTTTTCGGCATCCTTTCAAGTCGCTTATCGTCGCAAGCAGAACGTTTTGGTGCAACACTAATTTTAACGCACCCATTTCATCCCCTGCATTTCGTGTAGTTTGTGAATGTAAAGGGAAATGCTCGGGAACTCGTTTTCTCCCTGCTGACAGAAAACGAATGCTGCGGGAAAATGTCAAGCTAGAAAGTAAAATCGTTACGCACCTCCGATTCTCTTGCTTACACAATGTCCTTATATAATCTTGCTTGGAAAAGGCAAGCGGGAGGAATAAAACATTGAAAAAATTAAAACATAAATGAAGCCTTCACCACGAGAGAATTAAGCCCTGTATTATCATTTGATCTTGTAGTACACCAACCCTGAGTGCATCATTTTTTCTTTCTTTTTGAGATCCTCTTTTAACCTTTCAAAGCGTAGACCAAAGGTTACGATTCAAAGCATAGACCACATGGCCTCGTATTAGAAGCACTGTAAAATCAAAGAGAACGTAATAATTACCAGGCCAGCAGTTGCTTATTTGGAAGCATTGGTTTTGTGCTTGAGTTGTCCTTGTGTAATGACATGACATTCGAATTTGGAAATATCATTCGTTCAATACTAACAGAACAACAGGTGAGCAACAAATTATACCTGCTGACAGATGTCGTGAATTCACATCCGTGCGATTTTGTTGCAGTTTTTTTCAGCTGTACGATTCGTTATGTGTTTGTTATGTGGATGTCTGTGTAACAAATGCCCCTATAAAATAACATGGTAGACTGATAATAAATTACCGAATTGAGAAAAGCTACACCACGCTTGACGTTAAACACCTGCTCTAACCCAGCAAACCTAAAATTTTTAGACGCCATCTGCATGACGCCATCTGTTTGCTATCTGCATGAAAGCAACAAAATTGACCTTCCTTTTGTAAAGAAAGTCGAGAGCAACAGGAAAGGCTTCTGACATCAAAACTGCGTCAAACGGGCGTCAACACCTTCGTTAAATGTGCGTACAACTTCCTTTGAAAGCGTGCCCAATCGATCGTCAAATCTTCAATGACACGAATGGCAAACGAAAACGAGCCTAAGCGACGATATTTCGCGCACGCAGTAAGTGCATCTCCAAACGATCTAAATGGATACCGACACGTGGTTTAAAGGCGCACTGCTCTACTCTTTTTTTATGATCTATGCGTATATTGTTTTATCTGGAACCGTTCCTTGATGCGATTTTCGAGTAACCGTTTTCCAACAACGGGAGCCGGATTTAATGCCCGCACCATGTGTCGAGAGATGTTACCAAAGCTTTTTGGTCTACCAACTGATCTATGGGGAAATGCATTACTTTCATAACAGGACGCCATCGGACCCACTAAGATATCTTTCGCTTGAAACTCAAGACTGACTTGCAACCACGTGAAACGTCATTGGAGACTACCGACCTAAACGTAATAATTACTCTGTTGAGCAGCGTTTGTCAATTGTCTTTGTCTTGTCACCTGCGGAACGCCCTGCATCCACACCCACTGGCGCTGCACGGAAGTAGAAAGGGAGGTGACGTGATAAGCTACAGTATTTTGCCTAAAACGTATGCACAGTGATATGTTGGTATACCTTCATGTGTTCGGATTGACTGACACACACAACCCCTTAACCAAGTCCGAAGATGTCAGACCTCAACTCCTCTTTCAGAGCTCCACTTTGAATAACATCAATTAAAGGGCATACACCTACCCGACACACACATGCTCTATGCACCACTACCACATGTACTACCACATGCAACTCTACGCACCACTACCACAAATGAATCTTGATATGAACACCATTGAAGAACTGCGAGCTACCGGACTAGACACTGCAAGCTAAGTATGTAAGGTGGATCGCGATAGAAAACTATGAAGGTGACGGATAAAAACATGTTTTTTGAAGCAATAGAGAACAGATGGCGTGTAGAATAGCAAGGTGGCAAGCTGTGCTAGTTAGTGCCTTTGCATCGGGGGTACAGCGCTAAAAAATAAGGACACATAGAAAGAAGTGAACAGGACAAGCTTTGTCAGAGCTTCTCTTGTTCACTTCCGTTTCTGTGCCCCTGTCTTTTCGCGCTGTAGTTCAAGATGCAAATAGAGTGGGAAACCCTCTGCGAAATAGAATGCAGATCGGATGGCAGAAGTGCCGTTTTATGGTGTACTATAGCAGCTGCGGCAGAAAGACCCAGAATACGATGCAAACGAAACGTTCTTAGTAAATAATTATAATAATCAGTAAAATACACAGGCCTAGAAACCAAGCCACCACCATTTTGCCATCTTTGCCTCTTCGATAACACGGCACCACACTTCCCCACAATCGTGACAATGCTTCAAAAAAATTCCTGCTACTACAACTACGCTCTTGTATGACGGCAAATGTCTCGCTGAAACATTGCCTAGAACCCAACAGTTCCCCACCCAGTTTCCGCATGAAAAGCTACCGGTTTGGTTTATATCAACCAAATGGCTTCGGTGATCCTTCCTTCGGTGCTATTGCGGAGAATAATGAATGATCGGACAGCGCTCTTCGTATTCCTAAGAATAAGACACCTACCGAAAATCGGTACCAAGGTACAACCGGCAAGGCACTCGGCGCATCCGTTTATTCTGTTGCTGAGAGAATGCGGGCAGCACTCGCCATCTATGAAAACTCGATCTCCTCTCTAACTTCAGCCTTGTTCGAATGGCGTCATCGTACAGCGACGTACTTTTTCAATGGAAACTGTGGCGGTTCGCGACGCGAGAATGTGCCGATAAAAATAAGTTGCAAAGTGGTATTTCACCCAAAAACGCAGGAACACAACATTGCGTATGGTAAGAAAGCACCAAAGAGAAAAAGTGCTTACGCGAATAAAAGGGGCAGCCAGGCAGCCTTCTACGCAAAAAACGAAGAAACGCAACACTGCGGCCAACAAAATAGCAGGAAAAGTAAACTGTGCGAAACTTTAACGTCAACTGAGATGAGACAGCGCAGCTTGGGAATCAGATTAGCAGAACAATCTTGTCAACAAAACACAGTTACCAATTTATCCCTACCACTTTTCTCCTAATTGTTGCAAACAATAAACAAACACCAGCTAAACAGGATTATTAAGTCAATGGAGAGCTGTCGAGTTCAGAAGTAGCGTCTGAGCGAAACCCACAAAGAACATTCAATGAGGCTGAAGGGGGACAGAGCTCGAGGGTTACCAGTTGAATTTACTGAATTTCCAACGTGTAAGGATAAAATATGAGTTATAAATGTTGCAGATATCTCAATCAGTAAGAAAAGAGAACTATTAAGGAACGACTCAAAATGAACGATCGTATATTTCTGTTGGCGCTCTCTTATCGGAGCACCGTCAGTTGCAAAAAATTAGGCTATTCTACTCAGCAATGAAGGATTATCACGTAAGCTGAAGTGACAGAGAATTTGAACAAAGGTATAAATTCTCTACAGAAGCCGTCTTGCGAAGCCATTCCTCTATTTCATTCAATATGGGTAGATTGTCTGCACTTGGGGATAGACGTAATCGTTGATGAAGAAAAATCGAGGTATGGCACGTTTAAGCAGGGGACCCTTTACAGGTCCGGCCAACTTGGCGTTCACGGCGCTTAGAAGCCTGGACTATCGGCAACATCCCAATTAAAAGAGACATTAGAGAAGTGAAATGCACTTTCCCAATGCCGCGGTTAATTGTCGCGGTTGAACGGCAATTTCTCGGGTTTAAGCAAGAGCGGAACCAGGTAAAAGCAAGCACACAACAAACCAACAAATTAAAGTGAATCAATCAATCAATCAATGAATAAAACAAACAGAGAGACAAACCAGCAAAAACAAACAAAACAATTACAGACAAACGACACTTGCGCTTGAAGACAAATGCGCACGCACATATTCCTGGCCTTCAATAATTGATTGATTGTGGGGTTTCACGCACCGACGCTTCACAGGCGATCAGGCGCGCCATATTTGAAGGGTCCAGATTAATTTGGACCACCTGGGTATCTTTAACCTGCGCCGAAATCTCGCATGCACGGGTGTTTTTGCTTTTCGCCTCCATTAAAAAAGCGGCCGCCATGGTTGGGAATGGAACCCGCGTCCTTGGGTTCAGCAGCACAACGCTTTAGCCACTGGGACACTGTGGCGGGTGCATGCCTAGACTTATGCAACGTACGGCGTTTTATCGCGAAATTCGGTCGGGCTAACTTTTTTCACGCGCACATTTGTTGACAGACCCAACGTCCCCAGAGCCCAAGCCATAAACTGCTTCGGCGAAAAAAAAATTAATGCCATTGCACTCCGTGAAGCGGTGGAGCTCCATTAAATACACACCGCACGCATGCTTTGAAGCTGTACACGTATTTACATTCTTTATCATTTGATTACAGTAATAACTATGGCTTTGTGATTACTTAATCAACCTTAGAAGGACTGAACTTTTTATTACAAACGATACATGGCGCTGGCCGTATACATCCCGTAGAAGCCCATGTGGTGACAGAAGACGGCGATTGGGCGACTTTTTGAACTTTACGGCGATTAAAAAATACTCTCACCGTAAGCACAGAATTGTCTTGGAGAACAAGAAGACGTGATCGATTATCTAGCAAAAAATGTGTGCTCCACCTTGAGTTATTGTCTCTGCTAGAGGTGGTGAATTCCTCCTCAGAAACCAGCGGCGATACCTCAGTTAGGGATGTTTTTCTATTCGTTCTCTTCGTGGTTACCTTGCGGTTTTTTTATGCGTCTTGCGATTAGACCAGATAAGTTGAGCGCCTTAATCATGCGAGAAAACTGAGTTTAAATCAGCACAAGTTCCAACTCAACAAGGTTATTCCAGGAAACATTCCAAAATAATCAATGCCACGACGACTCTCACCATCCACGTTGACTGACCCGATCGTGAACACCTCATCAATGCCATATTGCACGTCAAGTAAAATAGGCTGCTGCTGCCCAGGACGGGGGAACAGCAGCCTACTTCGAAACACCGCCCGCGTTATTATTCACAATGGCACCGTTTCAATTGCGCCTAGTTGCCAACGTCCGCTCAACTATATTTGGAAATGAATACCCTAGATGACAAACGTAACCAATGAAGGAGGTTACGAATTATGGAAGCAACTGCCCCGTTGAGTCAGTTGAAGGTCTTCAAAGCACTTTCAGCACAAATTGCTCAGAAGAAAAAAAAATCAGGAAATCTACCCTCGAATCGATCGCAATGAAAAATAAGCAGGTATAAAACAATCAACACCGCAGCATTTCGATGCTGCAAGT